>NC_090929.1:232524820-232834034 GCF_040938575.1 Ambystoma mexicanum
AGGCCCTCCTCCCACACGTCATCCAGAAGGTGCACCACGATTATTGTCTTTCTCTTGGCCTCTGGTACAAGAAACCCTCCTTCCTGGTTTCTTCAGGCACAAGTTGAACAGCTCAGAGGCTCTGGTGATCATGAAATGGAACAACCCCACCTCATCTGGTGGAGACGCCATAGGCTGCAGAGACCCGCTGCCCATTGCAACAATATCCTCATTGTCGTCCGTCGTTGTCATGTCCGTATCTGTACCCGTGTCTGGGTCCACAGGGGGAAAGGAGGCCTCGATGCAGATGTGGAGGCTGAAATTGGGACATTGGATGACGCTTCCTCTTCTTTGCTGGCAGCTGATAAGCGCCCTGAGGGACTATTGGAACCGGGCACTGTGGCATCCTCTTCTGGATCTCCGACACCAAGGTGTGGAGGGTAGACAGGATGTCCAGAGACACATCTGTCGGCTGAGCTAGCGCAATTGGAACAATAGGCCCTGCGCTGTGGTCACCATTATCGCTACCGGCGTCCTCCTCTTGCGCATCCTTGTGGACTATGTGTAAGGACTCCAGGTCCTCGTCATCCGTGGATGAAACTTCCATGGCTTGGGCCATGACCTGGGACTGATACAGGGCCTCCTTGCCCCCCCCATTTTTACCTGGAACCCGTTCTGAGACGGTGTTCCCTTTTCCGGCGTGCCAGCAGACTTTGCCAAAGTCACTTTGGTGGTTTTGCACCTCGGGCAGGGATACCTTCTGTGCTGTGGGGGCTACCTTCACAGGGTCAGCCCCCTTAGCCATCGTGAGAGCAGCCGCCACTAGCTCTATCATCGTCAAAGTCTTATCCTCTGCCGATTAGGCCTTCTTGGGCAGGTAGGCCTTCTTCTACTCCGTTCGCGGCTTCTCGTGTTTCTCCCACAGTTTAGCCGGGTTGGATGATTTTCTTTTCAATGAGGAGCTCGATTTCCGGCTGGCAATGGAGGTGGAGGTTGATGTCAATTGCACCCTGTCCACCTTGGGACCCGCTTCTGTGGCAAACCGAGTGGAGCCAGACTTGCGGTCCTTGGCTTTGTCTTGGGGCCCCACAGATGAGGCACCCTCAAATTACTTTGAAGACCCCTCCTCGTACCGCCCGGTCCTGGGTGAGGCATGACCCTGCTCGGAGCATGAGCCAGAGGCCTTGGCACCTGTCGGCAGATGGAGAAGAGAGCACACAGGCTCTTTCGGAACACAAATAGAACCTTTTTCTGTCAGAAACACGAAAAAAACATAGAAGTAGCTCACAGAACAAGCTCAAGGACACCGAACACAGAAGATTGCAGCAAAAATTGTGAAGATGGCTGTAACGCTCACCTGATTCCCACGGAGGCGCAGGTCTGGCTTCGAGTGCTGATGCTTCTTCAATGGTGAAGCGCAGGACTCTGAAGATGGACAGGAAGGGCCCCTCTACACTGGCTTCTCCGGCTCTCAGGAATATTCCCCTGTGCGTGAAAAGGGAGCATTACCTACTGACTGAGTTATGCTCAAGCCTCCCACTCTCTTCCAACCCTCCACGATACCCTTCCACGATTCCCCGTGAAGTCTCACCTTAGGGTCAGGAAGGATGAGCTCTCCATCCTGCTTCCGATGCAGGGGCGCGTTGAAACCCAGTTACTTCACTGGATTGAGGATTGATGGGAGTTCAGGTAAGCTTGACTATTCAGGTAAGGCTCTGTAAAAGTTCTGTTGCAAGTTCAAAAGCCCAAGCTTAATAATAATGTTCATTGTCTTTTTCCCCTTAGGGGCCGGGGTTCGGAATGCCGGAGATATGGCGCCGACCCGAAGTAAAACGTGCAGTTCCAGTAAATGACAGGTAAATTCTGGATGAGCGCTCGGTAATGTCTTTGCATTCGCTCATTCAATGTCTTGTCTTTTTTCCCCATAGGGGCCGGGGTCCGGAAAATGCCTGGAAGCGGCAAGACCCGAAATGAAATGGGAATGACCCAACAGGTAAGACTTAGAAGGAAACTGAGCTTTTCCTATTCCCTTCCTTCTCTCACCTTGTTCTTGTCTTTTTCTCTCTAGGCTCTGGGAAGTGGCTGTGGATCCGGATGATCGCTGCTGAAGATGGTGGCGTCCAGGATAGGTGAGTGAAATGCAGCGCTGCAGCGATCGTAGCGAAATGCTTTTAAAATGATGTTTTCCTTTTCAGGATCGTCGGTGTGATGTCTCCGTGGTGCTGATTTAGCAGGTAATGTCTTTTGTCTCCCTTTGCAGGTGACCCAGGATACTGACAGGCGTGGCTGAGGTCCAGATGCAGGAGCTGACACGGTGAGCGTCCAGCTGCGAGGAGCAGAACAACGCGAAGCGTGAGTTGCTGATCGGGTGTGGTTTAAATAGCTTTGGAAGAAGTTCCAAGTGTGTATCCTTCCTCCGATCAGGTATGTACCCTTCCCCGACCGCACCCGGGTGGAAAGTAGTCCCACAGGTAAAGTAGTTCCATTCAGGCCTCAAGAGGGCCTGGATGTGGCAGCATGGTCTGCATCAGGTAAGTGCACCTTAAAACACTTGAACACATGTCTAGCTTTATGAGCCTGACGCCTAAGGCGCCAGGACAGAGGTCCAACATGAGCCTGGCGCCTAAGGCACCAGGATTGCGTCCAAAGGGCCCCAGCTTGGGCCCGCTGGCACTCCCTTGGGGGAAATGATACCTGCCTCTGGGGTTGCTGGGTTGGACCTGGCTCCTTGGAGGTAGGCATCATGACAATGGCTTCCAGAGGAGGGTCTTAGGGAGAGGACTGTCATTGGATGGGGGCAGTATGACCCAGAAGACAGTGATTGGTTTAAAGGAGAAAGACAGCTTGCAAGTAAAAGTGAAACCGTTTTTTCTTTTACCGAGGATTCCCAGCCTGACGACGGGGAATATTCATGAGCATGTGTATCCATGCCAGACCCCAAGCTAGAGAAGTTAAGTTTCATCAGCGCTCTTTGATGGTACATTTCAGCAGCTCTGTCCCCTCCTCCCAGTGCAGTCCCCCTTATATAGCAGCAAGGACACCAACAATTTTACAATCTTGGGGAAGTAACCTGCAAAAGGTAACCCAAATAGGATTGGACAGTTACCCTTCTCTCTCCTCCCAAACGCAGCCTCCCAGTCAGGATCGTTTAGGGGCTGGAGCAGACATATGGCAGCTTAATTTAAAAGCCCCATTTGTTCTCATGTCAAGTTTTTCCAAAAATCTAGTTATGTGGCAAAACCTTGTTCGACTAGTAACTGCCATAATATTCATATTTTCTTATTCCGCTCATCATGGGGAATTAAATAAGATGACAGCCAGGTTTGCACCATTTTGCACGGCCATGTAGCACTTTCTGCCCTTTTCACAAAAAGTACAACAGTTACAAATATGTACCTTATTACCCATATTCCCAATTCCACGCTCCACCCGTTCACCAACTCTCACATTTGGAACATTTTCAGATCAGTCAGAAACACACCTTAAATGGCCATTACAGTTCCCTGAGTCGCAGGTGGATGAAAATGTACCTAAAAATGGTACATAAATCAAGAAAATACACCTTATAGTTGTTGGGGAAAAGGCCTAAATGAAAATAGTCCTTTTAAATTAATAGTAAATCTTCATGAGGGACAAATGGCAATTATCCATCCTTGAGGCCTTATGGTCTCAATGGGTCAGCCTGTTACCAGGGTTTTTATTATTCATTTTGTGTTTGCAGCCCTCAATCTTCACAGCATTTAGTCATGCTCCAGCCAAGGGGAATGTGTCCTGCAGTAACTGCCTTCAGAGCCATCAAGTCTGGCAACACTGAGCTTTCCACACATTTAGCAGGACACACTTTATTGCAGTTGTAATTAGATGAGGGATGCCACTTTCCAGTGGGTTAGTTCATGGTGACATGTGTCCAACATCCAGTAAAAGGGTTTGCCTAGAGACACTTTCTCATGAAAACAAAGTGGCTTTTCAATGTCACTGGTATTTTGTATTTGAAACATAATGTACATGTGTCATGGGCACTAGCGTAGCTAGCACTTCCAAGTCACCTTCATATTCAATTCATGGCAAGAGGGGAAAACAGATAGGAGCACTGTGGGTGAGAGCATGGCGAGCAAGGATAGGGTTAATATCCATTTCATCCATTGGTACTCCCTACTCCCATAGAATAACATGAGACTTCCTCTTTCCACTAGTATGGATCCTTTTTGTGCCAACCTGGAACTAAGTTGAACACTCTAGTCTTCGGGCGTGGCTCTCTATAAAAGCTGTGCTTTCTGTAGCCTCGAGCACATGCTTACCTGGTTCCTGAGACTTCTACAGCTTTCTTCAGCCCTTGTGACTGGCAGATCAGTCTTCTTCGCTGCGATCACCTCTCCTGAAAAGAGAAGAACAGAGACCTAAGCTGACAAGCGGTTTTCTACTCACCTTTTTTCAGCGCCCCTCTGGAGTTATAGTGATTCCTTTGCACTTGCGGGCCGACAAGTCACTTCCGCTCATCTTCTCTGCAAGCTCATCCGGATTTTCCGTCCCTGAGTGACTCCGGCAACCTGCAAAGAGAAAAAAACAAAGGAAAAGCAGGTTAGGACTTAAAGACACTTTGCTGGCAAAGACATTCATAGACAATATGAACCTGAACTCTTTCACACACGCTAACCCAGTGAAGCAACTGGGATTCCAAGGACATATAGCACTTACCTTATTCTGAAAAGGACTCCTTTTGTGCACATCTGCTATTCCCACAGTACGAAGGTTCCAGTGAGGTAACTGGCTTTGGGACACTCTTTGGGAGCTCCAGAACTCCACTATCCAAAATAAACTGTGATGTTTACATCGCCGATACAGCGCGGCAACCAGCAAAACCAGCGCAACAGCCTGCTGGTCCCGGACTGTAGTACCCCTGCAGAGGCAGGACGGAGAGCCCGCCATCCCAAACTGTTGGTGAGCCCCCAGACACTATATCGCTGCACACAGAGGGGAGAGGGGGTTCCCTGGGTTTGGGTAGCACCACTCACTAACCCGTCATTCTCCTTCCAGGTTAAACTCCCAGTATTCTGGGTGAGAAGAGGGCAGGGCCGAGGTCGGCAAACTCCATCGCTCCTGAGGAGATTCAAGTGAGCATGACACATGACTTTTTGTCTACACACACCATGGGCCTCATTACGAGTAGTGTGGTAAAAACGGGGTCATTACCGGCATGGAGGAACGAGCGGGTCCGTGCTCGTATGATGCCTCTAATAGCGGGTGATTATGAATGCGCACGCACGCGCGTACCCCCATGCTGGTAATGGCCATACCGGCATGCTGCTAAAGGTCCTCCAACCTTCCGATAGTGCCATCACGGGACCCGCCGATACCGCCACTGCCTAGGAGGAACCCCTAAATACCGACCCAGTAATACCAACATGCTAATACGGGGCTTGTAATACCGGATCCGGAAATAACATCATTGCGTCGGAACGGGAAATGGTTAGTGGACATCCTTAAAAACAGAATCCATTGCAATCTTACCAAACCACCAGTTGATTCCAGGAGAGCTCTGAGGCAATAATTCGATAATGTCTAAGGCAACCCGGAAGACCACCCCCCAGCTGTGGAAAGATCGCTTTTCTCATGCTGAATTAAATATGCTAGTGGACACCCTTGCCGCACATGCTGATGTCATCAAATCCCATAACCTGAAGCGTGAGGTGCAGCAGCAGAAGAAGGACATCATGTAGCCCACAAGGTGTCCGCTGTGGGAACCATCCCACGTAGTGTCAAGGATTGCAGGAAGAGGTGGGACGACCTCCTCCTGAGGGTGCGTAATATCATTGCAAGCAACAGGAGGGAGGCCATGGCCACAGACGGGGGTCCCCACTCTCCTGCCAAAATAACCACCTGCGAGGAGACCGCAAGCACCTTCATAAATCCAGAGTCCATCGAGGGATTTGGGGAGATGGAGACGGGTGCGGCATCATCACCAGAAGGAGGTGAGTGATCCTTCAGATCCCTGTAGGGGAAACCATGACATAGCACAAGTGATGTGGAAGAGAGTGTAGGCAAGGCAATGCATATCCCAAAAACCACATGAACATATCCAAGTCCAGATAGTGGGCCAAACCCTGCCAGACAGAAATGCATGCTGAGTGCCAATCCCATAACCAACACACAGCCAACACACATGGACCGTGCCCATGTAATACATCACACAAATCCCAATTCAATGGCATGCCACCTGCCATGCAGAAAATGCCAAAATGCCCCCTCAGACTACCCTGTGTGACACAGCTGTAAGACATGAATGCATGATTAAATGAATAATGAACAGCACCATAGTATGCTTCTGGCATGTAACACCATCACTGATGCCCTGCATCTCTTCTACCCCCCAGGCACCGATGAAGAAGATGCCAGCCAAGACACCACTCCGAGGGCATCCACGTCCCACCCAAAGAAAAGGGGTACCGCCACAACCACCTCCGGGGCAGCCACGCCACCAACACCCAGTGTGCCTGACACAGTCGAGTCCCAGCTGCCCACACCCACACCAGTGGAAGGGGAGCCCCTACAAGCACTGGCCACCACTGAAGATGACTTGGAGGAGAATGTGGACCAGGAAGGAGTCACAGAATTGACATGTCCACCCACCCCAAGCCCTGTGTCCACCCCCCACCCCAAACTCAGCCCTCACTCACCTACAGCAGTGCTGATCCCTGCCTGCATGATTCGGACCTGAGCCCCTTCCTGGAGGACAGCACTGACAATGCAGGCCCCGTGAGTGCACCCCCACCACTCCTGCTCCCACCAACACCCTCGAGTCACGTCTGGCGAGGGTGGAGGCCCGACAGAAGTCGATGTTGGAGCTCCTTCGGCAATACATAGCAGATGGCAAGGACACCAGGCGGGGAATAGCCACTGCCATAGCGGGGGCCACTGCCGCTATTATAGCCAACACAGCTGCAGTGAATGCATCAGCAGTGCTGATGAGGGACTGTCTGGGGGCAATAACACAGGTACTAACATCTATCCTGCTGCACATGCAGCGGCCACGACTTGCAGCAGGCGTGGAAATTGCCACCGACTCCTCATCAGCCATCACACCTGCTTCCTCAGTCCCCACCAGCCCTGTGTGTCCTACCAGAAGGATTGCAAGGCACACACGAAATGCTGCTCCCGGACAGCAAAAAGTCCTGCAAGTAGTGTGGGCGGACAATGGGAGTGGGACACATGGTGTTGGGGGTGAATGGGAGCATTTGGGGGAGTTTATTGGGGGGGTTTGGAGTTAACTGGGGAGTTTGGGAGTTCACTGGGGGGTTTGGGAGTTAACTGGGGGGTTTGGGAGTTCACTGGGGGGTTTGGGAGTTATTTGGGGGGGTTTGGGAGTTGGGAGTTCACTGGGGTGTGGGGGGTGGGGTTGTCACATATTAGCTGTTTTAACCAATGCACCAGTTGTGAGAAAAAACATTCAATGCCTGGTCATTGTTCATTTTGTGTATATCCATTTAATGCCCAACTCCCAACATTCCCTGTGAGCATATCCACATGGACCCAGTGTGTCACTGACACATGTCTATCATAGTCCCTGTGGTTCAGAAGTATTTGTGAATCAGTGATTGACGTACTGCATGGCCATCCCGTGCATCACATACTGGCAGGGGTGCGCTTCACCTCCGCCTCCATCCTCATCATCCTCACCCGGTGCATGCATGTCAATGTCAGGTGGCAGTGATACATTTCTCCGGACGCACATGTTGTGCAGCATGACACAGGCCATGGTGATCTTTGCCACCTTCTCAGGCCTATAAAGGAGTGCTCCACCAGACCTGCTTAGGCAGCGGAACTGCACCTTCAACAGGCCAAAGGTATGCTCAATCACAAAACGGGTATGGGTGTGAACCTGATTGTACTCCTCTTCATGGCTGTTCTGCGGGTTCCCCACAGGGGTAAGTAGCCATGGTCTCAAGGGATATCCTCCATCACCTGCAAGCAAATAAAAATAGGTTTGTGTCACTCTGAGCTGCCACCTTCAGGAAGCACAGTCATGGCCGCAGCTATTTGGTGTGGACATGCACATGTCCCTTTACGTATGCACAAATGTTTTCTAGATGCCTACTATACTGCTATGAGGTGTGGTAGTCTGGATGGTGTTCAATAGATGATGCAGGGTGAGATGATGTATGCTGAGGCGGATGTACTGTGGTTGTACGATAATGTTTAGCCTCCCAATTATGCTGCATATTCTACACTGTGCATGGTCACACTAGCCACATTGGCACAGTAGCAATCCTGTTTATTCATGCATTGCTTGACATACACATGGTGGTCAGGTCGTGCGTCTCACATGTGGTCATTGATATGCGTTAATGGTCAGATGTGTGCCAATGATGTGTCATGTTGGGGTTGGGAGGTTCAGGTTAGGTAGCATTAACTCTGCATGCATTCTACAAGCACCGTCCATTCCCAACCAGGTGGGGTATGCATCTCCCCCCATTCCCACCCAGATGTATATGCACCCCCCATTCCCACCCAGGTGGGGTATGCATCACAACACATCCCTACCCCATTGCCCTGCTATGGCCCACTCAGGCAACTCACCAAGCAGCCAGACACGTGGTCCAGCATGTCGCTCCATGTGACGGGGTAGCATGGAGTTACGCAGCACCATGGCATCATGTGTTGATCCGGGAAATTGGGCACAGCAATGTGTGATGATCTTGCTGGAGTCACATACCATCTGCACATTGATGGAGTGGTATTGCTTGCGATTGCGGTACACCACCTCTACGGCATGGGGGACTACCAATTCTACATGGGTCCAGTCCAGGGCACCAACACATTTGGGCATGCCTGCCAGTGCATGGAAGCCTACTTTGGTGTCGGCTATCTCCTGGGCAGTCCGTGGTAGGGATATGTGTGTGCTTGCATGCTTCAGGGGGGCATCCAGCACTTGGGTCAGCATGCGTGAAAATAGTGGTTGTGAAATGCCATGCAGCTGGCCCACTGTGTACTGGTAGGTGCCTGTGGCCAGTAAGTGGAGCACAGACACCACCTTTAGTAGCGGGGGGATGGCAGTGTGTATTTCTATGAGGCTGGCAATGTCGTTGCCTATCATGTCCACTATGGTGGTGATGGTGTCCCGGTCCAACCGGTACAGGGTATGGATCTAGTCAGGGGTTAGATTGAATGGACTGGGTCTGATGCGAGGGATTGGCGGCTGCCTATGAGGGACTACTGGCTCCACTGGTGGTAATTGCTGGCCCTGTCTCACCCTCCTTATCCTCCTGCGTCTCCTCTCTGCTGCCTGCTGTTGCTGCTGTAGTTGTTGTTGTAGTTGCTGTTATTGCTGTAGTTGTAGCAGTATAGGCATGTCCTCCAGTGCCATGATTGCAACAGCTAGTGGTAGAATTTTGGTGTCGGAAGAGGTGTGGTGTGTGGGTGTACTCCTTTTATACTGGGCCAGACTCCATTGAGTCCACCTGTGGTGATTGTGTGCACCTGTGGCAGTTGTCTTGATTGCTGATTGCTGTTTGTGGGTGGTCCGCAATGCATGTATGGCTGGCATCATGCAGCCCCTGATTACCGCCTTCAGGATGCTGGTCTTTGCATGTCCGCGTGGGTTGTGATGTCCTCCTATTACCGGCATGCCGGTATTTGCTCCCCGAAGGGGCGTGTGTACGTGCACATGCCAGTATGAGGGGGCACGGTACGGGTGGTGCCGGTATTGGCGGGTTGTCGGGTCAGAATGCCCGGACCCGTTAACGATGCCGCTATTACCATTACGCCTTCCTTTTTTTCATTACCTCCATTCTCAGAATGAGGCCCCATGTCTTTTTCACTGACATTTTTCCTGTTAGCAGTGGTGTATTTTCACATTTAAACTGCAGATACACATGTCAAGCCATTTTTAGGGTTAGTGTTTAAATATCCTGCTTTTCAGGTGAAAGCAACGTTTTCACTTGCAGCTACAAGCTATCATACCGCAGTCCTGGAAGCATTGGCATAGATGGAGATTGCCTTGTTGAACTGCTCTGAACACAGCTCCAGTCTAGTCCTCACCCAAGAAGGCGACTGCTGTCTTTATCTACGGTCTGTGACGTCTGCACAACGTGTTGTATCCATCCTTGAACAATCATTGTGCTTGTTTCACTTTAACATCCGTTCCGCAATCTCTCCTTGTCCTTCCTTACTCCTTTGCCTGCTGGTGCTCCTTCTAGTGATTTCCTTCTGCCTGCTTTGCCCTTCTTAGCTCTCCTCAGTATTGTTTTGCTCTTTCTATCATTGCTGTGCTTTCGCTGTTGTTTCACCCGAAGCGCTGCCTTCGCCTGTTTGCCCACCGGAGTTTTCCATGTGTGTTGCTATTTATCCCTTTTTTCCGGAATTCTGCCACTTTGTCCTCTGCAACGGTATACCCCGTTTTGGAGCCGTCTGCTTCTAATGTCATGTCCATATTGCACGGTCGCGGGGCTCTACTTTCGGTCTGCTCGTGTTGTTTTCTATTTTTAACGGTTTGTTTACGTGAGCTCCGCTCTATATTTCTTGACTTTGCAGCGAGATTTTCCTTTCTTGTCTGCATTCTGTCTTTCCTCACTGTCCTCAACGCCTTCTCGGTGTTCTACCTGTTATTATTCTTACCTCTAAGTTTACTTACCTGCCATAGTCTCTCTCTCTCTCTCTCTCTCTCTCTCTCTCTCTCTCTATCTTTCTCTCTCTCTCTCTCTCTCTCTCTCTCTCTCTCTCTCTGTCTCTCTCTCTGGTTCCAGCCTTTTTGGAATCTGTTATATCTCTCTCTTTTCTTTTTTTTCCACTGCATCTCCTTGATATTGATTTTCTCTTGTCACTCTTCTACTACATGCGGGCTATCTTTAGCCTTACTCCTTCTACATCAAGCCATCACTTGTAGCCACGGAAGTATTCTACCATTACATGCACCTTTTGTGGACTGTGCCTTGGTGTTCACGGCTCATGAGCTTGTTGTTATCCACGAGAATAACTCATACAACCTACAAGGGTTTTTTGGTGCTTGGAGGCTTTTTCCCTGCTTTTGGGGTGGGCTCCCTAGAGTTCCCTTTGGCCTGGTTTCTCAGATCCAGGCAGGTGGCCTCTGAGGGAGCTTGTTCTTATTTACATGACAAGAAGAAGAAGACGACAAGGGGGAAACCCAAGGAAGACTGAAAGCTCTGATCAAGACTCTCAGAGGACTCTCGAGACAGTACTTCCGGAGACAAAGGTGAGGAGGGGTCTCGGGAGGGTTCGCCGGTTTCGGACACAAGCAGCGCGATTTTTGTGTCAGTGTTGAAAAATTCTGATTTTCATTTGAAAGGGACTTCTGTTTCGGGCTTTTCAATGCACCCCACATGCCCCCCCTGTTCTTCCATGACTCTTTTTCGGGGGAGAGCAGGGCAGAGTGGTGTTTCATTAGGTGTAATTTCCTTCATTAGGGAGTGGGCACTCCAGTCTCCCCTTCCATCCCAGTGTTGGGTGGTATGGCACGGCATCCTCCTTTTATCCTTCATTAGGGAGTGGGTACTCCAGGCCCCGCTTCCCTGTTTTAGCTGGAGGGTGTGCATGGCACCCCCTTTCTTCCTTATTTTCAAGCATCCCTGGGGTTCTCACCAGACACCCCTCTTTCCCCAAAGCTGGAATTTAAGGAGGTTAGTTCCCTAATAAAAGAAAGAAAAAGAGTTTCAGTACTTTTTACACACACATTTCCCATAAAGATTTGCATAGAATTGACAACAACATAAAATTATAAAATGACACTTTCACCATTTCACAAAACACATTTTATTCACTTCATTTGTACAATAACACAAAGAAAATGACTATACATATATATCCGTCTTAGTTTCCATCCGATTTTTTATCCTTCCTTTTCATTCTTCAGATGGTTCCTCTGCTCGACTTTCATTTGGCTCATCAATCAGTCATAAAGTGTGTCTGGGAGGACAGCTTTTCAACTGATTGATGTGGACCCATTTTTCTTCTGTCTATTCTCCCTTTGGGATATGGATCTTGTAAGCAACGGGTGATATTTTATCTATAATTTCAAAGGCCCCATTCCAAGATGGGAGGAGATTCCGCTCCTTGGCCTGATTCCTTTGAAAATTGTACAGGTAAACCTTGTCCCCTCCTTCATACTCTTTTTTTGGTGGTCTTTAGATCATAAAAGATCTTCCTTCCTACAGTCAACTTTTCTAAATTGTGCTGTGCATAAGCAAACACATGGTGGAGGTGCTTCATTAAATGTTCAATGTACTCATGAGTAGTGGACGTATTTATCAGTGTCTGCTCATGAGTCCAATAGAGCAGATGCTGCGGTACCACAATTTTTTCGTACATGAGCTCCACGGAGACATCTTGTGGCACAAGATGGTGTAGACCTAATAGCCATCAGGACAAATGGCTATCGGATGTCCCAACTGGGTCCAGAGTCTGCCACAAACTTCTTTAAGATACTCACAATTGTTTTGTTATATCTCTCTACTCCCCCACTGGAGATCAGGTGGTAGGCAATGTGGAGTTTTCTTTTAACCCCTAGAATCTCCCACATCTTTGCCATCACCTCTCTGGTTAAATGGTATCTTCGGTCCGACTCAATCCTTTGCGGGAGGCTGAAACAAGAAAAGATGTGGTTGATCATTAGTTGAGCAGGTGTCTCCACTTTAAAATTCAGGGCTGGAAGACATTCTACCCACTTTGTGAACAAGCATGTCACCATCAACATTTACTTGTTTTCTCTAGAGGAGTGAATCACTGGCCCGATGAAATCGACTTGCAAATCTGACCAAGGTGGTGTCATTCCCCTTTTTTGTAGTGGAGCTCTATGTGTTAGTGAACTGGGTTGAAATTGAGCACACTCAAGATGCCCCTTAGGTAAGCAAGATTTCTAATGTGTGAAACCCCTATGACCAGCAGTGGCTGCATCATGGGCGTGATTCAACATTAGGCTTCGGAAGGAGGTAGGTATCACCCACTGGCCACAGCCAGATAGAGCTCTCCTTAACAACAAATGTCTTGGATCCGGGACGTCTTGGAAAATTTCATCAACACCCGGAGATCCTCTTTACTGGTATAATCTGACTCTGTTAAAGGAAAACTCACAGGGTCTTCAATGTGTAGATAACATTTCCCAATGATTGGTTCCGCTTTCTGTGCAGTGATCAAATCTGCTTATGGGGTATCTTTACTCCAGTGAGCCGTTGAGAGCATGCTTTTAGAATGGGTTTGTGACCTGGTGACAGCAGAAACTTGGAGTTCACCCAGAAGGAATTCTGTTTCAATGATATCTCTCTGCAGAGCTCTGGTTTTAGTCAGCTGGTCCGCCAGGTCATTCCCAGGCTCATCTGGCCCCTCTATTTTGGAATGACCCCTTATTTTCTTCCAAAAGATTGTCATCTCATTGGAGGTCACCAGATCGTCAATTGACCGGATCAGTCTGGCATGCTTTAGGGGTTTGTTGATGGCACAAAGCATGCCTCGATTCTTCCCGTTAATCAGGTGCTGCACAAACCCATTCCTGACATAATCAGAGTCAGTTAATATGATCATTTAATTGAGTCGGTGGTTCACTGCAGTGAGGATGGCTTGATAAATGGCCTTCAACTCTGCCTACTTCAGGGTCCTATTTTATAACCAACAGAAGGTTCCGGGGTATCATTCACCCACCCATTCCCAATGCCAGCAACCAGTTTTTTCCGCTGTTGCTATCAACATGGTAGAAGCACTCATTTACATAAACTCTGGGTATCCCCAACACGTGTCTTCTTCATAGACCTTGTGTGGGGAAGTTAAGTACGCCTCTATGTTGTTGGTCATTAGACTTTTGTCCTCGAGACAGTTTTCTTGAGCACAATCATGTAAGTCTGCTGACCCTGGCGCTAGGGGACTCTTCTTGCTTATGCCATATCTGACCTCCACAGGAAAGCCTTGCATGGACAGAATCCAGGAAGTAATTCTGGAATGACTGACATTCCCCGCCCGGATTCTGTCACTTTGGAGATATTGCAATCGCTGGTGAGGAGTGTCGACAATGATGTGCTCCCCCTTTATGAATGGACAGTATTTTGTAACGCCCACACCATTGCCAGGAGAGCCTTCTCACATTGAATTCTTCCTCCAGAGGGGACAAAGTCTTGCTCGTGTATGAGATGATTTTGTTGACCATGTCGTGCTTTTCATACAACACCTCTGTTAGGCAAGTATCTTAGAACCCTTTCTCCAAGAAGAACTCCTTGTTCTTTATGGAGTAAGACAAACAAGCCTGGGAAGGGTTCTTTTCAGTTGTTTAAATGTCTTGGATTGTTCCAGACCCCACTCCCACTTGACTCCAGCCTTTAATAAATGCACCAAGGCTCGAGTGATCTCTATCTAGTCTTCATTGACCATCTGACAATAATTAGTGAGTCCAGGCTCTTAGGCTTCTTAATTCTCACAGAGTAGTAGGGTCTTTGAATTTCAATAAGGCTTCCACCTTTTTTTCACCTGGGGATTCAGACCCCCAGGGGTGATCTTGTGCCCTAAGAAGTTTACTTGGGTCTTGCACCAATGTGCCTTCTGAAAGGACAGTTTTGCTCTGGCTTTCTGCAACTGGGTTAGAACACAGCAGATTTCTGCTATATATTCCTCCACAGTTGAGCTCTTGATTGAAATATCATCTACATAGACCAGGGTTCCCCTCTTGCCCAAATCGGGCATGGCCTTATGTAGGAAAATGTTGAACTCATTGACGGAGTTTATATATCCAAAGGGGGTTTGGGTCCATGTGTACTGCTGCCCCCCGAAGGTAAAAGCAAACCTGTACTGCTCTTCACTACTCACAGGTACTGTCCAGTAACCATTGGTCAGGGTAATGGCGGTGTACACCTTTGACCCTTGGATCTAGGCCAGTCCCTGATCGATGTAGGGAAGGGGACATCTTGACATGTGGATCCATTTGTTCAACTCCCTCAGGTCTGCACATAGTCTCAATTGGCCATTTGGTTTGAGTATGGCTTGTTGAAGGTACTGTGGATCAGCAAATTATCCCACTGGATTCTAAGTTCTTAATTATCTCTGTGAGTGACACAATGGATGCGAGAGGTAACCGGTATTGTTTCACAAATACTGGTCCATCTCGGGGTCCATGGCAATTGGGAATGGTGGTTGAATGAATGGATGTGCGTTTACAGTCATGTGAGTCCACTGAAAAGATATCTTGGAATTCCAGGGTAGACCTGTTTTAGCTTTTGTCTTTGCTCCTTGGTCTCCAAGGCATCCACAAGATTGATCCTTTCCTCAACCATCTGCTTGAAACCTGGAAATACCTCAGACTTGTCAATTTCAGCAGTATCCTCCAGTTGGGTGGAGAGATCCCTTTTGATGGATTGACCTGGACAGGGGATTCGAGGTAGTAGTCCTTCACTCTGAACACTACCTCCTTCCTCCTAATGTAACAGGTCACCTCTTCCACACTGTAGGGGTAGGAAGAGTACACAAGGAAATTTCCCCCATGCCTAGTAAAAATATTTTTCTGGAGGAATACCGTCTCTGAGGTAGAAACAGTCGTTTGGGATTGGTCCCATGATTTCATTACCTAAATCAATAGAATAATGTTGGACATCAACCACCATTCCAATAAAGGTGTCTGCGCCCAAAGTGATACTTTGCGAAGTTTGCTGTTATACACCAATATTTGAATGGTGTTGTGTTCTAGATCTTTCTAGATCTACTAGTGGTGTCGGATTTAAATATAAACCTTGTTTTTGGAGATGAGAATTTAGATTTATATAGGCGGCCTGATGTTTGAGGTTCTGTCCTTTTGAAGGGGACAGTAAATTGTTGCACCTGCCATGGGATTGTAACCTCTTCTCGCACTTGAACCTGAACTGTATAAGGCAGCAATTGAGCCGGCTCAAATGCTTTTTCAGTGTTGTCAAAGCCCATGGGGTTACTCCCCAGTCGGGACCAGGCTTTATTATTAATAAGGTCCAAATTGATTGCAAATCGGTTGACAATGTCACTTCCCAGATAAAAGGCAGATGAGACATCCCTCACGACCCAACAATTATGTTCTATGCTTTTGTTGCCAATGGAAATTTTTAGCATGCACCTGCAAGGCAGGAGATATTTGAATATGGGGTTTCCAGACCTGCTTCCCATTTGTCAATCAATTTAAATGTCACAATGGTCTGATCTTTTGGAGTTTCCTGAATAATTCTTTGCTGATTAAGCTCCGTCCATTATTCAGGAATACTCTGGTGAGCACCGGCTCATCCCCCTCATTTAACTGAATGGGGAAAATCAAATGCTTACCCTTTTTCTGAATGTCCGTCAGACTTTGAGCAGGTTAAGGTGTTCCCTTCCAGTGTGGATTGCCACTCAAAATTGTGAGGAAGGTTGATTTTCAAGAATGGAGAAGTGTTCCCATCACCAATTTGTTCTCCTATAGAGATGACAGTGATGTCTGGCAATTGGTTATTTTTTTAATGGAACTCTACATTCTCAGAACGTTGATCAATTACGTGACAGGTACCATTCAGGCTTACGTAATTGGTGCTCATTTTAAATTTAATGCGGCAGTTAGTCTGAGTCCAGAGGACATTGTTTACACAGACAATCAGAGGTGATAACCTCCTCAGGAGATTGTTACCCAGTAAACAAGGTGGAGTCACGATTATCACCGGGTGTTTCAGCCGGTGCCGTCCAATTTTTATGTCCAGATCCGCAGGCCCTTCGATGGAAATATCATTTCCATCGAAATTCTGGAGTTGTCCGGGAAGTGGTGTGAGTGGAATTTGGTTGCCCACCCCCCGTCCTGAGTTTAGTTGGTCAAAGGCCTTTTTGGACAGGAGGGTGGCTTGGGATCCAGTATCCATCAGAGCTGATGCTTTAAATTGACCCTGCACCTTGACCGGTGCATAAAATGGACCTTCTTTCTCCTCCAATGTGAAAAGAAGGTGTGAGTTATTTGATAGCCTGTTGGTCACTTTCTTAATATTGAACTTCAACGCTGTGTGATCTTGGGCAATTTTCTGTGTCAGAGTTCGGGAATGTGTCAAAAAAACCTTGCAACGCGCAATGGGAGTTGTTGGGGAATCCTCCGTTTCCCCGGCTCCTTGACTGTCCTCCTTTACCTGATGAAAGTTCTCAGAACTTGTTTGGAGAAAGCAACCCCCCCCCTTTGTTTCCTTTCATGTTTGGGGTTGAGTAGTTTCTGGCTCTGAGTCAGTCTCCATACTTACTTTGTCCCACTCAGGGTGTTTTGGCACACATTATTCCTTGGGAGGGATCCCCCCATTTTCGAAAGAGATGGTCTGCTTTTCTGAATCCTCCAGGGATTCTTTTCTTTCAAAGGGCATAATCCAGAGTTTCTTCACAAAGTGGGTTCTTCTTTGTCCACTCCTAGTTATTCTTTGCTCTTTGGGTTCTAACATTAGAAGAGACTCTTTCAGGCTGAGAGGTTCTTAGGGGTTCTGTTTGGGTGAGAAAGGACGCTTTCTCTGGGGCTTGTCATCTACCCTCCACCAGAGCCCTCTCCTCTGGAACCTGTGGTTTGTCAGAGGTATCCTCCAATCATTTCCCCACTGTGGCATCAGACCTGGTGGGGAATTCTGGGAGACACGGTTCGGTTGAGAGATGGACTGAGCCCTCAGCATGCGCCCCAGATCATCAGTCAGTTGTTGGACCTATTGCTCCAGCTGCAAGACCTTGTCTGGGTGGTAGAGAGGTCACAAGTCCTACCTCTGCTTCTCCCAAAAGGGGATTGTCCCTTATCCTGGAGTAGCTTGGGTACTGGAAATTCCCCCATAATTTTCCATCCTGAATCTCCCTTCTTCCGGGATTCAATTGTCCTGGAACCACTAGAGAGAGGAGGATTGTTTTGGAAGTTCTGGTTTGGGGTATATCTGGGGAAACATTTCAGATTGGGAGGTGGAGTGATACTTCTCTCTTGGGGGACCTTTTGAGGGAAGTTTCCTGGGGCAGAACTTACATGATTAGTCTCCCCACCTTGGGCCGGGGGAGATGTATACATACCCCAGGATTGGTTTTAGTACCATTGTACCTAGCACTTATATAAGTTGCAGGGACAGAGGGATCATTGTTCTGGGTCCCCGCCTGATTACCATTCAATTGGGCCGAGTTGGGGGGTCCATTTTGCATTCCATTTTGCTTGTTGGCAGGAGGGTAACTTTTAGGCCCCCCCATCCCCAGATCGAAAGGAGGGGTCGCTTTTAGCTCTGCAACCTTCGCGGCAGCAGAGTGTTAGATGGGTAGGGGTTTGGCTGTATTTTTACTCTCAGCAAGCTTTTGGACCTCACAATTCCTGGTGGCCTGTTCAATAACCGAATCCAGGGTACTCTGCTTGTGAAGGTCACACACCAACTAAGTCATTATGAATTTGGGGAGTGCATGAAAATATGCAGTTATGAACTCCCTACTATTTGTGTTCACCTGCCAGGAAGTCTGAGCAAATGCCTGCTTTAATTCCTGCACAAACTCCCTAGGTGTCTGATCTTCGACACACTGCAACTTATATGCAGCCTTACGGGCTGCTTGTGGGTTCCTATGGGTGTAAAAATTGTTCAATATGGCCACCTTATAGGTGGACCATTTATAATGATCCTGGTCCTCCATCCCCGCAAAGAAACTGGAGTACTCTGGCGAGAAAGTCCATTTTGCAAATGCTATACAATTCACATCATTCTTGATCTGGAATGATGCCATCATCTGCTCATAAAGATCCAAGTGCTCCCATGCCGAATACTTGGCATTCTTGTTGTATGGGGCCTTTGTGGCCTTGATATGTCGATTGGGTCTTTGACAAAACCCTTGCTCTGTTCCCTGTCTTTTTCTTCTTCTGCACCGGAGTCCATTCACCTTCTGACTCAGAACGGGTGCTGGTATTTCCATCTCTATCTTCTAGGTGCTCCCTATCTGTATAAGACTGGGAATATCTCCCAAAACCACTGGGTCTGGACTCCTCTCGCCTGGACCAAAGGGAACTCTCAGAGCCACTCTCCATGGAGTTCCTTTTAGGCCCAGGACAGAACCCAATGTCCTCATCCCTCCTACCAGGGAGTCTGGGATATTCCCCTCTTTCCCTGAATAAACACAGGTTTTTACAATACTCTTCCTAGGCTGAGGGTCTGGCTTTTCTCCTTCAGCAAAGAGGGCAAGGTGGTCTCTTTGTAGTTGCATTTTCAGACAATCTAACTCCCTGACTTTCTCATCATAAGAGTTTTCATGGTTTGAAGTACTTACAGTATTATTCCTTCTTCCCATGACACATTGGCCCAGCCATTTTCTCTTCTGTGTGTTATAGATGAATATTCATCCTTGTCAAACGAGCACTGACCTTCTGGATCAGTCGGGCTAAACCTGGGTAAATCCAACTGCCTCATGTTCCCCTGTTCTTTGTCAGTGACATACATGAGGTCAGTTCCCATTTGTACCTCGGAGGTTGTAAATGATGGGCCTGAGGCCCCTGATGGGATGGGAATCTCACCTTGATCAGTGGCCCTGGTCCCATATGCTGATTGTCAGGGTTCCTCAGAGCCTGTTTGTAATTCTCAGTTTCATTTGTGAGACTCTCACACATGCGTCTTTCTGCCCTTATTTCCTGTTGGTATTAAGAGAGCTGGCTTTTTAATTCTGACACTAAGACCTGATTAATCTCATGCACCCTGCTCTGAGCTGCCAACCAATCTTTTGTTTGCTGCACCTCATGCTGTAGGGATTCATTCTCCTTCTGCAAGCCTTTTATGCTGCGTGCATATTTACGGCGCGTTTCCTTCAGGAGACTAATCTCTTTCTCTTGCTCATCCCTACAATTTGCTGCCTCTGATAGTTCAGCTTCTATTTGTCTCACTTATCTTTCTAGCTCATTCCTTTCTTCTCGAATTCTGGTCAGTTCCTGAGAACCTGACTGTTACTTTTCTACCTCCATTTCCAACTGATTTATCCTCTGCAATATCCTGATTCAGGAGGTCTTTTTCCTGAATCAGCTGTGTCCTGTTTTGTATCAGAGTACTTATAACTTGGTGCATTTAATCAAACTCCTTTTGTGAGTCTGTTGGTTTAATTATAAACTGACTATTTTACCGTTCTAAGGGCTTGATTTGCGATTTCAGAGCCATATTGTCATCTAACAACCCTCTATTATAAATTCTCTGATCATTAACCTTATGTTGCAGCGCGCTCACATTTTCCACACACTCTTCATGTGCATTTTGCAGTGCAGAAAATGGTGTTTCACATTCTGCACTCTTTTGCTGCTGGGTTTTTAACTCATCTTTGACTTGTTCACTGAGAGCCTGATTCTTTCAACTAGCCTCAATATCTTGCCAACACTCTTCTACTAACAGCAAATGAAAATATAACTGAGCAGTTAGCTGAGCCATTTGTATCTGCTCATCACGAACAGTTGTGGTCATATGAAATGCCTTGAGTGCTTTGTGCAATATTCCACCTTCAAGCCAAATTTCATTGCTTACTGAAGTAACCTCCAGCACAATTCTCATTTGCCAGTTTCCCGCAAAGTGCTCAACCATTCTCCTTTAAGAAATAATTTAGCTTAGAGATGCTCCCTGGCTTCCCAAATTTGAACAGTAGTCATTTTCACAATTGCTTTTTGCACCTTAGTAAAACTTTCTTTATGTAGGTGCAACATACCTCTGTACCTGCTTCATTTCCTCACACAAATCTATTCTTACACAATCTTCATTTTTCACCTGTGCACCTTCCTGGAACTCATGGGTCAAGTCCTTGCGGCAAATTTAACAAGGCAAAGATGACTTTCCCTCCATCTTAATGCAATTGCATCAAAATGAACAGTCTGTCCCAATGGACTTTGCCATGAGTTGGAAAAAGCTAGCTAAATCCCGGACGAGCCCCCAATTTGAAAAGGTTAATTGAGAGACCACCCTCAACACGGGGGGGTTCCTTCCCCCCCCACTCAAGGTGTCACGTAACAAACTGTTTAATGGATTATTATCTTTAGTCCTACTTCAGATGCATATCATGCCCCTTGGATCCCTCCCCCTGAGCCACTAATTAGTCAAGAACCAGGCCTGTGTACAGGAAATATATTTGTATTTATTTAAATTAAAAGTAACAGAAATCACACAGAACTACACGCGCTACCTTCCTCGTGGTTCACCATTAACTTCTTGTTACTCAAATGAATTACACAAATCATTTTATTTTTTTAAACACAAATCACAGTTCTCTACTGTCTAAAAATTTTACTTCAAGAAATAATTACTAACTGATCAATAACCAAAATACTTCTAAATGTAGTGTTGTACAATTTTCGTTCCCCTACGAGTTTAAAAGGCTAGCAGTAGGGTTTCAAGATCGGTACAAATACATATGGCAATTCTGATTTCACCCACACTTTTGTTTTAAAATAAACACAGGATGATTTAGCGGTTTGTTTTTCAGATCCCCCCCATATTTTGGTCTGTGTTGGAGAAGTCGGACAGAAAAATTTGAATGATTTGGGGAATTTCAGATTTCAGACCCCCCTCCACTGAAAGGCCTGTGTTAGGGGAAGCTGGACAAAAAGATTGGACTGATTTAAGAACAAAGACACCCCTCTTACTTGAAGAAGTCGGGGTCAACAGGACAAAAATGATTACCCAATTAAATTATAGGCTATAGTTTTTTAGCGCACACTCGGAAGTGAGCTTTGTTCATTTCTAATTTTAACAAAAATCAGCCTGTAGTGTTCAACTAAATGGGGAATTCGGTAAATTAATCTTTTAGTTAAGTAGGCTAAAGATCTATACAGTTTTGCCCCATGCACTTGCTATAAAGGTAAAGGGTTTAAGGCAAGCAGATTGCCCCATGTTTGGTTTCTCAGGGCTCAGTTCTACTTACATAGAAAGTCTCTGTTTAATGTTCAGGAAAGCCAGCTGTGTCATGAACCACCGAATCCGACCCTTTTGGACTTTGTGGTCCATGATGTAATGCGGCATGAGCTCAGTGATTCCTCCAAGATGGCCGACGGCCCAGAAACGCTGCGCTCTAGCCTTTACGCACAACCCTCTGCTTCCTAGAAAACAGGCATGCCCCCGCTGCTCTGCGCGTCTCAACGCATCTGCTTGGAGTTGCTAGACATGTGTTTCGAGTCCGTTATCCGTGCTATCTCCAGTTTTCTACCTTTTCCTTTTTCCTTCCTGGAACCCCCCTCCAGTTTCCTACCTTCCCGCAAGCCCGTATCCCTCTTCCCGGATCCTATCTTGCACTGGGTGCCGTTTGTCCGAACGTCCCCCGAGCGTAAGGCTCTTGCTCCTCCTCCTTCCTGGATACTTGGCTAACTTTCCTGGATACTGAACGCTATCCGGCTTAGGCAGCCGGCTACCCATGCTGGAACCCGAAGACTCGTGCTCCAACCTGTACAAGTATCGGACAGTGAAGAAGAAGGAACTTGCATCCAAGAAGACCACAAGCAAGGAAAAACAGGTGAGAAAAAGAGAAGCTTGTGACAAGCTGTGATTCAGGACACTCTGGAAAGATAGTGCAGCGGTCTGTCAGTGCACTCTCAAGGATGGCCTCCCGCTCTCCACCATAGTACCCGGGCAGCTCTTAGGCCTTCCTAGAAATAGACAGCTCTGGGCAGATGCAATCTCAGCAATCTCCTCTGGTGTTTCCTTGCAGCTGTCAGATGTTACGTTTAATCAGCGCTCTTTGATGGTAAATTTCCGCAGCTCTGTCGCCTCTTCCTAGTGCTGTCCCCCTATATAGCAGTGATAACACCACCAATTTTACAATCTCAGGGAAGTACCCTGTAAAAGGCCACTCAAATAGGATTGGACAGTTACCATTCTCTCTCCTCCCAAACCCAGCCCCAATTGAGGATTGGTTTAGGGGCCTGGAGCAGCATATGGCAGCTTAATTTACAAGCCCCATTTGTTCTCATGTCAAATGTTCGCCAAAATCTAATTATGTGGCAACACTTTATACTAATACTAATAATGTTGCCTGACCATGTTGCACTTTTCAGCCCTTTTCACAAATAGTATAACATTTATGAATGTGTACCTTATTTACCATATTCCCAATTTCATCCTCCACCCGTTCACCAACTCTCACATTGGGATCATTTTCAAAACAGCCAGAAACACATATTAAATGCTGATTACAGTTCCCTGAGTCATAGGTGAATGGATTTTATATCTCCAGATTCACCTGGACATTAGCTAAAAAATGATACATAAATGAAGAAAATCCACCTTATGGTTGCTGGGAAAAAGGCCAAAATTATAATAATGATAATAGATGGAGAATGTCACTTTCCAGTGGGGGAGTTTGTGGGGACATGTGTCCATCATACAGCAAAAGGGTTTGCCTAGATAGACTTTTTCATGAAAACAAAGTGGCTTTTCAGATGTCACTGGTATTTTGTATGTGAAACATAATATACATTACTTTTTGTCAGCACACACCATGTCTTTTTCCCTGACATTTTTCCTGTTAGCAGTGGAATATTTTCACATTTAAACTGCAGATACACATGTCAAGCCGTTTTTGGGGTCGGTGTTTAAAAATCCTGCTTTTCAGGTGAAAGGGAACTTCAGTTTGGGGCCTTTGAATGTACCCTAGACTCGGGAGACATTGACTTCATTGCAGTCGCATTCTCGGGTTTGCACTTTTACTTGAGTCTGGTGGCAAAACTAATGTGGGAGTAGGCAGACATTTTAAGATCTTTGGGCTTCGATGTTATCCACTTTCTGAATAAAGCACAGATTGACAAGTTTGTACTACAAGGTGGTGATTTGAAAACCATGGTGTAAACAACTAACTTGAGGGCTGGTAGTCGAGGACAGGGCAGGCTACCTCACTCACTACATTTTGGAGGAGATATCAGTCAAGCAAATGGTCCCATGGGAGATTGGTCTTGGTTATTGGCGACAATTTGTAAAAATCGTAAGCCCCAAGAAATCCAGCCCAACCTTTAACTGTCAATCTTTAAATATTTGTGTCTTGGAATTGTTGCGGATTTAATAATTTGTGTGAACTGTCTGATCCAGAGTCCTTGATATATAGATATGGCATGCATATGTTTCAAGAAACAATGGCCTCCTTACCTACCTTTGCTAATGTTTTCCAGTCCTTCCCTAAAATAGCAAATAACTCCTCTTTGGGGAGACTGAGTGGGGGTCTGTCAACTACTATTGACATACGTTTGGGTTTAGAGGCCTTCTTGTTTAGCAATACTTTTTCAGGATCCTGGCTATAGGGGTAAAAATACCCGAGAACAACATGGAAATCTTGCTCTTCAATGTATACTGAGCCCTGTCAAAACAACAATCTATAAATATCAAGAGGAGTTGTCGTTAATATTGGATTCTTGGCTGAGTTCGGGTCATGCCTCAAATATCATAGCAGGTGAAGATTTCACTGCCAAGTTTACAGCTGAATTTTGCAATTTAAAAAGCATAGTGCTGAATAAATAGAATATTGAGTTGGGGGGAATCATGGTGTGAATTTTTGGGAATCTGGTGGTGCCTAAGGTGGAAGATGCAAAGAAGTCAACTCACACCTGGTTAGGGGAGTATCTACATTTGGAGGTAGCCATGCTGCTATTACTGGCTACCGGGTCCGGGTTCCTCGAATGAGGAATTACTACGCCATTCCAACCTTGGAGGACCCGGTAATTCCTCATTCAAGGAACCCGGACCCGGTACATCCCCATTCCCATTCGAGGCCCCATAGGGCTCAATGGAAATGGGGAGGGTGCTAACAATGGGCCCGTTAATCGTTTTTAGCACCCTGGTCTACTTTCGGGGCACCCGTTAAGGCGGCCTTAGCGGGTCCCGTGAGCAGAACTCGTAATTAGGCGGAAAGTGGTTGACAACTCTGGCACCTTTACCGGCACCGTTAACCCCTTGCCCCCTAACTCATAATGACCCCCACTGTTTTTGTGTCCTTGTCTCTGGTCCCCTATTGTTTGGCACAATCTATTCTTAACTTGTATTCTAGGGACTATCGTCCCCTATCGATTAGGCTAGCTTTCGAACTCAAAATAATAGAATTTAGACCCTGGTTTCCTTTACTAGAAATATGCAATATAGTACTATGGGTGAGATGAATGACCTCCCTATTACATAGATTTACTTCATAAATATGAGATGCTGCAGGAAGATCTACTATGCAAAATTCCTTCTCGAGTAGAAATATGAATACTACAGTGGCAGAGTGATTGGCTGATGTGATGCCGAGGGGTCTGATATTCATTCAGAACAATCATGTATACCAGTATGATGTAAGGTTAACAAAAGCCAAAAAAAACTAAAAACACCCAGCTTCGCAACCCCCACTTCTGTCATTTATCAGAGAAGAGGCATTTGCCAAAAAAAGGAAAATCAAGCAGCGATACACAAATTACGTCAAAAGCATGAAATTCCAATTGCGTGTTAAAGATGGGCAATTGACAGTCATACTACAACCAAAACATTGATGGGTGTAAGGTTTTGAATATATCTGAACCACTGGAAATGCTATGGAAACCTTCCATACCACCGTTCTTTAGCCCATCTGCGCCATTGCAAAAGAAGCTCCAGCTATTTGGGCTGCACTGACACTTTTGGGGTGGGACCAAGCCTGATTTCATATGGTCTTTCCCCTTCTGTAACGCCTTGGCTAGCTTTAGAATTATGGTCTGGAGGGTTGACGAGAGCAATGCCAGAGGTTAGGATTAATTCCAAACCTTCCAGCCATCATCTCATTGCTTTGCATAAGTCACTCTGAATGGGACGGGTATGCCCAGATGTGGGATCTGAGCCTGCTCGGCCTAGAGACCCAAGAGACTCCTCACTGATGACGCCCAATGAGGCTGAAACATATCTGGGTGTTCTTGTGGGCTCATGCAAAAAGGATGTGACGTAGCAGTTCGGGTTGGATTGCCCCTTTTGGGGTGAGACCAAGTCTGATTTGCCTATGGTCTTTCCCCTTCTGTAATGGGTAGGCAGGCTGAAGAACAATGGTCTGGAGAGTTGCTCAGAGCAATGGCAGAGGTTAGGATTAATTCCAAACCTTCCAACCATCACCTTTTTTTTTATTGGCAGTCAAGCATCTATTAAAACAAGATTTACAGCAATTTTGGAAACTAACTACTAAATGTGTTGAGAAAGAGTTGGTGGAGGAAGTGTCCATCGTAAGTGAATATACATGGATAGCATACTACGCAACCACTTTCAAAGACTCAGGGACGATTGGGATGCCTGATTTACCAAATGACATATCGCAGGCTATCGCATGACCTCGAAGATATAGAACTCCTTTTAAAGAAAAGCAAAGGGTAGAGGGCACTGGGTCCTGATAATTTAGCTGCAATTACATTAAAGGAGGACGGAGTAATATGGGCCCCTATTTTGGCTAATTTGTTTAAGTAAATTCTGGGAACGGGAGTGATGCCCCCCTCATGGAGCATAGCTTACATTCTACCCATGTATTAAAAAAGGGCAATATGTCTAATCCGAACAACTATAGACCTATAGACCTATCACTTTAGACCTGTGATGACATCAGCAATATTTTTGCGGCCGTGGTCCTGAAGGAGCTAGAGCTCTGGGTTAACAAACTTAAAATTCTGGTTTCAAGCCAGATTGGTTTTGTTTGAATGGAACCTTCCTTTCCCCTATTCAGGCCTAGGTGGAGGCAAGTTCCATTGGCACAGTCTGTATGGCCTCGTGGGAT
Organism: Ambystoma mexicanum; assembly: GCF_040938575.1. Taxonomy (NCBI): domain Eukaryota; kingdom Metazoa; phylum Chordata; class Amphibia; order Caudata; family Ambystomatidae; genus Ambystoma; species Ambystoma mexicanum. The sequence continues at coordinate 232,551,458 of NC_090929.1, forward strand.
CTCACCAGTGCCTTTGATACAGTCAGTAGAAACATACTTTGGCATAAGTTGATATAGAAAAGGGTGCCCACTCCATTGGTAAAACTGTTATTTCTACTTCATCATACTACATCTGTGAAGATCAGGCTCTCAAAAGAGGGCTATTTGTCTCATCCTATTAACACTACATTGGGACTGAGACAGGGATGCCTACTTGCTCCTCTTCTTTTTAACATATATCTTTCAGATATAAACAATTTAAGGGAAACTGTAACCTCTCACCCCATCAGACTTGGATCTCGACAATTAAATCGGTTGGCTTTTGCCAATGATTTATTATTCTTTGACTTGACTCTTGTGAGCCTTCAACGCAAGTTGATAGCTTTTACTAGCTATGCATTAGAGAACAATCTGACTATTAATGCTAACAAGTTTAAAAAATGGAACCCTAAGGTGATGAGGTGGGGAGTGGGTAACACCTTTTTGGCCTTAAACTCCTCAATGCGACACTTGGGCATCAATTTAACATCTAAGGAGCCTAGAGGGGCAGTGGAAGAATCTCTGAGAACAAAACCAAATCCTTTCACTGCTCAGTTTAAGAGGCTGTGCATTTCTATGTGCAGTTTTTCCCTCTTGTTTCGCGAGCATTTATTTTTTTTTTAACAATTTTTTATTAACTTTTTACAACCATAAATCAATAACATAAAAACAAACTTTGCGGTATATGTTATACATTTTATGTAGCTCGTATCATATTTAAACCATACCCGCTAAAAAACCCTTTACCCTCCCCCTCAACAGCATGAGCCTATTCCATTTCGCCGTCCACCATATCCTCTAGGGATGTATCCTCTTCCGTGTCTCGGGAGGTATCATCTCCATTTAACCTTTGCTGGGTAGACCCCGGTAATGTGGCCACTAAGTGCATCCAGGCTGTCAATGTATCCGCCTCTTCCTCCCCCCCTCTATTGGCTGCCTCGGTCCATACTGCCATTTCAGTTTTAGCCCACATCTTAAGATCATTCCACCAAACCTCTATCTTTGGTCTATTGCACGCTTTCCAGCCCATGGCAATTCTTCGCTTAGCCAGTATATAAGCCAGGTCCTTGAGTTTACTCACATGCTTTAGCTTGCGTGGTCTAGGGAACCTCGCATCATGCATGCCCACACCAACTCTATTCTAAACCTTCCAGCCATCACCTCTTTGTTTTTGCTATGTCACCCTGAGTGGGACGGGTATGCCCAGACGTGGGTCCCGTGCCTGCTGGGCCTAGTGACCCAAGCTACTCCTCACTGATGAGCCCCAACAAGGGCGAAACATGTTTGGGGATGCTTGTGGTCTCGTGCAGAAGGGATGTGGCCTAGCAGTTCGGGCTGGACTGCCCCTTTTGGGGTGGGGCCAAGCCTGATTTGCATATGGTCTTTCCCTTCTGTAGTGGCTTGGCAGGCGAAGAACGGTGGTCTGGAGGGTTGCCCAGAGCATTGCCAGTGGTTAAGATTAATTTTAAACCTTCCAGCCACCACCTCTTTGTTTTTGCTATGTCACCCCGAGTGGGACGGGTATGCCCAGACGTGGGTCCCGTGCCTGCTGGACCTAGAGACCCAAGCTACTCCTCACTGATGAGCCCCAACAAGGGCGAAACATGTTTGGGGATGCTTGTGGTCTCGTGCAGAAGGGATGTGGCCTAGCAGTTCGGGCTGGACTGCCCCTTTTGGGGTGGGGCCAAGCCTGATTTGCATATGGTCTTTCCCTTCTGTAGTGGCTTGGCAGGCGAAGAACGGTGGTCTGGAGGGTTGCCCAGAGCATTGCCAGTGGTTACGATTCATTCTAAACCTTCCAGCCATCACCTCTTTGTTTTCACACCAACTCCATTAGCATAATGCCTTTCTCTGCTAAATGCTGGGCCGCTTCTTTCCAGAATTCACCAACTTCTGGGCATGCCCAGAACATATGTGTCATGCCGGCATTCACTTCTCCACATTTGGAACATGTTTGTATTCCTGCGTTCTTAAATCGGGCTATCTTCTGGGGGGTCATGTACGCTCTGTGAGTTACATATAGCTGGATTTGTTGGAGCCTTGCATTCCTGGACACCCGTTTATGGTACCTTTAACTTTCACCCATTTCCTTTTCCCAATCCCGTTTTAGCTCGTAAACTTCCTTCCCCACACTAGCCATCAATAGTTCATAGATGCGGGAGACCTCATGCCCCCCCTCTGCAATGTAATATATTGTATCTATACCTGTGTCTGGTTTGTCTTCCAGCACTATCTCAGACCATGTTTCTTTCACCCATCTCACCAATCTTGTATATGTGATATATTGCCGAAGATGTAGGCCCGTTTCTCCAACCAGTGCATTAAATTCCAGTATATTCCCATCTTGCCATATATCTCCCAATGTTGCAATACCCACCGGTTCCCAGTATCTACGTATCATCTGCCACAGTTGCACATCCCCTTTGGTCAGTGCCACTAGCAGTACCTGCGGGGAGCAAGGGGTAGGGTTTTCCATGGCTTGGCAAGCCTTCCGCCACATTTGCCATTCCAGTTCCAGCATTCTCGGGCACCCCTTTAGTTCAGCTTTGGGCTGCCATATCCATTCTTTCAAAAAACTGGAGCACAGTCTGACCCCAGTAGTCTGGACTCAGCTGTTGAGTTTTCCGATAGCCACCTGGCCACATATTGTAGCTGGCTGGCCCAGTAGTAGATCTCGAAATTGGTGAGTTTTATGCCACCTTTATCATGTGTATTCTGTAGTTTCCACAGGGCTGTTCTATTTCTGGTGTTGTGCCAGATGAAGCCTCTACATATGCTCTGGAGTTTGACAAAGAACCACCTAGGTATCAAATATGGTATGTTTCCCAAAAAGTGTAGCAACCTAGGTAATACCACCATTTTCAAGAAAGCCACCCTCCCTACCACAGCCAATGGGAGCTTAGCCCAGAATCTCATGCTGTTCTCAATGTTTGCCACTGCCTTTTCTGTGTTATTCTGTGTTCATTCTCAATAGCATGGTAGATGTCTATTTCCAGGTATCTGAAGAGTTTGATCTCCCAGGGTATTTGTAGATTGGGTAGATGCTCTTGTGGGATCCCTTTATATCTACCTACGGGGAATATGCACAACTTTTTAGCGTTGACTGCAATACCTGAGAGCAATGCAAATTGTTCCATTACTTCTAGGATGTATTGCAGGTTTTCCTCCGGGTATCTCAAGAATAGTAACATATCTGCATATAATGATATTAGATGTGGCCCTCCTTTGGTGAAAATCCCCACCTCTCCAGTTGTCTTAGGTATATAGCTAGGGGCTCTAATGCAAGAATATATAGCATATATATAGCATTGGGGACCAGGGGCACCCCTGTCTGGTACCTCTGCTGAGTTTCCATCTTTCTGAGATGACCGCTCCTGTCTTAACTCTGGCCAATGGTGAGCTATGCAGTAGTCTAACCCATTTCAGTTATTCGGGCCCTTTTCCATATTACTGTAAATCTGCTATCAGCCACGGCCATTTAAGAGAGTAGAAGGACTTCACCGCATCTAAGGACACAATTGCAACTTCTTGTCCCACTCCTTCTGTCTGTTCCATGACCCGGTGAAGTCTCCTGAGGTTATCGGATATGCTCCTGTGCGGAACATATCCCGTTTGATCGGGATGAATAAATTTGCTTATAATCTCTCTCAGTCTCCCCACCAACACAGCTGTGAGAATCTTGCTACCCTGGTTCAGCATGGACAGCGGTCTATACGATCTGCGATCCATGCTAAGTTTATTAGGTTTGAGGATCGGGACGATTATCGCCTCCCGCAGGGATTCTGGCAACATTCCTATTTGAAGAGCTTCATTTAGCCTAGTCAGCAGCGAGGGCAGCACTTCCGTTTTATATGTTTTATAGAACTCACTAGGGAGTCCGTCCGCCCCTGGGGCTTTGCAGGTGGGTAGTGCCTCAATCACTGCTTCTAGTTCTTCCAGTGTGATTGGGCCGTCTAAGTTCTCTCTCCTCAGTATTTAATTTGGCCAGGCCAATGTCCCCTAGTGTCCCAATCGCTCCCCTCTGAGTCTTCATACAATCGTTTGTAAAACTAAAGGAACCCTTCATTTACTCCCTCTTGGGTATCAAGTATCTGTCCTTTCTCCCTATGTATTGCTCTAATCGCCGGTCTTGGTATCTAGCTCTTCTATAACCATGCCAGCAACCTCCCCAGTTTATCTCCACCATTGTGCTGTCTCTCCACATATTTCCTGTAGTTTAAGTTACATGGGCCCTCATTACGACCTCGGCGGTAGCCATGCCGCTATTGGCGGCATGGCTGCCGCCGAAATCGCGCCGGGTCCGGGTCCACAGAATGAGGAATTACCGGGCCATTCCGAGTTCGGAAGGCCCGGTAATTCCTCCCTCCAAGGACCCGGACCTGGTCTTTCCCCATTCCCATTTCAGCCCCCAGAGGGCTGAATGGGAATGGGAGAGGGAGCAAACAACGGGCCATTACGAGTTGGCCCATTGTTTGCTCCCTCTTCCCCTCGCAGTACCCGGTAAGCACGCCTGGTTTGACCAGGCGTTACTTACCGGGTCCCGCGAGGGGACCTCGTAATGAGGCGGTACGGGGTTAACGGCGCCGGAACCTTTTACGGCGCTGTCAACCCCGTACTGCCAGGGTCGTAATGAGGCCCATAGTCTCTCCCAGTGCTCTTCACATACCTGCCGTAATTTATTTATGTTGTCAGCCCCTTCCAAAGTATTATCGTCTCTCCGCTTGACCGTCTCAAGTTGCGCCTCTGCCTTCTGCAGCCCTTGCAATATATCTCCCTGCAGCCCTCTGGATTTTGCTATCGCTGATCCTCTTACCACCACTTTAAATGCCTCCCGTAGTGTGCCAGCCGATTTTACTCTCCCAGTATTGTTTTCAAAATATTCTACTGTTTCCTCCCTCAGGTCCTCTCTAAACACTGCTTCGGCTCTCAGCCGCCACGTTGGAATTCTAGCTCTGAGTGTTTGTGCTGCCATGTTAAGATTAGCGGTGAGTGGTCTGAGAAGACTCTCGCTCTATATTCCGTTCACTACTTCTCCAATTATCTCTGGGGAGGCAAACAGATAGTCCAACCGTGTGTGCAAATTGTATGTGGCTGAGTAATGCGAGTACTGTCTATCGTGTGGGTGTTGTAGTCTCAACATGTCCTCTAATTTAAAGTCCCTCAACAGGGTTTTCAGGGTTTTGGCTGCTGGGGTGTGTTTATCTAATTTCTCGTCTGACCTATCTACCTTGGGGTCCAGCGTGCAGTTGAAGTCACCTCCCCATATGACCGCACCACCTAGAAATGGGCTAATCTTACTATATAATGTCTTAAAGTAGGTCACAGTGTCTTGGTTCGGGGCATATGTATTAATGATACATACTTCTCTGTTTTCTATCAGGCCCCGTACCGCTACTAACCTCCCATCTGGCTCCACCGCTGATTGTAATCTCTGAAAGGGGGCATGCAGTGCTACCCAGGTAATTACCCCTCTGGCATACGCCGAATATGTTGCCCCCACAGTGGGCCCTTTCCATTTCTTCCTTATCACCTCTAGTTTTTCTTTGGTGAGATGGGTTTCTTGTTATAGAGCAATGTCTACTTTCTGCCTTCTCAGGTACATCATGACCTTATTTCTCTTCAAGTAACTATTTAGCCCCCTGACATTTCAGGTAACTATAGTGAGGTCTCCCATCATTAATCCATATCCAGACCTGCCACTATCCTCCTTTTTCTTTTGTATCTTAAGTCGCGGCGCGTGGACATAGGCTTGTTTCCTAACTAAAATCACTGCACACTCCCCAACTCCCCTCCCCCCTTCCCGTTCCGAACTGTTGCCCAGCTCCATCCCTGGATCTCAGGCCCTCCTGCATTTAGTCCCTACTCAGCAATGCCGGTGCTAGGGACACAGCAGGGGGTTGCCACACAACCAGCAACCCAACTAAACTAACACTAGGGGCATATGAGTTAGTCCTTCGTGCTTCCTGCAATTGTGCATCCTTATGCTATGCTCGCACAAATCTACATGCTTAGCCCAGAGCTTAACATTTTCAAGGTCCCCATTGCTCTATCTTATATTCAAGTCCCAATGTCACAGTTCATACAGCACCTCGGTTTCTGGATCCGATGCCTCACTTATCTGTTCCGCCCTCCTTGTGGCTGTCTGTTTCCGACTGACAATTCTGGGCATCCAGCCATTCTGTCGCATCCTCAGGGGTCTCAAAGAACAAGGCCCTGTTCTTAAGGAACACTTTCAGTTTAGCCGGGTACATCAGCATGTATCTGTAGCCCGCTTCACGCAATCTCTTCTTCATCGTCCCATAGTTCAGTCTTCGCCTCTGGACAAAAAGAGTATAATCGGGTATGCCGTGATAGACGCGGAAGCTCTTCGTACTGTACCTCCTTTCCGGTAGTGTTCCAAGATCTTCTCTCTGTCTCAGTAGTTCAGTATTTTGGTAGTTATAGGCCTAGGGGGGGGCACCAGGGGGAGGTTTCTTTGTCAGGGCTCTGTGTGCCCTGTCGACTGCAAACCCTTGGGTAAATGCTCCTCCTCCTATTTCTTGCAGCAGCATGGTCTCGACGTAGTCCGTCGGGTTAGGTCCTTCCTCTCCCTCTGGTAGCCCCACTATACGTTTGTTATCCCTTTGGGCATGCCCTTCGGCCTCTTCTGCTCTATTCTCCAGATTGCTTACTTGTTACTTTAGTATATGGATTTCCGAGGCATGGGATGCGCCTGCTTCTGTGTTTGTGGCCATTTCCTTCTCCAGTTCACCTGTGCGTTCTGCTGTCTTCCGTACGTCTTGTCTAAGTAAGTTGACATCCTCCTGTACTGCACCCACTTTAACTTCCAGCGTTGCTTTGAGTTTGGCCATGGCTGCCTCTAGTTTGGTTTCCCATGATACTTTCAGATCTGCAATTGCATCCAGGATCTGCTGATCGCTACGTGTTGAGGTTTTGTCCATTTGTGGATTCCTTTCCTTGCTTCTTGCTCCCTCCGCTGGTTGTAGTATCCTTGTGTATTCCTCCAATGTGGGTTGCTTCTCGTTCGTTTTGGGCAGCTTGGATGCCATCCCGGTGTTGCTGTATGTTCTGACATTTGAGTGCGTTGGGAGGCTGGTGCTTGGGTCTGTATGAGGGTTTGCAGTCTCGCTTTTTCTGTATCTCCCTGTTGTTACTTAGGGTCCTGGCATCAATTAGCCGCAAATCCTCTGCCTCTATCTTGCGGCCCGGAGCTTTTCCGCGCTCTCAGCGGGGGCTGCAGAAGTGGTGGCCTAGTTGTGTTTGATTAAGGTCTGGCATATATAACTTCCTTATTGCATCTTTAGTCCGCTGTCAGCGGGGCCCACATTCAGCCTATATGTTGCTGTGCTGCGGTGTTGTCCTTTAGCTCCCGCTCACCTGCCCATGGCTGTTCCTAATTCATGAGCACTGTCTGCTGTATTTCTCGTGGATCTCTGCATGAGTGTCTATTCCACCTGTATTTGTATGAGAGACCTGGTGGGCTGTATCAGCTGGCTCACATTTTTTGCGACTTGGCCCTATGTTGCGCTATCAGTGTTTTATTGCTTAACACTGCAAAACGCAGGTTGCAGGATGTTCAGTGCACCTTCCAGCGTCTTACGCTGTCATATGTTCGGGTGTGCTTATGCGCAGCCGGCTATGCGTTGCTTCCGTGGGCCGTTCTGCTCCTATCAGCCCCTCAATGATACGTGACACTGTGTTGTTTCTCCCTTGCGGTTCACCCGGTGCCCTGGCCAGTGTCCTCCGGTGTACAGCCACGCGTCCCCACTGTCCTCTTCAAGGTGCCTATTATGTACAGCCTCAGCTGTATCTCATATGTTCTGGTACTATCCCAGTTAGTCTTTTTTTATTGGCCCCGCGGTTCTATGTGTGTGTCCCACTTCGGTTTTGGTACCACAGATGCCCTGTTTGGGCTTTCTTGTGGTCTTCAGAGCATGTGGGCTACCATCTTGTGTCTCCTTGAGCGTCCTCTTTTGGCACTGCACCCAGGGGAGTAGCAGTACCTTCTTACTGTGTTTTCCTGGCATGTTTCGCTTTGCAGTGTGTGGTCTGTTGCACCCGCGTTATGTCGCAGTTCCTCATATGCCTTCCACTTATAAACCTATAACTGTCCTCATCAGTATTTGTGGTCAGATCCCCAGACAAGTGTTATTGGTGTAGCGGCTGCCTATTAAGGTCCAGCCGCTGTTTACGCCGTCCTCACAGGCTGTGTGTGTCAGGTTGCTCCGGTGCAGCAGTGCGGTCTTCCCTATCCTGAGGAGCCCGCTATCTTGTGCCCCGTTTCCTGCGGTTTCGCAAGGGACCTGGTATTCTCGCCACCGGAGCCCAGGATGGTGCCTCTGTGCACGCTGTCTGTGCCTGCCGTGACTGTATGGGCACACTAATTTCTGCTTGTGTACCATCCCCCTCGGCTAGCAGTGTGCGCACTTCTGTGCTTTAGGAAGCACACATGTACTTTTTTTAATTGTTAGCAGTCCGAATTGAGCGCTTCGCCATCGGCTTGCAACTGTATCCCTTATTTATGTCAGCACCCGCTCTGTATATTGAGAGCACGCTTCTTATCTGCAACTTTGTTGCACCTGACCTCGCTGTTACTTTATGTCCTACGAGCACTAGATGTTAATGTGCTCTGTGCACCTTATATCCATCCAAGCTCTCCTTAGTATAATCGGGGCTGCTCCCCGAGTGCCGCGCTGCGCTTTGGAAATGACCCAAGCGGCAGCGCACGCTTCCTCGGCTGCCACGTCCAGTTGCCAATGGGCGAGCCGCGCCTCTCCTCACTCGCTGAGCCCCACTGCTAATGTCACCAGGCACCGTGATCCACCCGCGCATCCACCAGCAGTCATCTGGGGCAGTCTCTCTCTCGGTTTCGCTACAGCATTTCTCGGCAAGTTCCGATCTGCTTACATTGATGCTCCACCCTAGTAAAAAAGAAATCCACTTTTTGGATTGTTTGGGGATTGCTTCTGGATTGTTTTCAAGCTGCAGATTTTTTTGGGATTTATTTTGGATTTTTGGGGGATTTTTCCAAGCAAGGATTTATTTGTCTTGGGTTAGAGGATTTATTTTTGATTTTTACTGACTTGTTTCTCAGTAAAAACAATCCACTAACACTAATTGGCAGGCACACATTTTTACAGGATTTATTTTGGATTTTTTGACAAGCAAGGATTGTTTGGTCTTAAAGTGGAGGATTAATTTTGGATTTTTTTCAACTTGTTTCTCAATAAAACCAATCCAGCAACACTACACATTTTTACTGCATTTATTTTGGATTCTTTTACAAGCAAGGCTACATTGGATTTTTTCCAACTTGTATCTCTGTAAAATAGGCACATATTTTTACTGCATTTAAATGTTGGAAAAATAATGTCAAACTAGTTTCCATTTTGGTTGCAGTTATTTAGCAATTTAATCTGGTTAAACATTTCGTAGAGTTTATGTTTTATTTATTTTGCATTGTATTGGTGCAAATTACAAGACCAACTGCACTTGGCTAATTTCTCCAGTAAATAATGCCTAGTCGCTAACATTCAGGGTATACCAATTTGCAGCAATGGGTAGAAGAAATGGCTAACACCTCTGCCATCCCATCTCCCATCGCGCTGCTTTCTCAAATGTGTGTGACTATGAAGGGCTCAGTGGCAGAGCTTGCACTGCTTAAAAACATACAATTTGAGAGTTGCTAATTTACACCTGAGGTGTATGCATGATTTGTTTCAGCAAGTTTCTGAGCCACTCTTTGGCAGGGTTTTTATTTGGAAAAATAAGTTCATGAGAGGAAATTAATTTTTGAAGGTTTAGGTGACAGGTCCTCCTCCTACTAGTGTTTCTTGCCAGCGCCATCTATTGGCTGCCCATGCCCTCAATAATCTCTATGGAAGTTCCCACCCACCACTTGCATCACCCCATCCAAAATCACATCCTCCAGGGATTTCTTTGTGATGGCTCTCTCAAGCAATAACATCAAACTTCACACTGTAAAAGCCTGCCATCTGAGATGTAATGCCTTAATCAGAGTTGTAAAAGCTCATCTGGTGTAACAAAAATGTCTTAGCCAAGTGTGCCTTCAGCCACTTCATTTATAGGAAGCTTGCATGTTCTTGCTCTGAAGTCCTGTTAAAACATGTATTGGCAAAGCCAAGAGTTTTGGCTTGTGTATAGGCATTGTATAGACAATTGTCTGACATTACTATCATATGGCCGGTTACTTGCACTATTTTGCAGCTGTTACCATCAATGGCTAGTTAATGCCAGTATGGCAGTGTCTGGCAAATGCCTATCCCATGCCCACACCAAAAACCAAACAGTCGGCATTGCCAATGCTTCTTTTATTATGCTTCTACCTCAGCAGCCTGTGCCCACTTAGAGCACCCGTCCACTGCCTCTGCAAGCACATTTCAATGCCTCAGTTGGCACCTGGTCCCATTCTGTGTTCACCTGCACCACGCCTCTGTGCACCAGCAGCAGCTCTTGTGTTACCCAAGACAGTTTGCACCCTGCTGCAGCGGCCGCTCATAAGATACACAGTGAGTACAGAGCTCATCTGTACAGCGTGTTGTGGGCCCTTGCGGACAGTGGTCGAAGTGGGTGGGGAGTTGGGAGTGGTGCGCCTCTACTTATTTGTTTTATGATTTACTCTTCCTATACTTTTATTTGAAAAAGAAACCATTTCGGAATGGTTTTGTTTTAAAATTAAAGTGTAGGAAGATGTTGAAATGTGTACTTTAGTGCACTGCACTGCATTGAATATTCCCTTAAACAGCAGGTGTGTTTGTTTGGGGGTTTGGTTGCTCGTGGGATGGGGCATGGCGATGGGGGTTTGTGGGTAGAGGGGGGCTGGCTAGCAGGGAACATAGCTCCACTACTTCTTTTCGTGCACTTCGACCACTGCTGTATACCACCCCCAGCTGTATATTTGTTCTGTTGTTACCTCTGAAAAGTGCTCCGTTATGCATCTGTATCGTTGTGTACCTCTGTAATGCCCTGTGCTGTTTTTCAAAGCTTGGTCAGCGCTTAATACACTCCATAATAATCAAATAGGATGTAGTCAGACTGCATTCTGTTCAAACGAAATTGGTATGCATTCAATTTGAAAGGATGTTTGGATTTAAAAAAATAAGACTATACAAATCTCATATAACACAGTTACAGTTATTTTTATTTATAAGCCATGATGCGCGGATGCGCCCAGATAGCGGACAGGGAGTATGAGCGGGGCCGGCTTGGATGAAATAGTTGCACGTTGTTAGGCACTTTGAACATTTTCTATGGATGCTGCGAGCGACCGTCTAAATTGACTTTAAATGCACATTATGACCGTGTGTGCACACTGGCTTGTTTAATCTACATGTTGCGCTCGGCGCACATCCCACTTGGGATTTATATATGCTCTGCCATATTCATGCCTGTTGCCAGAAGGCCTTTCTGAGATGGCCGTTTGCACGTTTATTTCGAAGTTGTTATTGTGCCTTAATTTCTGGACCAGCTCCTGCCTCCCTCTCCCATTGGTTGCCTTGGCCCCCTTTAGCCAATGGCAGCAACCGGGTGCCTGTGAATGCCCCCTTTCACCACCCCTGCCCCCTGTGTGCCTGTGAATGCCCCCTTTCACCACCCCCACCCCCACCCCACGTGTGCCTGTTAATGCCCCCTTGCACCACCTGCGTGCCTGTGAATGCCCCCTCTCACCACCCCCGCACCCTGTGTACCTGTAAATGCCCCCTCTCACTACCCTTATGCCTGTGAATGCCCTCTCTCACCACCCCCCGCATGCCTGTGAGTGCCCCCTCTCACTAACCCTTCAACCCCGCGTGCCTGTGAATGCCCCCTCTCACCACCCCTGCACCCTGCGTGCCTGTAAATGCCCACTCTCACTACCCTTATGTCTGTGAATGCCCCCTTTCACCACCCCCCTCGTGCCTGTGAATGCCCCCTGTCACCACCCCCAGCCCGGTGTGCCTGTTAATGCCCCCTCGCACCACCTGCGTGCTTGTGAAGGCCCCCTCTCAGCACCCCCGCACGCCGTGTGCCTGTGAATGCCCCCTCTCACCACCCCCTCCCCCGTGTGCCTGTTAATGCCCCCTCGCACCACCTGCGTGCCTGTGAATGCCCCCTCTCACTACCTCTGCACCCCGCGTGCCTGTGAATGCCCCCTCTCACCGCCCCGCACCCTGCATGCCTGTAAATGCCCCCTCTCACTACCCTTATGCCTGTGAATGCCCCTTCTCCCCACCCCCGCCCCCCGCGTGCCTGTGAATGCCCCCTCTCACCACCCCCACACCCCGTGTGCCTGTGAATGCCCCCTCTCACCACCCCTGCCCCGTGTGCCTGTGAATGCCCCCTCTTACCCCCCGCCCCGCGTGCCTGTGAATACCCCCTCTTATCTTACCACTTACTCATATAATTTTCCCTCACCTCTGATAATAGTTTGTCTGTCCCCCCCTGTTTTCCCTTTGTCTTCTCCTCCCTCGCCCTCCCCAGCACTACCTTGGTTAGTCGCTGACCCTTAAGATAGTCATTGTTTTGTTACCTCTCCCTTTCCCTCCTCCACCTCCTCTGGTCACTTTTGCACTGCAACAATTGTCGTCAGGCATAGTAATGCTACTGCTAGTTTTGTCTCCTTTTTTTCTCCCTCACCTCTCCCTTATTGCTCCATGCACTTTATACTATCTGATATGATATGATAGTTTTCTTCACATTCTGATTTGTTTCAAGGACCTGTAAGAATGTAACTGTTTTTCTCCCTTGTTACCCTCACTCCTTGAAGCACTTTGAAACACATTGTGTATAGGCTTTATACAAATAAACAATCATTCATTCATTCATTCAACACAAAGCAAGATGTCAAAGGGGCCGCAAAAGCGCAAGATGTTTTGGTGAATTGTGAAATGATGTGAACATACCATGTGTTAGAAAATTAAAATACAATTTTAATAAATCATTTTTATTGTAATTTGTCTTTATTTAATATATAGTATGTATGTGTTTTCTGTATGTTTATGATATTGTGCTGTTTCTTACTTTTGAAACCTATCCACAGCCTTGCTGGTGGTTTATTTTTCTGTTTATTTGGATGGGAGTTTCTTTGTTTTGGGGTATTTTCGGAAGGACATGCAGCTTGTTTTTCAATTCCGAGTTCCGACCTCGGCGACCTGGCCTGGCAACAATTGCAGCAATGGCGAATGATGAGGAATCGAGCGTGGCGGCTGAAAAACAAAAGCCTTAAGGTAAGAATCAAGGTGATGCGCACGTGTTTAGGCTTATTTATTTTATAGTGCACGTGTCTCTCAGCACACGAGGGGAGCTTGATTTATGAGCTGGCACACGAGGGAGCTGCCTTTGTTCTGCTCGTCGCTTGATCTCGCTGTAGGCACCGTGGGATGGCTGAGTGGGGTGGGTAGCAACACGCCAGAAGTTCAGGAACAATGTTTTCATAAGTGGGTTTGTTCTAGGAGATGGAGATTGTGGGGCTTGTCCCATTACAATGGACACCCGTCCGTCCCTCCCTGAGTCCCGCGGCTCTGGGGCAAAAAAAACACACACGCACAATAACGGCCGAAAATCACAGCGCTTCTCTCCGAGAGAGTTGGAAGGGAGACGGTGGGAGGTTGCTCAATCTCCCTTAACATCGATGTTTACTGGGAAGTTTGCCGACCACGCAGCTGTTAAATAACATTAAGCGACACAATAACGAGACTTTAACCTACAATTAAATCCGCTGCTATGCAATCAAAGAAATGAACGTTTGACTTTATTTTGTACATGATGCTTTAAAATACTCGCACACTCGGGGTGGCCCTTCTATGAGTGCAATTACCAATGTACATATTGAGATTTTTTTGACTGAAATCACGACACTTTTTTTTTGTTCTGAATCTAAAAATGGTATTTGTCATGTGTAGTGTCCACGCTTTCTCTTAGTGTATTTTTTATGATGAAGTTATCATGTTGATAAAGCAGGGACGGTTTGGAGATCTGTTTTTGTTTGCAATGCATGTCAATATCCTTGTAGTGTACCCGTAGTACATAGAGAAAGCAACAGATTTCTTGATGGGTAAACAGTCTAGCAAATGGTGTACCTTTGAACTGGTTCCCTCCCCAACCTGTAACTCTGCACCCCCTCTCTATAACCTTCCAAGCACACCCTTAATTGCCTGTCCATATTATAGTGCCTCATCACAGTATCCCCTTGTGTAAAGTGCTCTGTTGCCTCACAGCTAGGTGTGGGCTACATGAACTCCAGCTCATGTGCAAAATAACTCCAGGCAACACAGCAGCTAATCATGGCACCGCCCCCCACCCCCTGCTGAGCTCTTGCGAAAGAATGATAGTGTTAGAAGCCTAGCACAGAGTACATGGAGGTGAACCTGTGTCTAAAGGAACTAGAGGGGCATCATCTAGGGTGGGGGTCTGCAGCCTGCGGCTCATCAGATGTTTTGGACTCCAACTCCGATGACCCTTAACCAATGCCTTTGCTGGCTAAGGCTGATGGGAGCTGTAGTCCAAAACATCCGGAGAGCCAAAGGTCGCAGACACCTGATCTAGGGATGCCGACGGTTAGGGACATCCACCAGGGTCAAGGTACATTTACACTGGGGTAACGGGGCTCGGCAAGGGTGCACAGAGAATGTCATTTTCAAACTCACAACTGGACAGCGCTGTTTTGTATCACTTTGGACTCAACACACATTCCTGGATTAGGAGACTTGGCATGGGTGCAGACATCTGTGAGGCTGAGGTTCATACTAGGAGCATGTCTTGGCTGTTGTAATAGGAGGGGGAGGGGAGCAGCATCCTAGGGAAAGAAAAACTCCAGTGAATGCTGAGGAAGCGCTGCCTGCTTGTGGGGAGATTGGAACAGACACAGTGCACAGCGCCATTACAAACAACATGATGCCCTTTGTGTATTGCAAATATCACAAAAAGTGTAACAGATGTTGCGAGGGACGACGAGAATATGCACACTGCTATGTTACATCAAACCACTGAAGAGCAGACACTGAGTGCAGTATGTAGTTTGCTATATAGACCGGTGTACCATCAGAACCGGGTTTCCCAGGTCCCCCTGGGGTAACTTTGGACACTGAGTGCAGTGTGTAGTTTGCTACAGAGACCGGTGAACCATCAGAACCGGTTTTCCAAGGTCCCCCTGGGGTAACCATGGACACTGATCGTATTCGTTATTATTCAGGTTCACGTTTCCACACCTGCCAAATCTCGACTGTACCCCTTCAAACGCTTTTCACCAGTGCTAAATCCAGACACTTCGTGTGTCAGGAGAATAGCGGTAACTCTGCAGACGTTCTTAAACCTCAAAATGGGTTGCAATTAAACTCCAATAACCAATACAAATATTTTCCTTGGGACTTGCAGTACTGAAATGCGACATTTCACCTTTAGTTGGTTGTTATTTTTCATCAGGTTATATAGCGTCCACTGCCAGTTTCCCTAGGCACACACACTCGTGCTCTGCAGGTCATTAAGGTGCTCAGGTTGCAAACGCATATCTTTCATCAGTGGCAGTGCCTTTCATGTGCATGATGGAACATTTCCAACTCAAAGAGCTCACAAAACACCAGTTACCTTGAAAATCTGTGCTAGTTAAAGTGGGCAACACAAAGCGCCCATGTATCCCCTTAATTGAAGCTGTAAACGGGCCACTGGTGTAATAAAAAATGTCTTAATTAGCAGTACTTTGCTTGCTCTTTTCAAACTTTTTACACAATCTTTTTTGCATTTCAGAATGTATCCATGTTCAAGCCAAGGAAATGGGCTTTCAGGACTCTCTGCATCCGAGTACAGAAAAGCCCTCCAAAATAAAATTGGCAACTACCGGATGAAGAAGGAGCCAAATCTGGTCTTTTCTACACAAGTGTAGTTGCGCATCAAGGGAGTCCGATGTGCTCCCTTACTGTTTGGTCTCGACCTGGATACTTTTATGACTCCCTGGACTGGTTCTGTGTCCCCTCTCCCCCTTGCTCCCTGGGCTGTACCCCACCAGACTTGCTTTCCCCCTGGGCTGGACCTGGATACTCATGTGACTCCCTGGACTGGTTCCAGTTCCCTCCTCACCCATGCTCCCTCGGCTGGACCCCACCAGACCTGCTTGCTCCCTGGGCTGGGCCTGGTTACTGGTGCGACTCCCTGGACTGATTCTATGGCAAGACAGGACTCTCATATTATGCATTACAATCTTTACTGAGAACCACAGCAGCAAAGAATGAAAAACTTTGTAAAACGAAATTTTTTGTAACATAACATTATAATAAAGCAATGGGAAACATCCCAGTCCAACATGGAGGGCAGGTCCTGCCCTGGGGATAGCCAATAGGGATCCAGCCAGTCCCATATAGGTCCATTCCTCTATCCACTCCCCCTCTTTCTTTGCTGCTGACCCACAGCTAAGTCACACCTATGGTTTTTTCCTTAGTCTGTGTGGAAGAAAGTTGTGGAACGTTAGTTTCGGGAAATAGCGTTCGAGAGAACGCGTTCCTTTATATGGATACATTGTGTTAATGTATTTGGTTCCTCAGGCAGGCAGCGTGCGTTTGTTTATTTAGCCGCCGCGCGCCCCTGAGGTGATTTCGTTTAATTACTGGAGCGTGTAGAAAGCCCGCTCAGCGTTTCAATTGTATCGCGTGCAGCCGGGAGCTGCACAGTTTGTTTGTTTAACTTCCTTTTGACCTTTCAGATGCGAACGCGCTCGCGTTCCTTTTTTTTTCCATGTGGGCCTGAGAGAAGGCCGGTTTAGTGTTTCCTCTGTATTGTGAGCACGCGGCAGTTAAGATACTTTCTGACTGCGTGCTGTTTCTGTGAAACTCACTGGCACTCGCTTTAGGCGTGCTGTTTTACCAGAGGCAAGGTTGGCGGTTCGAGCCTGCTCTCCGCCTCTTATTCTGTTTTTTCCATATTGTGCTTTTCTATTTCATTTTGTTCATATTTCCATGTGTAATGTTTAACAGAGTTGCAATTTGTTTTTTCATTGCCCTCACACGCTGCTCGCGTGTTTGTCTGTGGGATACAGACTTTGTACATACTCTGCCTGGGTGGCCCTTCCAAGAGTTTGTGGCACCCCGGTTTTGAAGTGAAAGTTTCAGTCTGCTTGGCTTCTGTTGGTTCAGCAGAGACCCTGCTGTTTTGTTTATACCACTTTCATATATATATATTTGAATTTTGTACCGAGTAAGACTGGTGCTGTCATGGATAAAGGAGTGCTCCCCTCCTCTGCTGATGCCAGCACACAAGTGCGCGCTGCCAAAAAAAGTGATAAAGTGGTTGATAATTTGGGGGATCAAGCCTGTCATGCCCAGCCTTTGGTGGCTCAAGCTATTCAGTCCTCTCTGGACTCGGCTTTATCTGATTTAAATAATACCTTGGCGTCCGCCTTTGACAGGTTGATTACCCGTATTGCGGTTTTTCATCCGTCCCAGGATGCTGCCCTATCTACGGCATCCCAAGCCCCCAAGAAATGTAAGGCCAAAACTAAGCATACCCAGGGACAACTCAGTCCCATAGTAGCCATATCCCCTAAGAGTAATTTAAAGCGAGGATGGGTTGAATCCGGTCAGCCTATATCTTCTACCCCCTGGCCGGCCCCCGCGCCTTGTGCGCCGGTGGAGCTCCCCATTGATGTCTCCTCCTCTGACAGTTCAGATAACTCTGATTCGCCCCCTAAGAGGCAGAAAAGGAAGGTGACTTCAGTAGCCCCTCTGGAGGGCCCCCTGCTGGATGGTAGTGGGGTTCCTTTGTTTGATCCTGCCCTGATACAACACCCCAGGTCAGCCGAGTGGCAACCCTCTGAGGAGGTTTCAGCGTTCCTCAAGTTCTGGATCAGACGTCCTATGGCCAAGGAGGATCGTAATAAATTGCGGTCGGAATGTCCCAGACCTTTGATCGCCGACAAGGTGGCTCTGGCGCCAGAAATAGACCAGTCTATGGCGGCTTTTCTTTCCCAGAAGGGGAAAGACCCCAAGAAAGGGGTCGATAAAGCGTGGCGTAGTTGTCAGGACAGACTGTTGGACATATTGGGTCCAGTCACGCAGATTTTTGAAATGGCAGAAGAGGCGGCGTCCTCTAATACCCTGATAGATGTTGACGCATTAAGGGGTTGGATCCAACGTACGGCATGCCTGCTCGGCAATGCTAATGCCTCCATTTGTAGGGAACGGGGGAAATCTTTATTAATGAGGTTGGATTCCAAATTGGCAGACATGTCTGAGAGGGAAGGTGGCCCCTCAGCTCAGGGTAATCTGTTTGGGGATTCCTTTCTGAAAGATTTGTCAGCATATGTGCACACATTTACGGCGCTGGATAAAGCGCAGGTTAATATAAAAAAGGTTTTTGCCCCAAAGGTTTTTAACAAGGCTGGACGAGGTAGGGCCCGCTCCTCCGGCCGGTTTTCCCAGGGCTCCTCCCGTCCCCGTCAGTTCGCGCCTCGAGGCGCATACCATACCTCCTCTGCTCGAGGAGCACATAACCAATTCTACCAACAACAAAACTCAGGTTGGAGAGGACGTGGCGGCAGAGGTGCCGGAAGATCAAGGGGGCAAGCAGGTACTTTCTCAGGTGCTAAGTGTTTTTTCCCCCAAAAGTCTAGGTGGCAGACTATCCAGGTTTTTTCCACAGTGGGAGGTCCTCACTTCGGATCCTTGGGTGTTACAAACGGTGCAAGGTTATTAGATAGAATTCTATGCCCCTCCTTGTCAGTTATCCATTCCCCTTCCTTTGGTGTTCGACGAAGTCAAACAATCCCTCATAGATGTGGAGGTAAGGGATCTCATCTCCAAGGGGGCGGTAGTCCCGGCCACTTACAGGGCCACTCAGTTTCTGAGTTCCATTTTTCTAGTCCCAAAACCGGACCAGTGGTTTCGCCCAGTAATCAACCTGAAGGCCCTAAACTCTTTTGTTGTTTATCACCATTTCAAAATGGAGGGAATTCACTTGCTCAGGGATACCCTTCTCCCGGCAGATTGGATGGTCAAGTTGGACCTCAAGGACGCTTACTTGGTAGTCCACGTCTTTCCCCCGCATCAAGAGTTTCTTCAGTTCCAATGGGGGGGTCGGGTGTGGCAGTTTGCATCCCTTCCTTTTGGTCTGTCCTCAGCCCCGTGGTGTTTCACCAAGCTCATGCGGCCGGTGATGGCTCTCCTCAGATCCAGGGGGATTCGGATCATAATTTATCTGGACGACATGTTGCTCCTAGCCCAGAATTATCAAACCCTATGTTCCCATCTGGAATTCACTGTGACCCTTTTACAGGATTTAGGTTTTGTGATAAATGTAAGAAAGTCCATATTGACGCCTACACAATGCATCCAATTTCTGGGCTTCAATATAGATTCAAAGCTTTGCATCCTCCTTCTCCCAGACAGCAGGCTTTCAAAAATAAGGAAAGAAATTCGTCTCCTCCTCAGGAAGGGGAGGATCTCCCTCAGGCAATTAGCCAGAGTAGTGGGGATGCTCTCGGCATCCATTCAAGCTATCTTCCCTGCTCCCCTTCATTACAGCGCTCTGCAACGCTTGAAAGCCAAACATTTACGCAAGTCTCTCTCTTACTCCCAAATGGTGGATTTGCCGCCGGACGCCAGGTTGGAACTCATGTGGTGGCTCAGGCACATGGAGGCCTGGAATGGCAAGGCAATTTTTGGCCCATCTCCGGATGTAGTTCTGGAATCCGATGCAAGCAGATCGGGTTGGGGAGCCAGGTTGGGCAAGGTTTCCACAGGTGGGAAATGGTCAGAGT
Organism: Ambystoma mexicanum; assembly: GCF_040938575.1. NCBI lineage: Eukaryota > Metazoa > Chordata > Amphibia > Caudata > Ambystomatidae > Ambystoma > Ambystoma mexicanum. Next base: position 232,571,217 of record NC_090929.1, read on the forward strand.
CGGAGAAACAGCTCCATATCAATTGCCTAGAATTATTAGCAGGGTCCTTCGCAGTTCGGAGTCTCCTCAAGGATCAGGGGAATTGTTGTGTTCTCCTCCGCATGGACAACATATCTGCGGTAAGATACATCAATCACCTGGGGGGTACCAGGTCCAAAGTCCTGGCGGATTTGGCAAGAGAGTTTTGGCATTTTTGCCTCGACAGGGATATTCTGTTGAAGGCGGAATACCTTCCGGGAGTCAGCAACGAGGTTGCGGATTGGAACTCCAGGCACCTGCAGGACAGGAGCGATTGGATGTTGAACAGGTCTCGTTTCGCCCGCATAGCGTCCCTCTGGGGTCCCCTGACCATAGACTTGTTTGCCTCAAGGCTAAATTGTCAAGTTCCCAGGTTTTACAGCTGGAGACCAGATCCGTTGGCTCTGGCCACCGACGCTTTCCTCCAGGATTGGTCGGGTCCGTTGGGGTATGCCTTCCCCCCCTTTGCCATGATAGCTCGGGTTCTGGTCCAGGTTCGCTCCCAGATGGTGCCTCTGGTTCTGGTTACCCCCTTTTGGCCCTCTCAGGTTTGGTTCCCGGCCCTTCTGGAATTAGCGGTAGATATTCCCCGTCTCCTCCCTCCCGACCCCGGGTTGCTGGTGGATCCGGAGGGTCTCCCTCACGAGTTGGTCTTGCAGGGACACCTGGCCCTTATGGCTTGGAAGATTTCAGCTCTTCCTGGTGCTTCAGAGGACTTTCGCAAGACTCTATGGCAATCATCAGGGACTCCTAGGCGCCCTCCACGAAGGTGGGATATTCCGCAGCGTGGAACAGATGGGTTGGCTGGTGTGTGGCTAGGCACCTCAATCCCATTTCTGTCCCTCCCGTAGAAGTGGTCAATTTTCTGGTAGAGTTGTTTAAAGAAGGGAAAGCCTACAGAACTGTTAATGGGTTTCGTTCTGCTATCTCAGCCGGTCACCTTTTGGTTAAAGGAGAGCCAGTGGGTAGGCACTTTTTGGTGCGGAGAGCCCTTAAATCTATTCGTATTAAGGTTCCACCACAACCGAAGTATTCGGTTCTCTGGGATGTTAATATGGTATTACAGCTCTTTAGGTCCTGGCCTCTTAATGAAGAGCTGTCCCTGCAGCAGTTGTTTGCCAAACTTGCTATGTTACTATGTCTGGTGTCTATTAAAAGGGTCTCTGACATCAGAGCTCTGGATGTGGATAATAAGATGTTTACCCCTCAGGGGGTTACTTTCTTTATCTCACGAAGAACTAAGTGCATGACTTCCTCTATATCATATCCAGCTTTTCCTGAGGATTGTAAATTATGTGTGGTCCAATGTTTGAAATGTTTTGAGCTTAAAACTGAAGGTTTTAGACCTCCCAATACCTCTCAGCTGCTGATTTCCTACAGGAAACCCCATAAACCGGTCTCCCCTGCTACTTTGGCCAGATGGATCAAATGGATCATGCGGGAGGCGGGGGTTGACACGTCCTTTTTTGGTCCCCACTCAGTCCGAGGCGCTATGGCCTCAAAAGCAGCCTTTCTGGGGGGTAGTTTGGAACAGATTTTAAAAGCAGCTGACTGGTCTAGGGAATCCACTTTTAAGACGTTTTACCATAAGCGTATTGCTCATGTAGCGGTGAACGTAATGCAAGGGCTTTGAACTTGCATAATATGAGCCTCCTGTCTTGCCATAGAATATCTAATCCCCCACACTAGCGTGAGATGGGGGTTTAGATTCTATAAAAGACAAGGAGGCGAGTATTATCCCACCCACCCACCCTTACTGGTGTTTGATTGTTGTTTCAGCTTCCAGTTGATGGCTTCGGTGTGGGAAGAAGTAAGCGATTTCGATCCAATTTACAGAAGGTTCAGCGCAGAAGTCTCTTTGGGAGTTTGTTCTTCGCTCTAATGGAGGAATGTTTCGGTGGTCGTGTGGAAATGATCAGCTTCAGAAAGAGGGGGAGTGGATAGAGGAATGGACCTATATGGGACTGGCTGGATCCCTATTGGCTATCCCCAGGGCAGGACCTGCCCTCCATGTTGGACTGGGATGTTTCCCATTGCTTTATTATAATGTTATGTTACAAAAAATTTCGTTTTACAAAGTTTTCATTCTTTGCTGCTGTGGTTCTCAGTAAAGATTGTAATGCATAATACTCGCCTCCTTGTCTTTTATAGAATCTAAACCCCCATCTCATGCTAGTGTGGGGGATTAGATATTCTGGGTCCCCTCTCACCCTTGCTCTCTGGGCTGGACCCCATCGGACTCGCTTGCTCCCTGGTCTGGGCCTAGATACTCGTGTGACTCCCTGGACTGGTTCTGTGTCCCCTCTCAACCTTGCTCCCTGGGCTGGGCACTGATACTTGTGTGACTACCTGGACTGGTTCTGGCTCCCCTCTCACCCTTGCTCCCTGGGCTGGACCCAACCGGACTCGCTTGCTCCTTCGGCTGGGCCTGGATATTCATGTGACTCCCTGCACCCTTGCTCGACCCCACCGGACTCGCTCACTGGGCTGGGCCTGGATACTGTTGTGACTCCTTGGACTGGTTCTGGGTTCCCTCTCACCCTTGCTCTCTGGGCTGGACCCCACCGGACTCCCTTGCTCCCTGGGCTGGGCCTGGATACTCGTGTGACTTTCTGGACTGGTTCTGGGTCCTTTCTCACCCTGCTCAACCCCACCAGACTCGCTTGCTCCCCGGGCTGGGCCTGGATACTCGTGTGACCTTTTGGACTGGTTCTGGGTCCCCTCTCATCCTTTATTTTTAAATTGTAAAGCACCCGTGATTGGGATTGCTACAGTCGTGTTTGTGGTATGTACAGTGTCTGATTGAACCTTGAACCTCTGCCTCTTTTTAATAAATATAGTGGGGGAAAAATGTTGCTTCTTTTTAAATATAGTTAATATGCCATTACATGGCCTTGACTTTCATGGCCATTTTACCTAAATGACTGTGACCCTAATAAGTTATCACCATTGTTATAAAAGCAATTCAAAATGCAACTTTCTGAAATGGGCAGCAATTAAGCCACCGTGACGCTTTTAAAGCCCAATTCAACAAGGTGCACCAAATGTGTTTTTTAAGCATTTCTTTTCAGGATTATAGTAAACATTATTTTTGTTAAACTAAATTTATTTCCAGCTCATAAACCAAAACAATGCCTATTTAGTTAAGGATATTTCGGGGATTGCTTTGTTTTTTTGATTTGTAAAGTATTATTTGGTGACTACATTAATTGCTTTTGGATGTCAAAAGGTTTATTTGGGGATTGCATTGCATTGCTTTTGGATTTCTACAAGGAAGGATTTTTTAAATAACATATTTCGGGTGCATTAAGCCAAAAGGAAGGGGCTGGTCTGTGTCCCCCACCTTCTCCTTGCTCCATGGGACGCGTCATGCTCCCCCAGTTCCTTGGACTGGGTCTGTCCCCCCCCACCCTCTCCCTTGCTTCATGGTCTTGTTCTGAGTCCCCAGATGACTTCCTTGCTGCCTGGGCTGGTTCTGGGTCGCCATCTGACTCCCCTGGGCTGGGTACCCATTGCCTGGGCTGGTTCAGTGTCTCTCCTTCACCTTTGCTTCCTGGGTTTGTCCATTTGACCCATTGGCCGGTTCTGGGTCCCCATCAGACTTCTTGCTAGCCGGGTTGAGTCTGGGTACCTCCTTCCAATTGCTCACTGAGCTGAGTCCCCGGCTGACTCCCTTGCTCCCTGGGCTGGGTCCCCATCTGAATCCCTTGCTCTCAGGGCTTAGCGTGGGTTTGCATTTTACTCCCTGACTGTTATTGTTTTTTTTTTTTAATCTATACATGTCCACAAATTGTAAAGCACTCAGTTCTGGGATTGCTACAGTCATGCTTGTGTCCTATGTACACCGTTTCAACCTCATTGTGCCTCTTTTAATAAATACAATTGAATAAAAAGCAGGTGGTGTGTTTTATTTATTTTTAGCCCATTAACCTTGCTCTACTTTAATGTCATTTTACCCAAATTACTATAAAGACTATAAAGAGAAGCGTTCCCACCAATAGTCTGCTCAATGCGTGTCTGTGGCCATCCGTTTCTATTTGCTCCCAATTGTTTTGTAGGGTTTCTTCTCAGGGTTCTAGTTAACATTGCTTTGGGATTTCTACAGGATTGTTTTGGGATTGGATTGCTTGTGGATTTTTAGTGGATTGTTTGGGGATTGGATTGCTTGTGGATTTTTAGTGGATTGTTTGGGGATTGGATTGCTTGTGGATTTTTAGTGGATTGTTTGGGGATTGGATTGCTTGTGGATTGTTTGGGGATTGGATTGCTTGTGGATTTTTAGTGGATTGTTTGGGGATTGGATTGCTTGTGGATTTTTAGTGGATTGTTTGGGGATTGGATTGCTTGGATTGTTTTGGGATTGCATTCCACTGAGGATTGCTAATTAACATATTTCAGGGTGCATGAAGTCAAAAAGAAGCCAAAAGCAATCCTCTGAGTACAATGGGAGTTTCTGCAATTAAAGAGGATTTAAAGAGGATTTAAATGTTTGGGAAAATCCAGTAGCAATCCACTTTCAATCCAGATTTTTTTGGTAGGGCATGTTTCATTATTGAGGAGTAGCCCTTTGTCTGTGGCAGATTGCCATCTTGGATTTTCCACGGCGAGCCGCTTCAAACTTTCCAGGACTCAGTGCTTCTGAATCAGCGGGTCCCGTGACAGCAAAATACGCTCCAGGTCAGCTCCACAGTTTCATAAGCATGCATCAGCAGTTTCAAGTGTTTCTGATCATTCCATAAGCAGTCTTATCGGATCTTTAAAGGATCAGCAGGAGCACCTTCCGAAACACGTCTATTCACATGGCCTGTAGCCACGCCCCCTGTTTCACGAGTATTATTTGAGTAAGGTGGTGCCATGCCTAGTATATGGCTTGGAATGTTCCCTATATGATCATGGTACATTTTTGAATTCTTTGGAAGGAGCCATCTGGAAGAGGGGGCTAGGCCTCACCCCCCTCTGTCTTCCAGTAACCCACCACAAGTTTGGGCTGGTATCCTTGGCAGCCAGAGTATCATAGTCTAAACGGCGACTCTACTATAAGATGCTAGTTCCACCCCCCAACTCTTCGTTTGCGTCTTTGCATGCTATGCTTAATGAAAAGTGCATATCTTTGGGAGGAGTATGAAAACATTACTTGAGATTATAGGTTTCGAAGAAATCAATTTAATGGAAACTTCTGATGCAGTGAAGAGTAAACTGTTTGGCTTAGATGGGTGCCTTTTCCTTGTATTACGAGCATGGTCTGAGGACAAGAAGGTACCTTGTGAAATATATATCTTTGTTTCCTTGCTATACAGCACACACAGTACACATGAGATTTAGATTGAATCTTCTTCTGACTCTAGAAATTATGGGGCCTAGATTAAAGTTAACGGAACAGAACAGAACATGTAGATTGTGTAAGAACCCACATTTCCAAGAAACCATAAAACATCTGATTTGGTTTTGTGAAGCGACTACACACTTAAAATATCAATATTTTCAATTCCTTCAGGACCATAGGACCCCGGAAAGGTCCTTTGGGTTGACCTAATGAGGGGCAAACGTGCGTCATCTTTATTGGATGATTTTAGATGCGTTTGAAATCTTGAATGTTCCAATTTAAAGGGACTAGTTTTAGAATGTGTAATATTGGTTATAAGGTCATTATTTTAACAGCCTTGTTTGTCGAATTGATCGCAATTTTTCTTCTGTATTGTGTTTTCGTTTTCCTTACATGATTCATCTTAAATCTTAGTGCTTTTGTATTACTTTGTTTAGTGAAAAGGTTTATTTAAAAACCAAAACACAAATAAAATGTTTTTAAAAAGTAGTTTGTTACAAAAATATTTTTTTTCAAATCGACCCCCCCCCCCACCCTCCTAACATAAAAACATAAAATAAGTTCATCAAGGAAAAGCCGCCAGGAGAAGTCAGTATATTTTGCTATTTTATTATAGAAGAATTTCTTCATAATCGGGTCGATTCACAACCTAGGTCAGCGGGCCTGTATATGATCTAATACTCTTAATGAAACATTGCGGCTGCAGGGTAATCTCGGGGAGGCGAGAGACGATTATTCACTCTGCTACAGAATGAAGATACCCTGAGCTGAATAAAACCTCCATCATTGGATGTTAAGGGGCTGGGTAATCCACCAATAAGGCAATTGTATTGTGTGTGGTTAGATAGAATTGTGCAGGTTTATTTCGTTTCTGTGCATTTCTGCCTAAGGGCCCTGAGAAGTCATTGAAACAGTCACAGTGTTTTTCGATGCTAGTGGTTTTGCCAAGGAGGGATGCCATATCATTGGATTTAAGAATATCGTTGTTAAGAGAGTGCAGCATGTTCTCTAGAAAGTTACTTTGTGGTAATGTTAAGGCATTGCTCCAGGAAGTGATTTGGAAAGTGGTGAAAATAGTTACATGTTAGACTTGGAGTGGCATGTGGCGTTTGTGGATATTGCTTGTCATCTGCAGTTGTGAATGATGACAGGGAAGGGGTGGCATTGTGGTGTGCCTAATGACAAATCGTGCTAACTTGACTGTTTATCACTAATTTGCACAGAGGGTTTGGAGAAACTGAGGTGTGATTTGTAAATGATATCATGTCTCCCCCTCTCTTGCTGGGTCTGTAGTCTTTTAGGATGCATTTGCCCTCTGGGAGTAGGTTGGCTAACATAACTTTGTGAGACATGGCGAGACATGGTTCTGTTATGAAGAGGTAGTAGGTACTGTGTCTTAAATTAAGTCTTCAGTTTTATCGCTTCCACGCCGCAGTCCAACAACTATTTCCTCCAAGCTGGACTATGACAATCTCTCCTTACTGGACTTCTTAGCAAGCCATAAAAAAGTGCAGCAGCCAGTCTCCTCCTCTACCTATGCAATCATTCACACATCACTCCACACATTCCACTCTGCAAATTAACATGTGCACAAAAAAAAGCATTTACCCACTGGGAACCCAGGTCATGGAACACCCTGTCTCTTTGCATCTGCACTGCACCCTCCATCTCCACTTTCAGAAAGAGACTGTTTCTACACACATGACCCAGTCTATCCATCTCCCCTGCTCCATTTGTCTATCCTAATCTTTCTATCCTATCCGGAAAATATTGTGTAACTTCTGTTTTACCTCCCCACTTTTCAACCTTTGAACCTTGTAAGGCAGTGCTGGATCCTCTCGGTAGGGCCAGCGCTAAATAAAAAAAAATAAAAAATAAATAGGCTTAATTTTGGTAGGTGGTGTTGTACAGTGGTTGGCAGAGTGAAAGGTAAAGTTATTGGGGCCGAGTTGTGTATTGGGGTGAATGCAGTTAGTGGAGCAATAAGTGGTCATGGTTTTAAATTGTTTGGAGAATGTGCATAGTGTGGTGAATTGTAAACTGAGTGGGGCAACTGGTGAACTTTGTGCTGAAATGAGTGGGAAATTGGCAGAATAAGTTGTAGAAAGAAAAAGGGGGGGCAAATGACGTGAGTGGGGAAGTGAGTGCAAGTGAAATAACAGGTAGTGTGTCCATCTGCCAAATGCACTCAGAGTGGAGTTAGTGGGCTTCACCTTAGGTCGGATAGGCAGGGGCTTTTTTAAGACGTATGTTTGCAATGGTATAATCGTTTTTTCAATCTTAAATTGGCATACAGTCTTTGTGAACATGCAGCATCCATTATTGTATTTTTGATAAAAGCGCGTGCTCCAGTGAAAAGCGTTGCCAGATGAAAGCTTACTCAGTCATGTTAGTTTTCTGATCATAGCCTCTATAAAAGCAGATCAAGACAGACACCTTTTTTATTTTTATTTTGCAAATAAGCTTTTTATTGTTTAAAACGAAACAGGAACCACAGGAAAAAGGAAAACACTTGTAATAACCCCAATTATCCATGGATACAATCTTACATTTCCAATAACACCACACCCAAGCTCCTCCCAACCCCCCCCCCCCCCTCACCCCCAAGTGAACTTGGAGCCTCCTTATGCCAACGGGCCTTGTGAAATTCCAACATGCAAAAACGTTCACCCTCAAGGGGTTCGGGCGTCGCGCTCAGGGCCCCTCTTTTCCCATGCCTGAGCCTCCATAGATTTCATGGAACTTCAGACATTCACACTCTATCGCAACACTCCCCCCATGTATTGGGGCTGTGATCCTTTCAATGAGGAATATGTCCTTAGCTTTAGCAACCCACCCTCCAGCCGTGGGAGGTTTGTCCTCTTCGAATGCCTAGCCAGGCATGCCCTGGCAGCTAGCAACAAATAGTGTACCATGTGGGGCAGAGGTTTCCAATGGTCCCCATCCCTCTCTAAGCCAAATAGCATCAATATCGGGTTCAGACAGATTCAGAGTGGTCTCCAGATCCTGAATCCCAATGAAATGCCCATTACGCCATAACTGGCCCACCCGAGTCAGCCCCGACTCAAACCACCCCTGGTGCCTCTCAAGTTCGGGAATAACATCCCTGATCGGTGGGGCCCAGATGTGACTCATTGGCAAGGGCAAAGAAGTGACCCCTCTCATACCTATGCCCTGCCTCCACAGCTCCCATTGGACCCCCGGGATTGGGTGCTCTCTGATTCTTCTGGGGATCCTTTCGCGTGGCACCCAGAGCCACTCATCCACCATTGCAGGGCGCCGGTGTAGGTTCTCCGAGAAGACCCACTGCATATCTGCGTCCTCCTGGAGGACCCGAGCATGCGCCCCATCGCCTCCCACAGAATCTCCTCGGGGAGTAACACTGGCAACATTTGGAACAGGTAAAGTATCCTTGGAAGGAAATTAATTTTCAAAGCGTTTAGCCGGCCCATCCACAAAATGCTGTTCTTGCCCCATTCCACCATTTCCCCATACAATTTGTTCAACACGGGGGGGGGGGAATTAGCCCCAGTAAGGTACCCCAGAGCCCTTGTGATGTTGACTCCCAGGTATTGGATGCTTTCCCCCACAATTTCCATCCCCAGGCCCTTGAGTGCTTCCACCTCCCTCATTCCATCTATAGTGAATGGGAATAAAACTGACTTCTGGCGGTTCACTTTAAAGCCTGATAGGGTCCCATACTCCTCTTTTATCTCCATCACCGCCTGGACCAAACTCAATGGGTTTGTGAGGTGAAGAAGGACATCATCCGCATAGAGGCCCAGTTTGAATTCCTTGCCCCCCACCTTGATGCCCTCTACCCGTGCGGCTCCTCTCAATTTCTCTGCCAAAGCTCCATGGTGAGAGCCAATAGAAGGGGGGAGAGCGGGCACCCCTACCTTGTCCCCCACCTTAACTCCAGGGTGCTAGAGAGCCTACCATTAACTGCCACCCTCGCTGTGGTCGAAGCCACAATACAATACCCCTCATCATCCTGCCATCAAACCCGTACCTCCGAAGGACACCGTACAGAAAGCCCCACCCTGTCAAATGCCTTCTCGGCATCCAGGGACAACAAGAGCGGGTTACCCTCCCTACTTGCCACCTGGCCAATAAAATGTAGTGTCTTTTGAAGTGTATCCACCTCCTGGCTCCCCCTGATTAATCCGACATGATCTGAGTTGACCAGCCGGGGCATAACCCGCTCCATTCTTGAGGCCAGTACCCTCGTAAACACCTTAGCATCCAAGTTTAGGAGCGAAATGGGGCGGTAGGATTTGCAGCTCCTATGATCCTTCCCCTCCTTCAGGATAACTGATATCGGGGCCCGTCCGAATGAAGGCAGGGCCCTCCCTGTGGAGAGTATATGATTGAAGAGTTTCACCATATGTGGGATCAACTCATTGGCAAAGGTCTTAAGGAAGCCCACCGTGTTTACATCCTCCCCTGGTGTCTTCCCTATTTTCATGCCCTGAATTGCCCCACTTACCTCCTCTTCCTGAATGGTCCCCTCCAGCTCTTCTTTCTCAAGCTCGGGAGAGGGATTCCCTGTAAGTATTGATCCACCTGGTTGTCCCCCACCACCATTCTCTCATAGCTCCTCATAAAACCTAACAAATTCATCCAGTACACCTATTGTGGTTGAGTGGAGCCTCCCTGAGGCATCCTCGATTCCCTCCACCAACCAGTCTTCCCATTGGCCCCTAAGTCTGGAAGCCAACATGGCATCTGCTTTATTCCCTTTTTCGTAGTAGTGTTGTCAGAGGAACTACAGTCCCTGTACCACCTTGCCCACTTCCAGCTCCCTTAGCTCTTGCCTCTTTGTCCTGGCATGTGCCAACCTCACCTGGGCATCCCCTACCTCAGCCCATCCCCTGGCCTCAAGATCCCTAATCCCCCCCAACCCCCCTCAGTCTTTCCGTTAACAGTGTCCTGGTCCTCTTCTTCCTTACCCCTTTCCCAATCAACAGCTCCCTCCATGTTGCCTTTGCCGCCTCCCAGACCATGCAAGGATGAACCTATCCTGTGTCATTGAAGAGGGAAAATTCCCCCACGCTTTCCTCATTTCTTTGACAAATACCACATCCTTTAACAGCATGTCATTGCCCTTCCAGAGGGAGTCCCTCCATGGAGTTTCCCATCATAACCATATCGTGATCCGTCCAACTAATGGGGATGAGGTCACACCTAGTACCCTGTTCATATGCGGCTCCGGAATGCACCAATAGTCTATCCTCGTTCTCGTACAATGGACGGGGGAAGAACATATATCCCCTGGTCTCAGGGTGGAGTTCCACTCAAACTCCTATTATACCTTCCCTTGCCAGGAGGTTTTGGAAACCCTTCCCCCTTGTCGGTCCCCCACCCCTGGCCCACCGTCCCCCCACTTCTGTCCGCCACGGGATCAGCCCACAGGTTAAAATCACCTCCCAGGAGCAGTAGCCCACTCGCCTGCTGCTGTATCTTTGCCAGAACATCTTGAAAGAATGTGAGCTGCCCCTGGCTTGGGCAGTAAATAGTGGCCAACGTGACCTGTGCCCCTTCTAGAGTGCCGGAGTCTAGCAAAGCCCTATCATCCGCCATTACCTCATGTCTCTCAGGCAGGGCTGTCTACTCAGCAGAATGCTAACCCCTCCTTTTTTAGTTTAACCTGAGTCCCAAACTGCCTGTCCTATCTGCCCCCCACCGAAAAACGCCTCTCCTTGCCCACCACCTTGTTTCTTGAAGGAAGATGAGGTCCAACCCCCTATTTTGAAATTACTGCACCACCAGCGAGCGCTTCGTGGGGGAGTTAAGCCCCTTCACATTTAAAAAGAGAGAAAAGGGGCAAGTAAGACAAAGTCACACAAGCGCTTGCACTCTCAAAGTTAATGTGAAAAAGGCAGCAGGTGATTGTATGACGTGGGTGCTTTTGCCCAACACTCCACAGTACAAGTAGTGAATTTATGAACATATAGAATCACACTGCGCCAGGCACTGTGAATTTCATAATAATAATTTAGCATTTATATAGCGCTACGAACCCTCTGGGTATCTGAGCACTGCTTATTATTACCCACGGTGTGTGGGGCTCTTTTATTGACCTCGGAAGGATGAAAGGCTGAGTTTGGCGCTGCCGGGATTCGAACCTGCATCAGCAGTGCCTGCACAGATATCAAAGCGGGAGCTCTACTCGCTGTGCTATCGGACTGGCATACATTGCGTGGATCATAGCTCTCAACTCACACACTTTTGGCGGGTGTCACCCGCCTTGTAAAGGGCTGACTCACCCGCCAAGCCTCCTGCATGCCCATTCATTCCAATGGGCGTCTCACCCGCTAAAAACGAATTCGGGTGATTTCACCTGCCTTTGCAACACAAATGGTTGAGAGCTATGACGTAGATGCATACATTTTTATTCCATCCAAAGTCAGCCTGACACGTGTTTCAAGACTAAGCTCTTCTTCTGAGGCTTAGGTTGTTCAAAGGTTCACTTAGTCTTGTTACGCTCACCTGGTATCCACATGGACGCCACCCAGCCGGGTTACTCGCTGGTATGCTTCTCAGCTTTGCCCTGATGTGGTCTGCGGGGAAGGTTCTGCCTGAAAATACAGGAGGACTGTGTTGAAGACTGACCGACTGGGGTAAGTATCCTCACTCCACCCCCGTATGATTTCAGTCCCTCTGGCGCCCTCTCCTTACCTTAGGCGTGCTCTGCATCCTGCCTTCTTTGCAGGGGCGCATTGTCTTTCATGGGCGAGTGCGGTCCAGTTACTTCACTGACGCCGGCCCGTTTGATATTGTTCAGGTAGGTCTTATTGCTGTTCTTTAGTTTTGTTGCTATCCTGCATGCCTTTCTTTGTTTAAAATGTCTCTTTTTTCTCCCTTAGGTATGCGGAGCTTCAGCGCGGCAAACTGGCTTGGTTGAGCCCCGCTGGTAAATGATGGTGCATTAAGAGCGCTATGATGCGGTAAGTAAGTGCTATGTGCAGCGCTGCAAAGTCTTGCCTTTGCTAACCTGTGTTTTCCTTACTTGTAGGTCGCAGTGTTCTTCAGCGCGAGTGGAATGTCCGGAGTGGTGCCAGCCGAGAGGCGACCAGCCAGGTAAGCCTTTTGAGCAGTTCGTAATTTGTAAATGTCTCTAAGGCTTTCTTTAATGTTGCCTCTATCTTCCTCTTTCAGGTTGTTCTGTCCGGGAGGCGTGCAGATTTGAGGAAGCTGTTCTCAGTAGCTGCGAGTGTTTAAAGATGAAGACTGCAGGTAAGATGCTGCTAATGATGTTCCTTTTGTCTCCTTGCAGGTTCTGCTTCTCCGAGGTTCGAGGGAATAGCTGGACACGGTGAGCGTCACATTGCAAGCTGCAAAGTAACGCGAAGCGTGTTGTCTTGCTCGGGTGTGGTTTAAATAGCCCCAACAAAATAGTCCAGGTAAAGTAGTCCCTAGGCTACCACACCCAAAACACTAGACTGCATAGCTTGGTTCTTAGGAACCAAGCTATGTGGATGTCTCCATGTTGGCTGACAATACAATAAAGTAGTTCCCAAGCATATTGTTTTTCATGGTGTATGAGCCAGGACTGGCCCCATGAGGGCTTTTGACGAGGATGCCAGGCTCTAGAGGCCCGAGTCCTGACTCCACCTGGCCAATGGGTTTGCCAGAGGGGGTTTTGGGCGAGGGTCATGACAGCACTCCCCCCTAAGGCCCCTCCCATGGTGTTCCTTTTGTCTGGCCCAGGTTTGGTTGGGAAGTTCCAATGGAATTTCCTGATTAGACGTGGTGCGTGGATATTCTCACTGGGCTCCCAGGATCTATCTTGTGGTCCAAATCCTTTCCAATCGACGAGATAATATAGCTTGGTCCTAGAGTATTTAGAGTCCAAGATATGTTTGACTTTGAATTCTGGTTCTCAGTCATCAAGTATGGGCTTAGGTGGTGTCCCAATCCGTGTGCCGGTTTGCATTGGTTTCAGGAGGGACACATGGAATACCGTGTGGATGTGTAGATTAGGTGGTAAATCCAGTTTCACGGGTGCTGGGTTGATAATTGCCTTAATGGTATAGGGTCCTAAGAATCTGGGATGAAATGTCTGGGTCCCCTTGATGGGTATGAATTTAGCGGCTAACCAGACTTTGTCTCCTACTTGATAATCAGGGGCCTTTTTCCACTGTTGGTCAGTGAATCTCTTTGTTTTTCTTTGGCATGAATAAGGTGTTCCTTTGCCCTTTTGAAAGCTGAGTAATGGTTGTGTGTAGAGTCTTTACCGCTGGCATTTCCAAGCTGGCTGGAAGGTCTAGTTCAGAGGTGCGCGGATGTCTGCCATAAAGGGTATAGAAGGGCGTTTGTCCCGTGCTTGAATGCAAAGAATTGTTATCTGCATATTTGGCTATCCATAGTAGGTCTTTCCAATTCCTTTGTTCGTGGTGCAGCATGCACCGTAAATATTGCTCGAGTGTCTGATTGGTTCTCTCGGTTTGGCCGTCCGTTTGGGGATGGTGACTGGTAGATAGCCGAAGGTCGATCTGCGCCATTGCACAATATTTTTTCCAGAAGTTTGAAACAAACTGGCTGCCTCGATCAGAGACCAGAACTGAAGCGAAGCCATGTAGCTTAACCATGCCCTCCAGGAACACTTTTGCTAAAGTGGCTGCGTCTGGGAGGCCTTTGAGAGGAATAAAATGGGCCATCTTCGAGAATAAGTCCACAACTACAGGGATGGTGTTGACCCCTTGGCTTGGAGGTAGATCAGTGATGAAGTCAAGAGAAAGAGTGTGCCATGGAACTGGAGGAATGTCCAATGGTTGTAGGAGACCGGATGTTTTTTGTTTCTGTGATTTATTTTGTGAGCAGACACCACAGGACTGAATATACTGAATGATGTCCTTGCGCCAGGTAGGCCACCAAAAGTTCTCTTTCACCTTAGCTAGGGTTTTGGCGATCCCAGCATGCCCTTCGATCAGTGAATCGTGATAGTTTGAAATAATATGCTGTTGTAATTCCTTCTTAGGTACATATAGGCGATTCCTAAAAAAGGGTAGATGGTTCTTGATGCTATATTGTTCTCCTTGAGTTTGCCATGCGAGGTAGGCATCAGGATTCATTGTCTGTTGGATTTCTTTTCATAGTTCTGCTTGTGTTAAGGCTGTTGTGATACCCAAGAGTTTGTCTTCAGGTATAATAGGTACTGGGTCTGGAGTTGTATATACTATTTCATCTATGCCCATGCGAGATAAGGCATCCGCCTTTCCGTTTCTGACTCCTGGTTGAAATGTGATTACATAATCATATTCGGCAAAGAAAAGGGCCCACCGTAATTGGCGTGAGGACTGGGCCTTGGCTGTTTTGAGATATTGCAGGTTTTGGTGGTCCGTGATGACTGTAATGGTGTGCCTGGCCCCCAGAAGTTAGTGCCTCCAGGCTTTAAAGGCGGATTTGATAGCCAGGAGTTCCTTGTCCGTGATGGCATAATTAATCTCTGGAGGTGAGAACTTTTTCGACCACAAGGCCAAAGGATGTAGTTGGCCAGTTTCCCGGGTCTCTCTGTGAAAGGACAGCCCCCATTGCGAGACTGGACGCATCAGTTTCAACAACATAAGGAAGGTCTGGACGAGGATGTTGCAGGATTGGAGCGGAGGTAAACCTTCATTTAAGTTCTTGAAAGGCTTCTTCTGCTTCTTCGGTCCAAGCAAACTTTTTATTGTTTTTTCGTAATAGTGTTGTGATTGGGTGCTCAACCTGAGAGAAGTCTGGGATGTACCGGCGGTAGAAGTTCGCAAAGCCCAGCATGCTTTGTACCCCTTTCAGAGATGTCGGT
This sequence comes from Ambystoma mexicanum, assembly GCF_040938575.1. Lineage (NCBI taxonomy): Eukaryota > Metazoa > Chordata > Amphibia > Caudata > Ambystomatidae > Ambystoma > Ambystoma mexicanum. Next base: position 232,586,348 of record NC_090929.1, read on the forward strand.
GAAGGCCATTTCAGAATGTTTCTACCTTGTGCACGTCCATTCTGATGCCTCTTGGAGTAAGGATAAAACCAAGAAATTCTACTTCGGTGATGTGGAAAAAGCATTTTTCAAGCTTTGCAAACAAGCGATGTTGACGGAGCTTGGTGAGGACTGAACGAACGTGCCTGACATGATCTTGTTCCGAGGCTGAGTATACTAAGATGTCATCTATGTACAATAAGGCGCACACATCAATTAACTCCCTTAAGACAACATTCATGAAATATTGGAATGCCGCAGGGGCGTTGCATAACCTGAAGGGCATGACTTGATATTCAAACAAGCCGTACTTAGTACAGAAGGCGGTTTTCCATTCATCTCCTTTTCTAACTCGGACCAGGTGGTACGCTCCTCGAAGGTCCAATTTGGTATAAATCTAGGCATCTTTAACTTGGTCTAGCATTTCAGGGATAAGTGTCAAGGGGTAACGGTTCTTCACGGTGATCTGGTTCAATGCGCGGTAGTCAATACAGGTTCTTAAGTCTCCTTCCTTTTTCGGTACTAAGAACAAAGTACTGGCTACGGGGGACTTCGAAGGATGGATAAATCCGTTTGCATGGTACTGGTCTAAATAGGATTTCAAATTAAGGTTTTCTGGTTCTGTGAGAGCGTAGATCCTGCCGAAAGGGATTTGTGCACCAGGAACAAGGTCGATCTGACAGTCATAGGGCCTGTGCGGCGGCAATGTATTGGCTTGGTCCTTTCGGAAAACATCCTGGAAATCATGGTATTCACTTGGCAAGGTATTAGTTGCTCCCAGGGTTGATACTGTCGCTCCGGGCATCATGGGGATACAGACGTCAGGTTTCTCCTCTTGGTAATAGCAGGCAGGGGAGCAGTCACTGGGGAAGGTTACTTTTCGTGCACGCCAGTCTATCAAAGGGTTGTGAGCAACCAACTATGGCATCCCTAGTATTAGCCTGAACTGAGGTGCCTTGATGAGATTGAATGAAATAGACTCCCAATGTCCGTCCTGGCACAGCAAGGTTACCCTGGCTATGCACTGGGCTACTGGTTCGGAAGCGATTTCTGTCCCATCCACGGTGGTTACCTTGTCCATAGTTGGCTTAGAACACAAAGGAAGCCCCATCTCTGCTGCCAGTCCTTGATCAATATAATTTCCAACTGCTCCGCTATCAATGTATGCTTCAACAGCATGCATTCTTGACGACTGTTGGTGGTTAATTAAGATCATTGGTATTGCAAAGTGCGAGGTCAGCAACTCTTTCTTCTCACTCGACAAACTGACATCTACGTTTGTCGAGCTTAGTTTTCTGATTCCTTAGCTTCATCCTTGTTAGTGGCCCAACTGTTCTTCTTTGGGGTTTTACTGGACAGTCCTTCAGGAAATGTCCTGGTTTCCCACAATACAAACAAAGCTGTTGTTGTCTTCTTTTGTCCCACTCTTGTTTTGTTAATGGAGGCCATATCCCTCCAATCTGCATGGGTTCTACAGCATTTTCAGGTACACGGGGTGTGTTTTCCCTTGGTCGAACATACACGGCCCGAGGGTCCGTCTTAGACCGGCCTGCCTTTCGGTCCTGCAACCGGTGGTCTAGCTGCACGACCAGATTTATGAATTCTGCACAGTCTCTGGGTGGATCAACCACCTGGGCTAAGACGTCCTTTAATTCGCCTCATAAGCCTCAATGGAATAACGTGGTTCTTTTGTTTTCTGGCCACCTAGCTTCGGCAACCAGTCTGTTGAAGGTAGCAATGTACGTTAACAAGTCCTGATTCCCCTGTCGGAGGGACAAGAGTTCATTGTCTACTGCTTGTACCGACCAATCTGCTGCACTACCACTCAGGTATGATAAGACAAAAGCTACCCTAGCTTGGTCATTTGGAAATGCTCCAGGCCTACAAAGAAAATGAAGACGGCACTGATTGATGAATGCTGCATACTTCCGGGGGTCGCCTGAGAACCTTTCTGGTGGTGCCAGGGGCACTGTTCCAGGTAACGTGATCTGTACCGGAGTGGGTGGTATGGCAGGGTTTTGCATCTTTGGATTGCTTCCAGGTAGAGGCGTCTGTCCTGCCTGTGATTTCAAGTATTGCCTGCTAATCTCTTCAGTGCGTTCTTTGGTCACTATTAGGTCTCTCCGGAGAGCATTAGTCTCTTGTCGGGCAGAATGAACCTCAGCACGAAGCTCTCCTAGTAATTGGGCCAATCGGTCAATTTCTGATGTCTCCATGGCGCCCAGGTGGATTTGTTATGGTAGTCTTTGCATTCTGTTACGCTCACCTGGTATCCACAGTGACGCCACCCAGCCGGGTTACTCGCTGGTATGCTTCTCAGCTTTGCCCTGATGTGGTCTGCGGGGAAGGTTCTGACTGAAAATATAGGAGGACTGTGTTCAAGACTGACCGACTGGGGTAAGTATCCTCCCTCCACCCTTATATGATTTCAGTCCCTCTGGCGCCCTCTCCTCACCTTGTGGTAGAATTAGGCGTGCTCTCCGTCCTGCCTTCTTTGCAGGGGCACGTTGTCTTTCATGGGCGAGTGCGGTCCAGTTACTTCACTGACGCCGGCCCGTTTGATATTGTTCAGGTAGGTCTTATTGCTGTTCTTTAGTTTTGTTGCTATCCTGCATGCCTTTCTTTGTTTAAAATGTCTCTTTTTTCTCCCTTAGGTATGCGGAGCTTCAGCGCGGCAAACTGGCTTGGTTGAGCCCCGCTGGTAAATGATGGTGCATTAAGAGCGCTATGATGCGGTAAGTAAGTGCTATGTGCAGCGCTGCAAAGTCTTGCCTTTGCTAACCTGTGTTTTCCTTCCTTGTAGGTCGCGGTGTTCTTCAGCGCAAGTGGTATGTCCGGAGTGGTGCCAGCTGAGAGGCGACCAGCCAGGTAAGCCTTTTGAGCAGTTCGTAATTTGTAAATGTCTCTACTGCTTTCTTTAATGTTGCCTCTATCTTCCTCTTCAGGTCGTTCTGTCCGGGAGGCGTGCAGATTCGAGGAAGCTGTTTTCAGCAGCTGTGAGTGTTTAAAGATGAAGACTGCAGGTAAGATGCTCCTGCTAATGATGTTCCTTTTGTCTCCTTGCAGGTTCTGCTTCTCCGAGGTTCGAGGAAATAGCTGGACACGGTGAGCGTCACTTTGCAAGCTGTAAAGTAACGCGAAGCGTGTTGTCTTGCTTGGGTGTCGTTTAAATAGCCCCAACAAAATAGTCCAGGTAAAGTAGTCCCTAGGCTACCAAACCCAAAACACTAGGCCGCATAGCTTGGTTCAGGGGAACCAAGCTATGTGGATGCCTCCATGTTGGCTGACAATACAATAAAGTAGTTCCCAAGCACATTGTTTTTCATGGTGTATGAGCCTGGCGCCACAAGCGCCAGGACTGGCCCCATGAGGGCTTTTGAAGAGGATGCCAGGCTCTAGAGGCCCGAGTCCTGACTCCACCTGACCAATGGGTTTGCTAGAGGGGGTTTTGGGCGAGGGTCATGACAGTCTACAATTGGCATATTGCCATAGAATCAATTCGAATAGAAAACCTGTCTATCACTTCGCTGTTGTGTCTGACCAAATATAATTGCTAGAATTTCGGCATCAGTTTAATTTCGAAAAAGGTGGAATAAAAATGTATGCATCTATGCATGAAATTCAGTGTGTCTGGAGCAGTGTGATTTTATATGTTCATAAATTTCCATCACATTTAATGTCGCTGCCCTGAGCACATCCAACCGCCAGCCCTCATCCTGGTCCACCATTGTTGGTTCTCAGCTTAGCTCCCAGGCCATCTGTTGGAATAACATATAAACTGCCCAACTGCCCCAGCCCTGCCCCCCAAATCCTCCAACCTGCCCCACTCCCCCTTTCCCTCCCCCCTCCCCACCTTCCCCTCGTTTCCCAACACACATTAGATGCCCACCATACGATGGGCCACCAAGGTTAACTCCGCCGCACATCAAACCGAAAGCCCACTTTTTCTCCTCCACTGCCTATGTAACCACCTTCAAGGCCCTAAACCGGGTCCACACCTCTAAAACCAAGGCACAACATTTCTGCAGTAACTTCCCGATGGTGGGGTATTCAGTGTCTTGTACTTCCTGCCTCCCGGCATCCTTTTCTTAGCCATGAGTTCCTTTCTGCGCTCAGCATTGGTACCGATCTTGTCTACTTCCAAATTCTTGTTTGTTCCGGTGTCGTCTCCTTCAAGGATTGCAGTACCTGCAGCACCTCCTGGCCGCTCATGATCCGGTAGTCAGTCACTCCTATCTCGAAACATAGTGCAAATGGGTATGACTAATGGCATCGAAGCTCCCTTTCGGTCAGCCAAGTAGTGAGGGGATGGCAGTATCTCCTGCGCATCAGCTTGAATCTCGAGAAATCGTGTTACACTTTAATCGAGTCCCCCTCGTATTGCACTGTTCCCATGCACTTCGCTCTCCCCAGGACTTCCATCCTGTCCCTGTATCTGAGGAAGCGGACAGCTATCGACCTCGGGCCTGTGGCCCTCTCCAGCTGAACTACCTTTCTGCCTTCTGCGTGGAAGAGGGCATTTATCAGGCCTTTGACCTTTCTTCCCAGGTCCACTGCTGTCTCCCCTTTCTGTTCACTCAAACCCAGTATGCACAAGTTGTTCCAGCGCTCTCTATTCTAAAGGTCATCGAGCTTCAGCACAATGTCCTCTTCACGGGCCTCCAGGTCTGCCAGCCTAGCCTCCTGCCTCATCTCCAGGAGGTCTACTTGTAGGTGGTCATTCTCCATCCCTTGCATCTTTTCATCCAACTTGTCCACCCTTCCCTTGAGGTCACAGATGGAGGCCTGGATATTGCTCCTGATGGCTTTGATCCCTTGGAAAATGTCTTTCAAGTCCTCCCTCGTCATGTGTGGCAGGCACCCCTCCTGCCCCGTTTCTCTCCTCCCCCGCCTGTCCCCTCCATCTCCATCTCCATCCTCGGCTCCCTTCTGAAACGCTGCAGGAAGCTCACGCCCCAGGAGCTGTCCCTCTCCAGCTTCCCCAGAAGTTGTCCCTAATGGGATGTCAGAGCCTGGGGTGCCTATCCTCTAACATGTCCTTGCACCCCTCTGGGTTTATGTGCTCATACGCGGCCCAATGCCGTGGCCTCTCTTCCTCTCCCGAGGCCCATTGCACATTTGAGTGCCACACGTGTAATCCTGCTCCTCCCCCTCGGGCACCCGTGGCTCCCACTCTTACCTCCTGTTCTCTACCCCTACCAAGACCTCCCCAGTCCTCAAGCCAGACTGGTCGGTGATGCCCCGTGTGGTGCCTTGCCGACTGCCTCCCTCACCGTCCGCCTCTCTGGTTGTCACCGGATCACCACCCGCATATCGCGCAGGCTCCGGCTCCACTGCCTCACTCTACTTCCTCACTGTGTGCTGGTCCGTCCCAGGGCACAGAACATTCAAATTACTGTGACAGTCGAGCACGCCGCTCACAGCTACACACAATGCCCGCCCCCCTCTGGCAATGCGCTGGGCTGTCCCTCTGCTTAAGGCTGGAAAATTCTGGTGACAGGCGGGGCCCTGCTGCCTCGAAGCAGTCGATGTGAAGATTACGTGGTCTGTTACAGCAGTATTGCTCAGGGATGCCTTTCCCCACCCGGGTATCCACCTCGCTGCCTGGCCCTTGCTTGCTACAGCTGTGCGCCACTGCTTTTGCACAGCCATAGCGGACTAAGCAACGAGGCTGCAGTGGCTCGCCGCAATCCTTAGCCTCTCAAATCTTTCTGGAAAAAGCGTATGGCGATCCTGGGGCCAATGCTCCACCACTCCTTCACCTCTCCATGATCTGCTCCCCCTATGGTGCTCCGGGCCGTCCCTCAATACAGGGTGACCCTGAGGCCAGCGCCCCAATGCTCCCTCACTTCCCGCCGGCCCTCGGTGGTTGCACGGGCTCCAGCACCCTTCCCTCTGTTGCCACTCTCCCACCAATGGCCGGGTGTCAGGGCCAGTCCAGTGTCACCACAGGCCACCCCACGGTGCTGCACAAGCTCAATGCTCCAGGCTCCCCATGCCTCCTTCACTTTGCTCGAAGCCGTCCCCCCAACATTTGGCAGCCTCGGGGCTGGCGTTCCACACCTACACCACGTCCCGCTGTGGCACGTTCGCTCTGGGAGCTATGGCTGCTGCAGGGCCATCAGTATGCGCTGGCCTCCACTGCCCACCCTGTTCACTTGGGGGGCTGCTTCACCCCACCTCTGGGGTCCAGTGGGTGTCTCCCACGTTTTCGGGCAGCTCAGACGGCGGGAAGAGAGCACCTCTGTCTCCCCCTCGAGACGGTTGTCGGAGGAGCACAGCTTCATGCGGCCATCCAGGTTGCGCCCCCTCAAGACAGAAACCTTTTGTATTTCCGAGAACCTTTGTTGCTGGTTACTATTGCTCCTGGACAACAAACAGTAGAACCTGTTGAAGACATTCTATTCTAGACTATCGACTCTGAAGACAGCACCTGCTAGAACCTCACTGAATATCCAGTAATTAATGCTTAGGGCACCCCCAGGATGCACAATTGTAACCGCATATACAAGTATCATGTGGGAGCATAACAGCCAGACTAGAATATTCTGAGACGAGTAGTAGTAAGTAGAGAAATCATTTATTAAGTGCAACATTTACTAGAATCCAGTTTCGAAGCACTCTGCAATTAAAAGAGTAGAACAGTTAAACACCAAAAACAAATAAATACACATTAAAAACGTAATCAGACTTCATATAAACCATAGCCCAGAATTACATTGGCTCAGGGTACTCTTAATAAGCACACACATATTCCTTTAATATAGGACTGGTGTGGAATGCCCAAAGCTCACCCAGCACCGTTACGAGAAGTTGGCTAGATGCATTCACAACTTTAGGGCCATTCCGGCAGACCATTTATGGATTCGCATTTTAAATTGGAATGAAAAAAGTCTTTTAATTGCAACCTTTCAATTTCTAGCAAAATTATTATCTTCTGAATGTGAATCATAGGAATTTCTATGAAAAGGTAACTCGTTACTTAAAAATGTGCTTATTTTCTGTAAATGTAAATTAAAAATTAATGTTTTTACTAGAATTAAATTGTTGTGTAATTGTCACTCTGTAAGTGTTGTGTAACTTGATGAATTGATGTTTTTCTTTTTTGACTGTGTAAAAGGTTTTAACAAATGTTAACAGAATGCACAATAAAATTGAAATTGAAAAGATCAAATCAAATAAAGTCTGCACTAGACATGGAGACACACCTTTGGTGGTAAGCAGCTCCTTGGTTGCAATTATGGCAATGATTAATATGTTGGTTGATCGCAGGATAGCTTTCTCGCTCTCAGTGCTGCTACGCATTTGGTCTACGAGCATGAAGCAGATATTCCCATAGGTGACTCAACTTCTAACATTGTTAGGTCAAGTCCCTAAGCCCAAACCTGAACATATCTCCACCTGAGAAGCAGGAAGTTTACACTCCTCATAATACCTGCCCAACACGCTATGTTTTCATATTTTCCTTAAGAACAGACATTAGTAAGTCGAAGTTTGTGGTTGTGGCTTTGAGCAGAGCAGGGGCTTAACATGTTGCAGCCTCAAGGGACTTAAATAATTCAAGTCACTGGTGAGGAATGCTTCTTACTGAATACAATCAGCTTCCAGTGCACGGTGTGCCTGCCAGTGGCAGAGTACTGTTTCACAGAAAACTTCTACTGAATGTGCCCCCAGCAGACCACGAGGGAAAGACTGAATGCAAGCCAGCAACTAGTAGGTATAAGACTTTCTGAATAATGTCATGTTTATTTGTTTGTTAGGTGAGTTTGTTCCAACATGGTACATGGACAGATTTAAATAAGTGGCTATTAGAAAGCAAAGCCGATATTAAGAAACATCATAGAAAATCTGGAATAAATGCTTTTGAAACAGGGAGGGTCAGGGTACTAGAAAGGTTAATGAAGCCACTTTCCCTTCCTCAATATCCGAAGAGACAGCCAGAGAGATGACACATGAATTGTCTGCAGGGGCCTATTTTTTAGGAGAAATATTGTCCTGCCAACTCCTTCACTCCCTCTTGTCCACATCCACAACCGTGGATCCCCCAGCTATCAGACAGTTAACAATAAAATGCATCCCCATCTACAGTATGCCCCATGCTTAATAACTGGTCCCCACCTTTGCCTGCCCCCAACAAGGAATCCAACCCCTCGCCCTCCTCTGCCCCAACTCTGCCAAGTCTCCTTACTTCTCCAACCTCATCTCCACTCTCTAGCCCCATACGCTGTCCTGGAACCTACAGTCCATTTTTTTCCCCTCTGCACAACAGTTAATTCCTTACTCTCTGTATCTGCTGATTGCTATTCTTGCTTCTTTTGTAGCAAAATCTCTGAAACTCGTGACACCATCACTACTAATCTTGTGGGATGTATTAACCCACTTATGCCCTGCCCTGCGGCATCACTGTGTTCTGGTGGTGCCAGAATTGTCAAAATGGTCGCAAAACCCCTGTGCACGCCAAAACCTAGGAAAATTGCACTCTACAAAACATGAAAAGATGGCTGCCAAATCTACCATCTATTTTGTCAGTGGTGGAACAGAGATCTCACTCCTGAAACATGTCACTGGGCTTCACAACAAGTAAAAATGGAGCACAGAGGGAAAAGTGGTGCTCTGCTGAAAGAAATCCAAAATCTTGCTTTTAAATCCTTTTTCTTGGTTGCTGAAACTGCAGAATGCCAGTACAAAACACCCTCAAACATATAATATTCTTGCTGGGTGCCACAATTCACTGAATTCAAGAAATCATTATGAACATACAATGTCCGGAAAAGCTGAATTTGTCATCAAAACATTCACAGCAAAAATGTGCCTGCCTGTGAAATCAGTCAAAATCTGGGCACAGTACCCTCGGTCGCCTGTCTGACAGCTGTCAGAAGCCTGCATAGAATTTAAACTTGTACAACTGAAATCTAATGTCTGAAAACTAAGTGACCTGTTATTGAGAGTAACCTAGGTTGTAACTATTTAATCCCATGGTTTAGAATCTGGAATAAGTGTTCTAGCTGCTTGTTTTAAAATTACACGTTTGTTTTAAACCAAGAAAAAAATGTAACAGAATGACATTGAATTTAAGACTGCCTAAAAGCAATCAAACCAGTCCAACAGCTTCCCCCCAGAGGCCAGGCATCTGCCTTCTGCTTCACTCCACCAGGAAGTCACACCTCTGTGATGATTAGGTTAGGGGAGGAGAATTTGGGCTGCAGGGGAAGGAGACAATGGACATCCTTTGTCTGAAAGGAAATGCAAAGTGTGAAGAGTCATAAATGGCCGGGCCTAGAAGGAACTGGGAGGAGACTGCTTCTGAGCTGCCAGGAGAAGAAAGAGGCAGAGACAAACCACAATTTGTTGCTTAACAAAGACCAACAGCACATTCTTAAAAGACTGATAATTTACTGTGTAAAATTGTGAAAAATATGTAAACAACAGATTTGTGAATCTAATTTTTGGCGGCATGTTTTAAGAGGCGCCAGAACTCTGTGAAATGTTCTGGCAAGGGTATTTATGCCAAAAGCATGAAACCTCATACACCTATGCCCATATTCAATGCGCACATTTGTACACATTTTCTAATAAACTGGATATTGTGTTCCGGACAAAAAGGGCACAATTCTGTCAAAAGAAGACACAAGATCCTACAGTGACGAGGTTTGGAGGCGTATCTGCTACACACAATATGTAATCTATATATGTCATGATTATAGAGATTGCACACATGTAAATATGTATTGTACCAAAAGTAGATTTTGTGTTCAAGGGACAAGGGGAGGATTCTCTGTCTCATAAACTCACACCATCATGGTGACACCCTGTTTTCTCCTCCAATCAAGGTAGAGACTCTAGCCAACCGCCTGCCTAAGGGGCACGCTTAGGATAAACCAGCACACACCCTCTTTATCATAAGCGTAAATAGAGACAGCTGAGGACTTAGAGACACACAGATTCACCCACTAACTGATTGCTGGCGGAGCACCCTGCTAGAGAACCATCCATCTTCTTTGCTCCAGACTCCAGAAACTTGGCAAGCAGAAAGGCTCATTGCATAGCTGAACCATTTTCAGCTAGGCCTTAAGATTCCAGAAACCACAGCAGAAACCTAAAGGGAACCAAAGAAACAGCCGGGCTGTGCTGTAACTGCTTTCCTGCTAAAAGAATTATTACCAGAACCAAAAGATCCAATCCAGCTGTGCTGTGCTGTGACCAGAGCCATTGCAGAACCAATCCAGTCCTGTGCCGTGCTGTGAACAGACCCAGTCCAGTCCGGTGTGCCTAGCAGAATCCCTGACCAGAACCCCTGACCAGAACCCCTGACCAGAAATCTTGACGGACCAGAATTCCTGACGGTTCCGTTCAAAACATATATAGTGAGTATCTATAGAATAGAACTGTGTCACTAGTATATGTACCTGGCTTAGTCCAATCCCTATCTAAATCCATCCTATCTTGTCTTCAGAACCTGCATTGTTAGAAATCATTTTGAATTGCCTGAACTCTCTAATTATCCCTACCATCTTCCTTCTGTACTAGCATTGTTAAAAATATCTTTGCGCTGATATATTTCATCTGAAGAAGGCAAGCTCCTCAGCAGGCGGTCGCCCTGATGCAGTGGCTGTGCTTCCGTGTGGTATTTGCTTCTTCATAGTCATCCCCTAGAGTAAAGAAATCCTGTTTGTCTTTTAAAAGTGCATCCCTGTTTTCCCATTCTTGCGCCTATCACAGAAAAACAACCTCCACTAAAACGTCCATAACTTTCTCAATGAATATGCTAGAAACCAAATATCAACTTCTGCGTGTAGCTAACATCCACTCCCATAAGAATTTAAACAATTTCAACAATTTAAACCATATCTAGTGTTTACCCAATCCATTCCCAAGATAACTTTAAAACCATTTTGACAGCTTGCCAATCAATTCCGCTTCTCTCTTGTGTTTGCTGGGGGGAAATTGGGATTGACATTTTGTTTGAATTCTGCATTCCTGAAACCTGTTCTCTCTCCTCCTATCTCTTACATTGCCTGTTGGGGGGTTGAGGGGTGTGCAGGGGGAAATAGTAACCACATTGCTATTTGATCTGAACACACACAAAAGTATTATTTCTGTGCTGAATTGTTTTGCTCACTGTTACTCCGTGTGATTAAAGAGATTGCTTAGTGTTACATCACCCCATCGGTGATTATTGTATACCCATTAAACATAGTGTGATTATATTGTGAATACATAAATAAATATTTTTACTTTGCAAACCAGCCTGATTCCTTGTTCAGTGTGACCGGGGGATCCAAGAGAGGGGCGTGATATGAGTGGTACATCGTTCAGAATAAAAGAACTTTTAGACAGAAATAAATAATGATTTCAGTTGTGCATTACAAGCTAGGCGTTGACTTAGGTGAAGTGCCAGATTGAAATCACTTACAATCTCTTGCTCACTTGCTCCCATCTGCACCCGTCTTCCCTTCACCACCCCATTCTCTCATCTCTGCATTCTCCCTTTGAGTACTTCCCCCAGATGAAATTTAAACTTTTCTCTCGTCTGCAACCGTTCTAGCTCTCCTGTAGACACCTTTTCACCCCAGACGGTTAAGGAACAGGCACTTCTTACCTGCACCTACTTCTCCCCTCATCACCCCTTCCTGTCTCTTCAGATTCTCGCAGCTGGCTTTATGATCGCTGAAATGCCCATGGCTGACCCCAACAATAATGCTGATTTGCATTTATAGGTAGTTTTAAAAAGTGCAACTCAATCAACAAATAGGCATTTTAGCACTGTGAAAGGACATGATAAAGACAAACAAAAGGAGGATTGTGGGCAGGATGCACTGATGCTTCAGTTAAAGGGGGAAAGACCACCAGGAGCTCTAAACAGACAGATTTTAGAGACTTTCTAAAGATCACTGACCTGGTAATTGAACTCATTATCAATGACAGGCTATCCCATAGCATTGGCGCTTTTATGCCAAAAGTCTGTCCCATCCAACCTAGTTTTGTGAAATCTAGGATTGGTGAGTATAATTAAATCCTGGCCTCTCAATGGCTAAGATGGTCGCAGTATTGCAATCTCCTAGAGGATTGACCTGACTGCTCTGAGCAGGTGTATGGAGATATCCATACTTTTAAAAATAGCCCTTTGTCTGCTGGGCATCTAGTCCAGAGACTTCAAACCCGTGCTTACATGGTGGAATGTTCTCATTTGATGCAAGAGTCTAGAAGCTGAGCTTTGTACATGCTGCAATCTGGTTATATTTTTGGCAACTGAACCTAAGGTAGGCACTGGTTTCAAAATCTAATCAGGAAGAAATCTCTGTTTCATGATAGTGACTATATGATTAATTGAAAATAGGGTAAGTGTTCTCTTACAGGGTAATTCATGGAATAAATGTGCACCGAAAACTCAGAGCACGCGTGAAAAACGCAGCGCACGTATGCAAAACGCTCGCAAGTGCACGTTTACCGATTCATGGAACACATTGCGTGTGATTTACCCGCGACCTGCGCTGAATCCGCGCAGGTCCTAAACGTCATTGTGCCATCAGGACGGCTCTGCGCAGGACGCCCAGCGAAGGCACACACCGTCCAGCGCACACACCTAAAAAGGGGGCGGAACACGTGGAATGGGGACCAACACATGAAAATGTGGGCGTAACGGGGGAAGTTTCGCAGCAAAAATCCCTGCAACGCCCACACGCGCGCTAACAATACATATTCATGGAATCGAACAGGGATAACCGGTGCGCGGCAAAAGATGTGCAAACCCGGAAATACGTACGCCAGGCGAAAACTGGCGGAAGCGCCCCCGCGCAGCATAAAAGTGCACACAAACAACAAACGCACGTATACAGCTACGATGAATGTACCATTCCTCGCAGCAGTGATTGTGGGACACCGCAGGATAATAACCAGGCCCCGCATTTCTTTACCCAGGACCAGTTTTTTGGGATGCCTGATGACCAGGTCTATGGCAGTTATTGGTTTCCACCTCATATCATCCTAGACCTGGTCACTGAGTGGGAGGATGACCTCACATCACCCACCCTGTGCTCCCAAGCACTGAGCCCCTTGGAAAAGGTGCTCAATGTACTGCATTTTTTTGGCCACTGGATCATTTCAGCAGACAACTGTCATAGTTGGGGGCGTCCCACAGCCCACACAGTCATGCTGCCTACACCAGGTGTTGCCAATCTTGACTGCACGCCCCTCAGTCCAAAGGCATATATACATGCCCAGAACACCTGCAGAAAGGCAGGCTGTGGTCCAGGACTTTTACGGGGTGGCACACTTCCCAAAAGTGTTTGGTGCCATTGATTGCACCCATGTGGCCCTATGTCTACCTATGGCCACTGAGCACATCTATCGCAATCACAAGCACTGGCATTCCATCAATGTGCAGGTTGTATGCAATGCCAATGGAATCATCTCCTCTGTCTATGCAAACTATTCAGGGCCCACCCATGATAGTTTCATATTCATAATGTCACCCCTAAACCGGGCCCTGGAAGCTGGGAGGCATGGCAACACATGGCTCATTGGTGAGTGCACATGCATGCATGTCACACACAGACAAATAGACAAACCAAACTAATGACAGCCATTATCACCTCCCCAGAGGACAGTGCCTACCCTCTGAGCACCTACATGATGATGCCAATACGGAACCCCACCACACCACCCCAGATAAGATACAACGCAGTCCATATCGCAACCAGGGCCATAGTGGAGCGCACATTCGGAGTGCTCAAGTCATGTTTTCGCTCCCTTGACCGCTCTGGTGGACAGCTACTATATGCACCCCCAGTAGTGTGCAGGATCATTGTGGCAGCATGTGTCCTGCGGAGTCACTCTGCATCCGGCTGTCCATGCAAAAGCACACGGGAGACCCACGCTCCTGCCAACAAGGCCATTTACCTGCCCCAGACGCTCCGAGCTGCCTCCTACGAGCCATCTGCTGCTGCCAGCCCACTCTGTGTGCCTGCTGCCTACGTGCCCTGCAGTTTGGTGCCTGCACTGAAGCCATTGCCAGAGATCCTGTTGCTGAGAACACCTCTGCTGACACAGAAGACTCCCGACTGCTATTCCATCGCTCCACAGCCCAGCCCTTGGACCCAGTTTCCCACCCACACCTGCCTCGGGGGTTGCCATGCCAGACCAAGCAACATCTGGGGCAATTGGCAAACCCCCAGCAGAGAGGCAGGGGGCTGCCAGCTTCACTCCCAACGAAGATGGCATCCTCATGGAGCAAGTTCTGGGGAATTATGATTCCCTATTCACTGTGACATTGCGCCTCGACAAGGATGGACGGAGGAAGATCTGGGCAGACATCATGGGTGTCATCAACACGGAGGGGGTGGCACCCCCCGACTATGAACACATCCGGAAGCACTGGTAGGACTTCAGGTCCAGGACCCTCAACAAGGCCTGGCGCCTCGTCGCGTCTGGTGAAGAAGTGGGGCGCCAGGGCCGGTTGTTCAACAATCAGATGAGGGTCCTGGAGCGCATAAACATAGCGCTTTACGCCCAGGTCTTAGAGTTGCAGCTCCGTCCGGAACGTGTGGTAAGTGTCCATGTGTTCTTGTCCAGCGTAGTGCATGTTGAGGTATGGCTGGAGTGTGCACCTTGGCCTTATGTCTGGCATGACTCATGTACAGATGTGTGTGTGCATGTCCATGACAGTGCTGCATGTGAGTGCTATCAAGCGTGTTCCACATCAATGGTGTCTGTGTTGCAATGCATGATGCGCACTGGCATGTAACAAGTTGCACATGTTTGCATTCCTCTGTCTGTATTTGGACATGCAAGAGGTGTGAGACATGGATGCTTATGTCACCTTCATGGACATGCATGGTGTACATGTGCGTGTGTCTGAGTAGTGAATGTTTGACTGGCAAACCACATGGATGCATGACACATGAGCATCTCAATGCGTGATTGACTCATGCAGCCCAGTTGTCCACAAGTGCACTGTGACGGGAGGTTTACATGGCCTGATGTATGACTGTCTGGTGATGTGTGTGTATGTGATGTGCATGTGCCATGATGCATGTGAGATTTAGCCCCTCTTCTGATGTGCCCACAGTGCCTTGTACATGGATGTATATGTTTGATGCATGTGCCATGCTTGTTTGTGCATGTGTGTTACTTGCACTGACCTGTGTGTTGTGGAGAGTGATGATGGTCGTGACGTTTGACAGTGCCACTCATGTTCATTTGCTTTCTGTCTAGCAGACATTTGTTCAGTGCACTGATACTTGTGTTCAATGGCTCCCTATTTACAGCGGCGTAAGTAAGAGGGCGGAGACGGCGCTGTGGGGCATAGTGGTGGGGATGCCTCCACCAAGCGGAGACGCAAGGCCCAGTCATCCTCCCATGTTACAACATCTACTGGGAGCGAGGGGACTGGTGCCGCGCCCGCAAATACGGCCGCAGCTGCTGAGGGGAGGCCCAAGAAAGCGAGGTCGGAGGTGGGCTCCTCGGCAGCGGGAGAGACGGGTGAGCTCCCACAGGGGCAATCCGATGCAGAAGACGGTTCGGAGCCATCCAGTTTGGTGGTGGACGAGGAGGTGGAGGAGGCCGCATCAGCCCAGCACATGGGGCCTGGCGGGGGTGATGAGGTAGGTGCAACAGGTGCAGACCAGAGGCAGGGGCAGGAGGCAGTGCAGGTCGCCGCAGAGGGGCCTGTGCCTAATCCTGTCCCTGATCCTGCACCTGCATCAGTATGCACCTCCGGCATGCCTCAGGCAAGACCGGTCCGCAGGTAGAGGATGAGTCCACATTAACTGACCTTCCTCTACCTGCAGACCAGACAATTTGTGACAGGGTTGAGTGCATGCTAGCCAGTATTGCGTGGTGCACAGGCGGCATTCGTGATGACGTTCAGGCTTCCTGTCGATGCTTGCACATCATCACAAAGAGGTCTGGGCCCTCGTGAACTGGCTAGCTCAGCTCGTTGCGAGTTTGCTACGTGTGCTGGGCACTGATGCGACCCCCTCCTCCTCTTCCTCAACTGTGCGCCAGTCATCCTCCCAGCCGTCTTCCGGCCCAGATGCCACCAGGGTCCCCTGTGGACCTGTCCCATCCATGGCGGCCAGTCTGGTGGAGTCCATATCCCTGCCACAGTCGCGAGTCGGAGGTTCAGCAGAGGTGGTCACCCCAGCAATGGGACCACTGGCAATGGAGGTAGTGCATGCACCTCGCAGCAGGGCACGTGCACGACTGCCCCGGGGGTTGTCACAGTCCCGGAGGCAGTCCTGGAAGCGCAGGCACAGGGCTTTTTGGCAGCAGCAGGCACTGCGTAGGAGGCGACATGACTCGGGCCATGAATATCAGAGGGGCAGGCATCGGCCATCGGGTAGGAGGCCAACGTGGACCTTGGCACAAGGATGTCTTCCGTGTGGTAGCAAATGGCCAGCAGATCGATGCAGAGCGGCAGTGAGCATGGGGGGCATGATTCACCATGGCAAGGGCAGAGAATACCCTGTGTCGGGCAGAGATGCGGGCAGAGTTCCTTGAGGAGACTCGCAGGGAGTTTGAGAGGAGCATGGCGGAGTCCCTGCGAGCCCTCGAGGATAGAGCAGTGGCCCGCCTCTGGGAAATTGACGCAGAGCTTGATGATGCCCTGGCCGAGACTCATGCGGGTAATGTTGAGTCGTAGGACTAGCCCTCTGCCTTTGTAAATAGTTAGTTAGTTGTAGGGTTCCTTTCTTTTTTTTATTATTTGGAGTCCACAGGCTTTGCTCAACATTTTGTACATAGTTAGTTTTGTATAGGGTTTTTAAGTATTCATGTTTTGACTTTTGGGATCATGGACCCTTCATCCTTGTATATAGTTGGACTTCTTTGCATTTTTTGCCATTTTTCAGCATGGGGTAATGGATTTTTTATGATTTTAATTTCGAACAGAAGGACTGACTTTGGACATGGACCATTTTTTGGAGTTTCTATTTTTTCAATGTCTGATTCCTTTTTGTTTTGCATTTCATTTTCATTCACATTACTTTCATTTTCATTTTCATGCTTATCTTTCAGTTGGTGTGATTTTACATTATTAATACATTTTTATTCCTTCAAATCTAAGTGGTGTCTGCTCTCAATGGTTTGGTGCATGTGTCACTCGTCATTGCCTCTGTCACGTGTCACAGCCGTGGAGCAATGTTGTCTATGGGTGCATGCATGTGTGCATTCCATGGGGCATGTACTGGGGAGTGGGACCAATGGATGGGTGTTGAGTTGCACTGTGGGGGGGCAGCGTGTAGTGGCATTTTGGTGGACAGTTGCTACATGATTGCATGTTAGGACAATGTGTTTGGTGGGGTGACATGAGTCGGTGCCTGCCTGCAGGTTGTCGTCACTGGTGGGCGTGGGGGGACATGAGTCGGGGCAGCCTGCAGGTTGCCTTCACTGGGGGAAACATGAGTCAGGGACGGCCTGTGGGGTATGGTCCCATGTGGGCTGCCTGCGGGATATGGTCACGGGTGTTTGGGGGATCCCTTGTGGTGTGGGCTTCCTGCGGGGTATGGTCACAGGTGTTGGGGGTCTCTTGTGGTGTGGGCTACCTGCGGGGTGTGGTCACGGGTGTTGGGGGGATCCCATGTGGTGTGGGCTGCCTGCAGGGTATGGTCACGGGTGTTGGGGTGGTCCCTTGTGGTGTGGGCTGCCTGCGGGGTGAGGTCACGGGTGTTGGGGGGTCCCCTGTGGTGTGCGCTACCTGCGGGTATGGTCACAGGTGTTGGGGGGTCCCTTGTGGTGTGAACTGCCGGCAGGGTATGGTCATGGGTGTTGGGGGGTCTCCTGTTGTGTGGGCTGCCTGTGGGGTATGGTCACGGGTGTTGGGGGGTCCCCTGTGGTGTGGGCTGCCTGTGGGGTATGGTCAGGGGTGTTGGGGGGTCCCCTGTGGTGTATGCTGCCTGTGGGGTATGGTGACGGTGTTGGGGGGGTCCCTTGTGGTGTGGGCTGCCTGTGGGGTATGGTCACAGGTGTTAGGAGGGTCCCTTGTGGTGTGGGCTGACTGTGGGGCATGGTCACAGGTATTGGGGGTCCTTTGTGGTGTGGGCTGCCTGCGGGGTATGGTCACGGGTGTTGGGGGGATCCCTTGTGGTGTGGGCTGCCTGCGGGGTATGGTCACGGGTGTTGGGGGGTCCCTTTTGGTGTGGGCTGCCTGCAGGGTATGGTCACAGGTGTTGGGGGTGGTCTGGGCTGCCTGCGGGGTATGGTCACAGGTTTTGGGGGGTCCCCTGTGATGTGGGCTGCTTGCATGGTGTGTTGGCAGCTGATGTCAGCACGCGTGGCCCTTTTCACGTGATTTGGCTGGCGCGACAGCGGTGCGCATATTCACGTGGGTACGCAAAGCCCTTTTCATGTGATTTGTCTGGCACGAGCGGGGTGTGCATATTCACGGGGGTACGCAAGACCATTTTCAAGTGATTTGGCTGATGCGAGCAGGGTGTGCATAGTCACTGGGTTACGTAGGGCCATTTTTATGCAATTTGGCTGGCACGAGTGGCGTATGCAATTTCGTGGGGTTATGCTAGGCCCTTTTCACGCGATTTGGCTGGCACGCGGGGTACGTGTATTCACAGGGTTATGGTAGGCCATTTTCACATGATTTGGCTAGCGCGAGCGGGGTGCACGTATTCACAGGGGTATGTACGGCCCTTTTCACGTGATTTGGCTAGTGCGAGCGGGGTGCACGTATTTATAGGGGTATGCAAGGTCCTTTTCACGTGATTTGGCTGGCGCGAGCGGGGCGCTCGTATTCACGGGGGTACGCAAGGCCCTTTTCACACCATTTGGATGGCGTGAGCTGGGTACGCATATTCACGGGGTTACGGTAGGCTCTTTTCACGCGATTTGGCTGGCCCGCACGGGGTGCACGTATTCACGGGGTACGCAAGGCCCTTTTCATGCGATTTGGCTGGCATGAGCGGGTTACGTGTATTCACAGGGTTACGGTAGGCCCTTTTCATGTGATTTGGCTGGCACGAGTGGGTTGCGTGTATTCACGGGGGTACGCAAGGCCCTTTTCACGTGATTTGGATGGCGCGAGTGGGGTGCGCATATTCACGGGGGTACACGAGGCCCTTTTCACGTGATTTGGCTGGCGAGAATGGGGTGCGCGTATTCACGCGGGTACGCACTGCCCTTTTCACGCGATTTGGCCTGCATTAGCAGGGTACGTGTATTCACAGGGATACGGTAGGCCCTTTTCACGTGATTTGGCTGGCACGAGCGGGGTGCACATATTCACAGGGATACACTAAGCCATTTTCACGTGATTTGATTGGCGAGAGCGGGGTGCGTGTATTCATGGGGGTACGCTAGGCCCTTTTAATGTGATTTGGCTGGCGCGAGAGGGGTACGCATATTCACAGGGTTATGGTAGGCCCTTTTCACACGATTTGGCTGGTGCGAGCGGGGTGTGCATATTCACGGGGGTACGCAAGACCATTTTCAAGCGATTTGGCTGATGAGAGCGGGGTGCGCGTAGTCACGGGGGTACGCAAGGCCATTTTCATGCAATTTGGCTGGCACGAGCGGCGTACACAATTTTGTGGGGTTATGCTAGGCACTTTTCATGCGATTTGGCTGGCGAGAGCAGGGTGCGCGTATTCACAGGGTATGCAAGGCCCTTTTCACGCGATTTGGCTGGCACGCAGGGTACGTGTATTCACAGGGTTATGGTAGGCCCTTTTCATGCGATTTGACTGGCACGAGCGGGGTGCACGTATTCACGGGGTACGCAAGGCCATTTTCACACGATGTGGCTAACGTGAGCGGGGTGGGCATATCCACGGGGGTACACAACACCCTTTTCACATGATTTGGCTGGTGCGAGTGGGGTGCACATATTCACGGGGGTATGCAAGGCCCTTTTCATGCGGTTTGGCTGGCACGAGCGGGGTGCACGTATTCATGGGGGGATGCAAGGCCCTTTTCACGTGATTTGGCTGGCGAGAATGGGGTGCGCATATTCACGGGGGTACGCAAGGCCCTTTTCACACAATTTGGCTGGCATGAGTGGGGTACGTGTATTCACAGGGTTACGGTAGGCCCTTTTCACGTGATTTGGCTGGCACGAGCGTGTGCATGTATTCACGGGGGTACACTAAGCTATTTTCACACGATTTGGTTGGCGTGAGTGGGGTGCGCATATTCATGGGGGTACGCAAGGCCATTTTTACACAATTTGGCTGGCACGAGCGGCGTACGCAATTTCGTGGGGTTATGCTAGGCCCTTTTCACGCAGTTTGGCTGGCCAGAGCAGGGTGCGCATATTCACGGGGGTACGTGAGGCCCTTTTCACGTGATTTGGCTGGCACGCAGGGTACGCGTATTCACAGGGTTATGGTAGGCCCTTTTCATGCGATTTGGCCGGCACGAGTGGAGTGCATGTATTCACGGGGGTACGCAAGGCCATTTTTACGCGATGTGGCTAGCACGAGCGGGGTGCGTGTATTCACGGGGGTATGCGAGGCCCTTTTCACACGATTTGGCTGGCATGAGCGGCCTATTTATATTCACAGGATTACGGTAGGTAGGCCCTTTTCATGTGATTTGGCTGGCGCAAGTGGGTTGTGCGTATTCACGGGGGTACGCAAGGCCCTGTTCACGTGATTTGGATGGCGCAAGTGGGGTGCGTGTATTCACGGCGGTACGCGAGGCCCTTTTCACATGATTTGGCTGGCGAGAATGGGGTGCGCATACTCACAGGGGTACGCAAGGCCCTTTTCACGCAATTTGGCTGGCATGAGCGGGGTACGTGTATTCACAGGGTTACAGTAGGCCCTTTTCATGTGAATTTTAGGCTGGCACGAGCGGGGTGCACATATTCACGGGGGTACACTAAGACATTTTCACACAATTTGGTTGGCATGAGCGGGGTGCGCGTATTCATGGGGGTGCGCTAGGCCCTTTTCACACGATTTGGCTGGCGAGAGCGGGGTGCGCATATTCACAGGGGTACGCAAGCCCATTTTCATGCGATTTGGATTGCGCGAGCTGGTTACGCGTATTCACTGGGTTACAGTAGGCCCTTTTCACATGATTTGGCTGGCGAGAATGGGGTGCGCGTAGTCACGGGGGTACGCAAGGCCATTTTCACGCAATTTAGCTGGCACAAGCGGCGTACACAATTTCGTGGGGTTATGCTAGGCCCTTTTCATATGATTTGGCTGGTGAGAGCAGGGTGCGCGTATTCACGGGGGTACGTGAGGCCCTTTTCACGTGATTTGGCTGGCACGTGGGGTGCACGTATTCACAGGGGTATGCAAGGCCCTTTTCACGTGATTTGGCTGGCGTGAGCAGGGTACGCATATTCACAGGATTACGGTAGGCCCTTTTCACATGATTTGGCTGGCACGAGCGGGGTGCACGTATTCAAGGGGGTACGCAAGGCCATTTTCACGCGATTTGGCTAGCGCGAGCAAGTTGCGTGTATTCACGGGGGTACACGAGGCCCTTTTCACATGATTTGGCTGGTAGGAGCGAGGTGCACAAATCACGAGATTTGGCTGGAGCGATTGGGGTACGCGTATTCACAGGGCTACGGTAGGCCCTTTTCATGCGATTTGGCTGGCACGAGCGGGGTGCACGTATTCGCGGGGGTATGAGAGGCAATTTTCACGCAATTTTGTTGCCATGAGCAGAGAACGCAATTTCGCAGGGATGCGCTAGGCCCTTTTCATGCAATTTGGCTGGGCCGAGCGGGGTACGTGCAGATTTTTCACGCAATTATGATGTAGGGGGGCTGTATGCTGGGCCACAGATAGCGCAGGCCTTTGCGCTGTTTTGGGGATTTCAATGGCTTTTTCCGGCGCAGGGGCGGTGTTGGGGGTGTAACTGGCGCTGCTGGATTTTCACCGTGCCATGGCTGGTAATGGCTCGGGAAATCCATGAATACGCGGTGCACAAAAATGCTGTTTTGCCCCGCGGCTGGTGCATGCGTGGCACACGCTCCCTCTCTGCGCGAGGCACTTGCCCTGCTCCTCCGCCAGATTCTATGAATTGGGCCCTAAATGTTCTAAGGATTTGTGACGGACGAGACCAGCTTTGACAGAGACTGATCCGAGTCAAAGATAAAGGCCAGGTTTGTCACTTGTGGTGAGCACAAAGACAGTCGACAAAACTCTTCAGTCAGTAGATATTATCCCAAGGGGATGAGATACAAATAACCATTAAGGCTTTGTTTTGGCAGAGTACATTTTGAAACAGTTGGCATCAGATAGCTTATAAACCGCTGGGTGTCATCAGCATAGGTGAGAAATGAAAGGCAGAGCTATGAATAATGTTTGCCAAAGATAAGGCAAAGCCTGTTGATGTGTTATCAGGATGATGTTCTTGTATGTGGGAGCGATGAGAAGGAGCATGATGTTCGTTTGAAAAGAGTTTTGGATATTTTGAAGGAGGCAGGCCTCACCGTTGCCTTGGAAAAATGTACTTTTAAAGCCAACAAAGTGGTGTACCTGGGTCATGAGATCACTGGGGAAGGGGTTAGACCCAAGGAGGAGGCTATTGAGGCCATAAAAAGAATGGAGGAGCCTAAGTCTAAAGGGGACATACTATCATTTTTGGGACTGGTGGAGTTTTACGGCAAATTTGTCAAGGGGTTAGCAGAAATGTCGAGGAATATGAGATTTCTCACTCGCAAGGGAGTCGTTTTTAAATGGTGTGACCGGTGCAAGAATTTTGGTGATAAAAGAGGCTATTGTCAATGCTCCCATTTTGAAAATATTTGAGGAAAGTAAACCCACATTGCTTTTTGTTGATGCCAGTGATTATGGTGTTGGGGCTGTTCTGATGCAGGAGGATCAGACAGGTTTACAGACTGTGGCTTTTGCGTCCAGGTCTTTGAAGGGCCCAGAATCTAGATATTCAGTTATTGAGAAGGAGGCTCTAGCATGCGTTTGGGGTGTCGAGAAATTTAAAAGATTCTTGTGGGGGAGGAGTTTCACCATTTGCACTGACCATAAACCCTTGGTTGGAATTTTTACAAAAGGTGGTTTGGAGGGAGTGTCAAGACGCATTATGAAATGGGTCACGGCATTGCAAGGGTTACAGTATACCATGCTCCACGTAAAGGGGGAGGTTAATGTGGTTGCAGACGCCTTGTCTAGATCTGTCCAGAGGGAAATTTCTGACGATAGTGACTTTACAAGTTCAGAGGAGAGTGCAGAAATATTCCAGGTGCATGAAACATTAAAGAAAAGTGAGTGGGATGTGTCTTGCACGGAGGATGTTGTATATCAAGGAGTACTTGCTCTGGTTGCAGAAGGTAAAATTAAGAGCCACAGGGGCGAGATGAATGGTTTTGCCAAAGTGAGGGAGGAGCTATGGATTCAGGATGGTTATTTATACAAGGGTCACCAGATGGTTGTGCCAGTCGGTATGAGGAAGTCTGTCTTGGAGTTGGCCCATGTTGGGCATTTAGGTCTGGCCAGGACGAAGGGACTTGTGAGGTCTGAATTTTGGTGGCCTGGTATCGACAAGGACATAGAGGAACAAGTCAAAGACTGTGTGGAATGTATTGAGGGAAACAAAGGCTTGAAAGTGCAAAAAGTTCCCATGGTAGTGAGGGAGTCCCCGCGTGTCCCTTGGGACGAAATTGCGTTGGATCTCCTCGGTCCATTTAATATTGGTGGTGGCAGAGATAGCTACCTATTAGTAGTCATAGATTTATTATCAAAATGGCCGGAGGTATGTGTACTCAAGGACATATCCAGTAGTAGTATAATCAGATTTTTGGAACAACTGTTTTGGAGAGAAGGGTTTCCAAGAAAGTGTTTGTCTGACAATGGGACCCAACTTGTTTCCAGAGAGTTTAAAGAATTTTTAGAGAATCATGGGATTGAGCAGGTGAATACTTCTTTATATCATCCCCAGAGTAATGGGTGTGTGGAACGATTTAATAGGACTCTGATGGAGGCTATTAGGATAGCGGTGGCTACTGGAGGAGATTGGGTGAGAACAGTGATGGAACGCACGTTCCAGTATAGGCTAACTACCCATAGTGTCACAGGCGTGAGTCCATTTGAGATCTTGAGAGGAAGAAAACCAAATACTCATTTATGTCCAGGTTGGATGGGCAAATCAAAAATGGTGGATGTGGATCTAGAGAGTGTAAAAAGGAGAATTTTTGAAGCTGGAGTTAGATCCAAGGAGAGGTATGATCAGAAGAATTGTTGTAGGGAACTCAAGGTCAAAGAGGGTGATTGGATTAATGTCAAGCTCCCCACCAAAGTTCGTAAAGGAGCCTCGTTGTTTTCTGAACCCAAGCAAGTTGTGAAAGACTTGGGTTCGTCAGTGTTGGTCAAAGGAGGAGCTATTTGGAATAAGGAAAGGGTGGCTTTTCCGTTTCAATGTTAATTTGTCTTCAGTTAGTTGGAGACAGGGACTTTCTTGTGACTCTACCTAATCAACCACTAGATGTCATATATCTATGCTCTTGATTTGTGCCAGGACTTGCAGCGCATCCAATGTTTTACCTGTTAAACCACGAGTGTATAATATTTATTTTACAGGTTTCAATTTCAGTTGTTCAATATGTGTTTTACAGGTTTCAATTTTAGTGGGTCCTCACCCACACAGTTACTTGTTATGTTTAAGGAGGAGAGGTGTTAGGATGTGCAGTGTTTCCAATGTTTACCTGTTAAACCATGAGTGTATAATATTTCCTTCACTATGTCTATTGTCACTTAGATACTATAGAACATAGAACTGCATCTTATGTAGCAGGGTTCCAAGGAGAGCCAGTGAAGAAGCAGGGCCTTAGTGGGAAGATGATTTGGTAAGAAAGACTCCATCCACTAGTGCCTGTCCTTGAATGCCGAGTTGTTCTGAAGAATGTGATGAACAACCGCATGGATCGTAGCTGATACGACCAGGAGATTCCAAGTGCCTGCACCCCAAAAGTGATGGAATTTGTGAAATAGGGTGGAATTAATCACATCAGCTGGGTTCAATGTTGGTTACTTGAGTGAAAAAAGGGCCACCACCTCTTTCCGGGTAATGGTAGCTTCATCCGAGGTTAATGAAAGACTGAAAAAGTGAAGTATCCCTTGAGCATATCAAGGCAGAGTGATTTCAACTATTTTAGGATAGAAGAAAATCAAAGAGTGAGCCAGAACATTTAGCAGTGCCCAGTAGGCAAAGTAAAAAAAAGGTGGCATGGCTAGAATGGCTGCTAGTCCAACTGTTAACAATGGAAGATGTGTGTATAGTGGCCAACACCAAGCTATCTCTAATAGAGTTGATTTTTTAAATAAAATCTTTTGAAAAAGTTTTGACTAGATCTTGGTTTGAAATGACTGATGTAGGTTGATAAAGTCATCAGTAAAATGAAAAACCTCTTTAGAAACTTTTGATCCCATCACCCTTCACCCTCACTATTATAACTTTCTACAGTGTGTGGTGTTGAACCCCCTCATCAATTACCTGGAAATGATGGACTCAGTCACCCCTCCACCTGGGTTCCACAGTCGTCACTTCAGAGAAAAAGCTGTCAGCTGCATGTGTAACTTCCTCTCTAATGTCCACTACTCCCACATATCCTCTCTCCTCATCCTCCTTGATGTCTCCATGGCCATTAACACTGTTCACCGCTCATTTCTTTTCCTAACTCTCTCTACCTCTGCTTCCAGGGCACTGCCCTTTCTTAGATCACCACATATTAATCTGGTTAGTCCTTTTCCATTTCCTGGAATGCTGGAACTCCCACTGTAGCTCCTCTACCAGTCGTGATCCATCCATGATCTAGCTGTGGCCCTATTCCCTACTTACTGAAATTCTCGTACCATCTCTTTGATGATGTTTCAAAAAAGGTAGCAGGCGCTCCTCTCCAGAAAGAACATGGCATGATAACCTGAGATGAGAGTTTGCAGCACACACTTTTTGCTCACTGTAACTTTCACAGATGGGAAATATCCATTTGCATAACAGTCTTTGTCCCGCCCACATGGGCAGTCCAGCACCGAAATGCTATGGCAATTCCTCTCTGAACAAGCGTACCCACAGCAACCCCATACACGTGTTTCAGCCTTGTTGGGCCTCATCAGTGCAGGACAAAGACTGATTCAGAGACTTTTTACCTATTAGGTACAACCAGAACGCAGATAGGATGACAATAAAATGTGAGGAGAAACGCACATACTAGGGTGTGTCTGGTCCCTTACCCACCTAATGACTAGCCATAGCTGTGTTAACCCCTCACCACCAACACCTAACCTTTCTAGAACTCTTTGAGCAAGCTCTATCACAAAGTAACACCAAACGTGTTGCTGTATAGGGCCTGCCAGTGTTATATCTAAGCATTCTTTTGAGTGTTTAATTACCTCTGTAAATGAGCTCCTGATGTAGTAAAATGCTATTAATGTGTGTCTTCAACCAGTTGATTTTATAAGCAATCTGTCAATGCCTCTGTGACTTGCACTGAAGTCCTGTCTTAAACAAGCATTCACAAAGCCAGTAGTTTTGGCATGCATATAGGTTTTAGCAGGCATGTCCCATGCCATCATATGGCCAGTTACAGATACCATTTTCCAGATTTCCCCCCATTTTATGGCCAGGTGGTACCCTTATGGCAGTGCCTGGAAAATGCCTATCCATGCCTAATCAAAAGCCCAAGAGGTTGGCTCGGCCAATGTATGTTGCCTTGAGTTTGTCTCCCTAAGTGTACGTGTATATGCCCAGATGTGGGTGCCTTGCTTGCTATGCCTAGGGAATCAAGCTGCACCTCACTGAGCTGGTCCAACAAAGCCCTACCTGAAAATGAACCAGTTTCAGATCTTCTCATGCATACTTACCAGTGGGGCTCCAAGCTAAATAGAATGTATCTTTGTTTGGAAGCTTAGTCTACGCTGCCAGAACGTTTCAATGTTCAAACTGATAAGTACTGACTTGATAACCTGATTCTGTTTGAGTAACTTTACAGAGTTTGCATGTAAACAGAATATCCCATGTATGTTGTGGGATTTGTTTGGAAAGTATGATGTAAATCCTGGGTGCTGGGTGTTCAGGCAGGGCCAGAAATGAAACATGAAAAAAAGAGTGCAATCAGAGGTGGATTTAACATTTGGACAAGGGACAAATGCCAATGTCCACCTTGCTCTAGTCTCTCCCCTCGAATACAAACAGCCAGGGCTGAACAGGGCAGTCTCAGAGGCAGATTATTTACTACAGGAAGTGATTAGAGATGAGAAAAGGTAAAAGGGCAGGTGCCATTGCTGTGAAACTTAACAAAATAAAATTAAATAGGGTTTTAAGAAGCTATTTAAGTGTAATTGATGGGTGATGCGTAATTAAGGGGATACAGAACAAGCTGTGTGAAACAATAACCTTGTCATGCATTTAATTTCACTTTGTGTCTGTATGAGATTGTTTGTAAGGTCTCATCAATTGCTATTAATTGGAGCTTGTAGGCTTCCACTCAGGATGGGGAAAATAAAGCTACAGTTGTAGGGGATAATTTTTCAGGTCAAGCGGAGTGGAAGAAGTGGAGCTAAATGCATTTAGCTCCACTTTTTATAAGTTGCAGGATTTTGTATGATTTGGCAGGCGAAGTTGGAGAGCAGATCGGATTTAACAAGGTCCCCTGCCAAATCCAATTGTTATTCCATCAGCATGCATTTTTACATTTTTACATTGCGGAAAACCAATGGATTCCTATGGGATCTGCCTGAATTGTACGCATGCTAAAAGCGGGCAGCGTCCAAAGGAATACAATGTGGATGGCTCCCATAATCATTAATTGTGGTAGTGATTTACACTTTTCTTTACACTTTTCCATACATGTAGTCATAAAGTAAAGAGTAAAGGCAATTTTTGCCTGTGTTTTGCTCTTTACTTTTCCAGTACTTGGTGGAAACAATTAAAGTTAATGAATGCCCCTTTTGCAAAAAAGTGAAAACAGGAGAATTCCGCTTTGTGCAATTTAGGATTCAAAACAAAATGCAACCCTTATTCTTTTCATCGACATGTTTCTACAATGATGAATACATTGTCAGGTTGGTTTATCATGTGACTTGTGCATTTTTAAAGTAATCTGTATAACATTTAGTATTATTTTAGGTATTCAAAGCCAAACTTCGACACATATGTGTACCAGCTTGAGCTCGGAAGATGTGTGGTCAAGTATCATTTAAATTTCATGCTATGCTCAAATTACCGCTTTACTACTTGACCAAAGTGTGTGATCCTTGGCATATATTTAAATTCACTATGCCTTACTTGTTAAAATTAGGCACCACTAGAAGTGATTCAGTTCACATTATAAGCTATTCGAAAAAGCCTCACTCATGGTTTAATAGATGGGCAGCCCAGGAATATGGACACACACATCTAACTTTGAAAATATCCGGGCCAAACTAAGAGTCATCATGGACAATTGCATATTAGAATAGGTATGTAAAACGTATGTACCAGACAACGATGTACAGGGGCACGCCCCACCTGGAGCGATACCAGGAGGACGCAAACCCCTCAACCAGCATTGTCTGATGCAGCTCTTACAGCCCTAGCACTCGCTTGCACTATCAACTCAAAATGTGCTGCACAAATGGATCAAAAAATAATATTTTATGTTTAAAATGTAATTTTGGACAGGAACCATTGATGCGACATATTCAGATTGGGACTACTGTAGGGGTTCAGTTGGAAAGGAGGGGGTAGGAGGGTGTGGAATGGATGGGTGAAGGGAGGATTGTATACATGTGTATGTTCTTGGAGGATATGTTGCTGTGCTCGAAATATATTGTTAAGCTCAACAAGGCTACCTGTATTGATTGGACACGGTATGTTCTGTTCTTGAAATTAAAAACAGTTTGAAAAAAAATGTAATTTTGTAGGAAACAAAATCTCCTATTCCGTGCTCCAGTATTCTGGGGGCAGGGGAAGTCTATCATTCACAACAAGATGGAGGGAGCACAAGCATCTCCTCTGGGGCCTGCTGGGAGTAGCCACAGTGCTCAGGAAGGTATTGTTGGGAGGACACCATCTGAGATTATACAAAGACTGGGGGGCCTCACTGCTCAGCCCTCTCAGAGGAGGAAGAGGAGGCATCACCCTCAAATCTCCCAAGCTAGGCCAGGAAAGGCAAGCTGGGTGCTGGTGTGAATAGGTGGGAGTGGGGCGGGGGGAAGGGGAACAGTGGTTAGGGTAGCTGAAGAAAGGTGACTGGACGGTGAAAGGTGAAGGAGGATCAGATATAACAGAAAGGGGATAGCAGATGGGAAGGGAAGATAGATTGATATTGCAACACTATTTTCATTGCTTCTCTTTTGCTATGTAGGGTTTTTTTATAGAGGGGTGCAAATGTATTTTTACAAATCTGGGAAGACATTTTTTGCTGGATCACAGATCTGGGAAATCTGGATCAACGCCAGCACTTTGTTTAGGGTACTCCTAGACCCACACCCGATGAAATGTGGGCCCCTCTGATCACAACCCTGGCCCACCCAGAAGAAGATTCATGGAGCTGGGCCTAAGGAGGACACTACGGGTACTAGAGACGTACAGGCTGTTGAGGATTGGGCATTGCACAGTTCGGAAGAGAGTGTCGAAGGAGATGGAGTTGGCAAGGTAATGAGTGACAAGGCAATGAATTGATTTTAAGATGTGAATCTGAGGGATTGATTTTAAATAGCGAGGTAACCCGTGGGATAGTGGATTATTGTGGTGGGGTAGGATCTAGGTAGGCTGTGAAGGGTGTATGTGACAAAGCTGAGAGCTGTGTTGTGGGGAGTGAAAGAGTAGAGGGGGCCTAGGAGTAGGCTAGAAGAGAAGCCACATTTGCTGAGCACCAGGGAAGAGATTAGAGCTTTGGTTGAGTGGGGGGTGAGGTGCAGGTGGATCTTCCTGATGTTTAAAAGGTTGATTCTGGCTGCAGTGGCAGTGGCCATGATTAAATAACTGACTTTAAGATCAACGGTGAAGCGACCTTAAGGTTGCAAGCCATGGAAGAGCAGGTGGAAAGGAGATAGGGAATCGTGGAGTGGGGTGTCCAACAGAGGCTGCAAGACTGGTGCCTTCTATCGTAGATGGGTTTAGCATTAGGCAGCAAAGAGATATCCAGTGACTGCAGCACAGAGGAAGCTGGTGATACATTGCAAGATGACCGCGTGGAGGAGGGAAAAGAGGTGAAGATAAGGGTGTCATCATGAAAGAGGTGGAAGTGAAAGCCAAAAAAGAAATGAAATTAGTTTACCCAGGTAGAAGGTGTAGAAGATGAAGAGGTGTTTGCCCCTGGCTAATCATTGGCGGACGCTCACAGTATGTTGCAGGATGGTGGAGAGGCCAAACTTCTATGAGGCAGAGAGGAGTGATCAGGGAGACAAGAAGCCATGCAGTCAACTACTGGGCCCATGCAACTAAGGCAGACAGGAGTTTGGAGGAGGGAGGGCTGTTCCACGGTGTCAAAAGCAGCAGATAAATAAAATAGAATGAGTATGGATTAGAGGGACGAGTGAGCAGTGGTGGGAACGTCAAAGACAGGGGTGAGAGAAGTTTCAGTAGAGTGTTTACTCCAAAATCCACATTCAAGGGGGTCAGACAGTGGTCTACATCAAAATAGTTGATGATATGTGTTGCTGGAAATGCATCAGAGGGACAGGGCCTCTGAATCTTTGTCCTTTATTGCTTTATCATGTATGTTCTGACTTGTTTTCTGCACAGGAGTTCATGTGGGACTCCTGGCGGTGCGGCTCTTCCTGTATTTGGTTTGGTGGACAGACCCTTGGGAAACCCTTATGGCACTCGCGGGTGAGAGTACGACTCTGTGCTCCTAGTGTATGTTTTTGGGCACATGTGTGTGGCCCACAGAGCAGGGTACGGGCTGGTGGCAGCTCCATGCTGAATTGACAGGCACCCTGAGCGTCTTCCATTTTGGGATGGCCAGGCCCTGTCATTGGAATCAGTGGATTCCTGATGGAGACAAGATGGCCCCTGTGGCCTCTTGCTTTCTATTGCCTGTTACCTTCTTTTCCTGAAGTTCCGGGAAGCCCTGACTCTGTCCCTTCCCCCTGACTGGTTGTTGGGTGGAAGTTCCATATATGGTAGTGGGGGAAGTGCCGACCAGACTGGCTGGAGCCTTCCCGATAACTGTATGTTATGGGGATGCCTGTGGGGTGTGACCTGGGTGAATGGAGTGTGTGACGAATACACATTCTGTGTTATGGGTGTCTAGTATTTGGTGGTTGACACAATGACTGAGACAGCCCTTTCCGAAAGTGGTATGAATGCAGTGTGTAGTGCTGAATGGCAGAGTGCTTGTCCAAATCCACATTCTGTGTTGTGAGTGTCTGGATGGAGAAGAATGGCCTGAATGCACTGTGTGCCTTATTGGCTGCCTGCCTGCTGAATGCCCTTCTGAGTGATTGGTTGCCTGAATGTGACCCAGCAGAATGAATGGGAGATCAACAGTATATCTTGGGGCCTCTCACTGCTAGAAATTGTTCAGAAGCTGAAGTTGATACATGATGCTTACTATAACTGCTGTTCCCTTCTGTGTAATTTGAAAGCAGTTGTGCCTTCAAGAACTGATGCAAGAGAGGACCTGGTAAGGTGATCTCTCCCTGAGGTACGAGGGACCATTGGGCAGCAGCTGATCTTTGCCAAAGCTGCCTGGTAGAAAGAGCTACGAAAGGCTGCCGACCAGAGAAGGGGACCGCCGAGGAGAACAAAGAAAAGTACTGGACAGCCGTCCACTGTTGATGACCGCCGTCGCCGACCAGAGCCGCTGTGCTCCCTTAGCCTAAGAACATTCTGATCCAAGGACTCCCTTGTTCATCATCGTTGACCGATTTCGTCCTGCTGGAGAAAGTCAAGGCCGTCGACGACCAAGAAGAATCCGCTGGTGGGTTTCCTGCCACCGGTAGACCTCAGTGATGCTGACGAAGCTACTGAAGCCAGCCGTGGTCACATCTCATTCGCCAACACCAGACAGCGATGACTCGATGCCTTTGCTGGGTCAAAGTTCTTCACTAACTCTTTGCAGCAATGAACCATCGTTGTCGAGGGGCACTGCAGGGCTCCCCTGTGGCAGGACGTTTTCGATCACTCGTCAACAAGCACCGCAATGACCAAAGCTGCTGCCTCAACGGCAACGTTCACCTTTTCCTCCGTTCAGAAGCTCGACGACCCATGGCTCCTGCTTGAAAGGGGGCACACTCAAGAAGGGCCATCGATTCCCCGACAAAGAACGCTAAAACACAAGGTGCATTTGGGTTGCAGAACTACAGAAGAAGATAAGACTCTAATAGACAATATATGGACTGGGCTTGTAGTCCATCTTCATTTACAGGTTACCCAGGTGGGGGATCCTCATACAGAACTGTGTCTAGGTAACGGGGCCAGTATTCTGCCAATTGTCTAACCAACTTATCTTCCTCCTAAGTCTATGGTTGATATCGTTTTACTGTGTTGATTTGTATGCTATTTGAACTGAGTACAGATGATGCATTTTAACGGAATCAGGGCAATCGTGGTACCACCTACAACTGTACATATTTACCATTTTAGAATTGTCGGAGCACAAAGTGTATTATCGTGATTGTGTATATAACTTTGAACCTTATTTAAATAAAGAGCTGTGTTTTAACTAACATAGCGTGTGGACATTCCTTTGTGGCAGCTTGGGGACTACACTGTACTTAAGAACCAGCCCACATCACCTCCTGAGAAGCTAGGCCTTGATTGCTCGACCATAACTACCCTATAGAGAATCTTGGCTGGGGTTCTCTGTGCCTCTCCTCTGCCCTATAGCGAGCAGGAGTACAGACACCCCCCACCAGTGCGTTTCTTTTTTATATGCTTATAGAAACTTCTCCTGAGGATACTGGTTGGTGGGGGGAGAAGAAGAGGGACATGCTTGTAGTATAGGGGTTTGGGGTTGTCTCAGTCTCCACAGCAGGTTGGAAAGCTACCCTTTGCAAAAGATTGAAGAGGGAAGAGAAAAGGAGGTGACAGGTGCAAGCTCTTTGATCATTTTGAGTGCAAATAGATCCAAGGTAGTCCAGGGTATGTTTGCTGATTGTGGGAGTGAAGTGAGATTGAGAGGAGAGAGTGGTGGTGGAGGGAGGTGGAGTGGATGAGGGAAGGAGTGGGAGTGATAGAAGGGTTTCACACGTTCAATTATTTATGAAGAGGGTATAGAGACGTTTTTATGGAGGGAAAGCATGGCCTGGATGGTAATGGACAGCTTGGGAGAGTACGATTGGAAATAACATACAAGATCGACTTAGTATAAGGGCTTGGCTGAGTCAAGAGTGGTGGGGAAGAGGGGACAGAATCTGTGTAAGCACTCAGGAGAGTAGGAGAACGCATAGGGGTGAGTGGAGACACATAGTTGTCCTCAGCTACTGGATGACTGGGGAGATCCTTGGTTTGGGGCTGGGGCAGGACGGGTGAGCGAAAGGGCTGGACAGTGATAGTGCAAGGGAAGTGCCAGTGCAGTAGTCAAGTTAATGAAGGCGAGTTTCTCATTCATCATAAATGAACAGCACGGCTTTCTGCTCTCCTTTTTAGTTTTTCCAGGGCGGTTTCTATCAGTATGATCAATTCATTTCATTGGTCATGTATTCCTGCTCCTTCAGCATTAGCTATTTGATGTCCGTTTACCTCTTCATTAGGATTCATTTTTTTCTTTGCTCTGAACTCACCCCCTGTATATTCCTTACAGGTTCATCCAATGAAACAAAAATATAAATTATTCTTTTCACTTTTTCTTTTGTTTCTGATATCAACTCATTATTGTCTCTGCAACTCATGAATACATTTGGCAACTCCAAGGGTGGCATAAAGTCCAGTGACTTCTTTTTTCTCTCAATCCTTTCCGTCTTTGGACTTTGACTTCTACATTTCTCCTTCCCTTGTTTTGGAAGGCATCCCAACTTTTGAGAATGTGGCAGTCTGGGTTAGAAGGTCTGTGTTCTGTATGCGCTTCACTCTGTTCCGACGCATCACTCATTGGTGCGCTGTTCTTTTAGGGGAGAGAGATGACCCATCACTCATTGGTGCGCTGTATAACCCATCACTCATTGGTGCGCTGTTCTCTTAGGGGAGAGAGATGACCCATCACTCATTGGTGGGCTGTTCTTTTAGGGGAGAGAGATGACCCATCACTCATTGGTGCGCTGTTCTGTTAGGGGAGAGAGATGACCCATCACTCACTGGTGCGCTGTATGACCCATCACTCATTGGCGCGCTGTATGACCCATCACTCATTGGTGCGCTGTTCTGTTAGGGGAGAGAGATGATGACGTTGTCTGCTGTTTGAATGCCTGCTGGTGGCACAGGAGTACAGTTGTCACTCTGACTGTGGGGCATGACATGGGCAGGTCACAGCATGCGGTTTGCAGAGTAATGGCTAGGTAACATAGATAGACAATGCGATAGCTCAGCGAGTAATACTAAGACATCTATGATTTGCGTTCACTTTTTCAAATCCAGGCAGGGTGGACTCAGCCCTTCACCCGTCTGATGTAAAAAGTGCCAATATGGGCCTCATTTATATGGTGGTAATGGAAATAATGTGGTATTTAAAATGTCTATTTTTAATATGCCACCTAGTTCTGTGTTGGCATTGCATGGGATATGTGCGGCATGGAATATATACATGGGAAGTACTGCATGAGGTAAATAACCTACATTTACTGTTAAGTATCCTACGCTGTAAATAACCCATGTGATTCCAACCTAAATTTGGGTAGCATTTTAAATACCCCATGTGTTTGAAGTTGCTGCCATACTCAAAACATGTCTTTGAACGGGATAATAATTAAACCTACTGTTCAAGCTCTCAGAGCCTCCTCGTGGGTGTGGCAGTATTCACTCAACTAATACCGCCAAGCTGGATAATGTAGTGTTGTTGTTAGTCTCCATTATGGAGCCGCCTGGGCCTCATATGGGCAGACCTTCTGCATGCTGTAATTCGGACTGGTCCTTTGCCACCACTTTGCATGGATGGCATGACATCTCAATCCAGGTGGTTTATTGTTTTCTGGATTATCAAACCCATCATCACGCGGACCGGAAAACCAGGCAGTCTTCTAAATTAATGCCCGTTTTACTGTTACTGCATCACATATAATGAAGCCCTTAGAAGCGGTAGGAATCTGTCATGAAGCACCATCTAAAGACTTGACATTAATAAGAGATGAATAGTGGCTCTTTTTAGGGGTACAGCCTTCTTATAAAGTGCAGCTGCACCCCATTTTAATCCAACCCCAGGTAGACTGGACAGCCCATCCATTCTCTCTACCTTTTCGCTTCTAATGGCCTAGTTCTTTGTCTTATGGATTATTCACTTGGCGCGTGGACTGGTACAGAACCCTGCACACTGTTACCACTCCCGCTCCATGGCCCTGACTGAGACCAGGGTGCAGAGGTAACAATTGTGATGAAGCACAGACAAGCCACACTAAGAGTACAACCGTGAATGTTGTGCCACACTTGAGAGGATCCTTAACTCTACGCAAATTGTCTGTTACCCTTACCTTGTGCCCTGTAAGTACTAATCAAGTTAAGTGTCTTGACAGCCGGCTCCTCTCACTCTTCAAAACAAAATGGAGTCCTGCTGCCTATCTTGAATCTGAACTGCGCTGCGCTACTCAGTTAGTGCACTGATGATAAGTGGAGGCATCTTGTTTTTGTGCGTGGTGCGGGGGATGGGGCCTGCCTCTTTCCCCTTACATCTTCCAATTAGGCTGCCTCAGGATGGAGTAGGAGGTACTATGGGAAAGGGGGTGCAAATTACTGGTGTAGGGGAAAGGACATGGGAACTGATTGGAACTTACAGCACGTGAAGGTGTGATGAGGTTCACTTGTGTTTATTTGGACCGATCACCCCCACCCCTGTCAGGTGTGGGACGGGCAGTCATTTAACCGGGTGCGGCACTTCTTCCACCACACTGTCGATGCATTATTTTCCCCACTGACTGGAAGCCTGGTTTGTCTTCATTCAAACACTATGTGGACAGTTAATCCCCATGGACTGAGCTGCAGAGGTCCTGCCCACCACCACAACACTAAATCCAGCATGGTGGCGTGCACAGCACTGAGGGATCCACTGCCCTTTGGTAGTCTAAGTCAAGGCTCACGTGGAGAACCAGGAGATAATGGCGGAGAGCGGGCACAGACCACAGTGGCGGATGCAGTGGAGCGTTGATGCCAGACTCTACACTCTTATTAGCATGAGGTTGCACGTGGGAACGCATCCAGGCCCAGCAAACGCTATTGGGCTCCACATTTCCAGAAGACCTTTCAAATGCTGACAGCTGAATATTAGACACTCCCCCAACTTTTAAAAACATATTGCAGATTGAAAAAAAAAAGCCTCATAGTCCAGTTAGCGATGACTAAAACATCAGCTTCCACAAATGAGAAGAAATATGTTTAAATAGGGGGGCAGGCGAGTGTAATTACCTCAGTTACAACTGTGCCACATTGCTGTCAGATAAAAGAAATATAAAATGTTGGCAAATACTATTAGAGCGTGTGTTGTTGAAATACTATGCAGTGCGATTTCTCTGGATGGTAACACAATGGGCCTCATTAGGACCCAGGCGGTAAGGGGTTTACGCCGGCGTAAACCTTGCCGACCCTTACCGCCTGAGTACGAGTTCCCTTAGCGCCATGGCGGATCTAACACCTGCTTTTAGCAGGCGTTAAAATCCATGGCGCTAAGGGACCTTGTTGTTAATTACGCCACCGTAATTTACGGTGGCGTAATTAACGCCTTCCCCACTCCCATTATGCCCTATGGGGCAAAAATGGGAATGGGGAAGGGTAAATGGGGATTGGGGACTTACCGCCCCGCCAAGGTCGGAATGGGGCGGTAAGTCCGCCAACCACCATGGCGGAGTTGGCAGCTTAGCGCCATGGACCATGGTGCTAATAGTGCCATGGTCCTCCGCCAAGGTCCTAATGAGGGCCAATGGCAGCAGCAATGCAGCAAGAATGATGACAGCACACAATCACACAACTAGGGGCCATTGTCTTTAACAAACCTAACACTCCCTTAAAATGCAACATCTGATAAACATGGCAAATGGCCAGTAGGGCAGATAGCCTGACCAGGGATTGCCCTCTGTACTTCTGGGGCAGAGTTCGTCATATTTGCCTTGCTCTGTCCCATCCATACTGACCTTTTATTACTATCTCCCAAGTTGCCTGGCCAGCACTCCAGCTGAAAGCTTAAAAAAACCCAATCCATAGGATCCTTGGAGGCAACATTAAGGATTCGTGCCAGTCATGAATGTGTAAGCCCGATTCAATTGACTTGTTTCCTTTGATTTGACAGGCCTCATTAAGTGTGAGCTGTTGCCAGTTCTGCAGTGTGTGTTGGCATTAAGTCACTGTTACTCGCAGAAACAGTTATCGAGTCTGGAGTTGTGTACACTGTGGGTTAGACATTATCCATTGCCAAGGTGGGTCCTTGCGGTTAGTTGCATAAGGACTTTGGAGACTCCGGCAACAGTTTGTTGATTTTAATTAATGACTGTTTAATATATTAACAAACTAGAGAAACAGAAACCGAAAGAGTGGAACAAGAAGAGCAGACAGTCTGGCGACATTGTAAACAAGAATTTGCGCCAGCGCCATGTTTGTGTGGCATTGCGATAATATTTGGAGACTGCCTGGAATCACACAGCGGCATTTCAGGAACACCGCAGTTTGCCAGCGCAGCTACTGGATTCCCACCGCACCGTAGATAATTCTAAGGTCATATGACAGAAGAAGTTAGACATGCCCTATGTTCAGGCACGCTCCACATACCGACATGCCACACTCTCTCCAGAATGGTCCCCCGCCACAAAGGAGGCATTGCAAGTGTGGGGTGCCAGCCAGAAAAAAATCGCATTGTACAATTGTTGATACAGGGCCCGATTCCTGGAATGTTTTGCCTGGTTCAAAGTGACTTTGCACTGCTGAAAAGTGATTTTGCACTGCCGACACAAACCCTGATTCATAGAACTCGGTATCACTGGTCAGGCTCTGGCGTGGCTGACCTCTTTCCTTTCCAATCGACCCTCCCAGGTCAAACTTGGGTCCTTCCTCTCTGACATCTTTTTCTCCACCTGTGGTGTTCCCCAGGGATCTAATCTCTCTCCCTGGCTGTTCAACCAGTATCTGGCACTCCTTGCCCACCGCATCGCCGGCCTCTGCCCCAACTTTCAGTGCTATGCGGACGATACCCAGCTCATTTTCAGGCTACCCTCGGCATCCTCCTCTCCTTCCCTCATCTCTGACTGTCTGTCTGCTATCCAGGAATGGTGTGCCGCCAATGACCTATGCCTTAATGCCAGTAAGACTGAGATTCTACTCATTGGCACACCCACTCCCACCTTCCCTGCAGCTCTCTGGCCAGCCTCTCTTGGCCCTCTTCCTGCTCCTACCTGCAAGGCAAAAAACCTCGGGGTCATCTTTGACTCCACACTCTCCTTCTCTCCTCATATATCTGACGTCTCTAAGAAGTCACACTACCAGCTGCACCTCCTCAGAGGTATTCTTCCCTTCCTCTCCTTCCCCCAGAAGCTCACTGTCTCCCGAGCCCTGGTTCTCTCGAAGCTGGACTACTGTAACAGCCTCTATCTTAATCTGCCTGCCTCCACTCTCCGCCCTCTGCAACTCATCCAGAACAGAACTGCGAGACTTGTCCTTGGCCTCAAGCCCAGGGACCGTATCTCTCCAGGACTGAAATCTCTACACTGGCTCCCAGTGGCTGCGAGGATTAAGTTCAAAACCCTCTGCATTGTCCACAAGGCCTTCTTCTTCTAGCAACAAGCTGGGGGTAGATCTCTCTCTGCGGCAGGGGCCTCCCTCTGGAACAGCCTTCCTGCCTCCCTGAAACTTGAGGAGAACCATCTCTGGTTCCGCAAGCACCTCAAAACCTTCCTCTTTGCTTCTGCTTTCTCTCTCCCTCTCCCCTGCTAAATTCTTCACTGAAACTGCACTGAATCTGAAACTGGGCCACCCTCACCGACCTCGGTCCTGGGCCCAGCCACTCTCCACTTGCACTGCCTCCCTGGCAACCCCTGCACTGTGGG
Organism: Ambystoma mexicanum; assembly: GCF_040938575.1. Lineage (NCBI taxonomy): Eukaryota > Metazoa > Chordata > Amphibia > Caudata > Ambystomatidae > Ambystoma > Ambystoma mexicanum. Next base: position 232,625,386 of record NC_090929.1, read on the forward strand.
ACTGTCTCTGTATCCCTACAGCCCCCCCTTCCCAGCACTTGTCTGCACTTACCTTGCACTTGCCACCAGCTGGCCCTATTCATTTATTCTTTATTCTACTTACTTTGTACTGCACTTCCCCCCTCCCCTTCCCCTTGCACTTTTTTCCCTTCCCCCTACCCCTGCACTTGTGCGGTCTGAATGACACCTGGCCTAGTAAGATCGTTGTCTGTCTTCCCCTTGTTCCCCCCTCCCTGCCTCGTCGCGCCTTGAAACACTTGTGTATAGGCGCGTTACAAATGCCATATAATACCATATCATAAAGTGTATTTTTTCAGTGCAAAGTCAGTGCAAAGTCATTTTGTACTGCAAAAATACACTTTGCACAGTTTCATGAATCAGGGTTTGCGTCGGCAGTGCAAAGCCACTTTTCAGCCGTGCAAAGTCATTTTGAACCGTGCAAAATATTCTAAGTAGTGCACACTGTTGTTGCTTGTGGGACTATGACTGACAGTCGGAAGAACAAGGTTGCCAAAATGCCATATCATCATCAAACTGAGTTTGAGACAATAAGTGCCAGGGCACAGAAATAAGTGCCAGGGCTGAGCCCTGGCAAACATCCCCACAAATTAAGCACTGGTTAGACCCCCCCCCCCCACCCTAATTGAAACTTTGATGGCAGCAAACAAAAGACACAGGTCACTCCCTCTATCCTTATGAATACAGAGTCCCCCAGGCGATCCCCTAAACATGTTAGAGTAGGTTTGCTTTTCTATGGGAATGATATGACTTCTGCATTCGAAGGTGAGAAATATTCAACTCAATAACAAGTGTATGAGTGCAATACTCAAAGGCAGATCCATGAATAATATCCTCAATGAGGTTTACCTCTGGAATCACATTGTGCCAAACTGATGTGATCCCACCCAAGATGTCTCAGTGCACTCTTCCTATCAGCTTCATGAGATTCTAGATGGATGCAATATGTATATTTCTAAAAATATTCTAAATATTCTTTTACAAAACGAAAAGAATACTAAACACTTTGATGGAAAAGCAACATTAAGAGGCTGTAGTTCCAGCGGGTCATCTGGACCTACTATAGGCTATCGGAAGATAGGGGGCGCTGCTGTGCTTTCTGCTTCCTCTGTGGGTGAGCGGGGTTTTTATGATGCTCAGGGCGGCAGAGAACCTTTGGCCTCTACCGTTGCCTATTGCAGTGACACATTTGAAATCATCGGCCCTTACTTTACAGTAGCTTGTACCACACCAGGCCAGGCGGAGCAGTGGCCTCTTCAAATGACCACCCCACACACCTCTGTGCTTCCAAGCACAGTGAACTCGAACATTTGTTTGTGGGCTTTCTTTCAGGGTCCAATACATGGGATGGAACTATTAGATGCCTAGACACCTAGAGAATGGGCACATTACAGTCTGTAAGTGGTGCAGGAGTTCACTCACAATGGGGCACAGCGGAGGTGCATTAAGAAAATGGTACACTTTTATGCAACTTATTTTGTTTTCTGCCTTGAACTTACCGCCCCATGCCATTTCCTTTCCCCTTTTTACTTTTCCCTGCGCTTCCTCGATTTTTCTTCTGGAATGCTTTCGCCTACTTCATTTTCATGTGTATGTAATGTTTGTCTTTGTGCATACATCAGCTCACTGGATAAAATGCTACACACAAACCTTACACCTTCGTGAATGATCTACCCTAGGATGGAGGATTTGGGAAGCTTTATTCCTTAAATTAATACAATTGCAAGCATTACACTTCCAGTTTAACCATGCAATTCCTGAACATACAGCTGGCCTCTAAATATCAAAAGGATACATGTAGTAAAAGCAAAAGCAGACGGAAATGCATAAGGGGTAATGACTACTTTTACAAACTCATATTTGGAATTTAGAGATAAACTATGCTCACTTTATTGACCTGTAACTTGACAGTATTCTTGACTCATCGTCTGTAACAAGGAATATGGAGGCTGGGCGAATAACAGCAATTGACTGAGTTGTTGCATGATGAAAAAGATATTCATGGATTACTTACAAGCTCATGTTACAGGTATTTTATAGAGACTGTTTCTGTTCTCAGGTTTAACAGTGCTTGCATGTCTGGGACTGTCTTGAGTTAATATATATATTTGCCCTTGAAGTCATATATTTCTATATTCCTGCCTTGTATTTCATATCTTTTATAAATTATGTTACAAATAACAATCGGAGTAAAAAGTACAAAAAAGTTATATGTAGACAGTAACATGTCGAGAAGTGATTACATTGGAAATGTTGAGATGGACAGCAATAGAAGGGGGGTTTTCCAATAACAGGGCCGTCCACAACACAGAGGCGGGTAACAGTGAAGCTCCACGTTGTGACGTGATCTTGATATATTTATTTTATTTTTTCTTAACTTCAAATTCTTCAACTTCGCTGGATTCTTCAATAACCTTTCCATCCACCAATGTTTGGGTCACGACCTTTACAATCTTCTTAGTCGTGGGTTCGGGTTCTTTAACAGGAAGGAAATAGCAAAATTAGAAACACGATTTCAAACTCACCAAGGTGCACTCTATTTGCATATGTTAAAAGCAATCCAGACTTGCCGGCCTTGCTAACTGTGCCTTGGAGAGTTCCGCTTCACCTCAGTGATGCGGTCCAACATGGACGAAACACATCTCCAGGATTGAACCATTGTTCAGAGGAAAAGGGCCTAGCATTTCGGTGCTGGAGTGTTGTTGTGGGTGGGACCAGACTTATATGCAAACACTTTATTTTTCCTCTGTGAAGGGTGCAGTGAGCTGAGGCGTGATTCCAGAGCCTCCTGACTGGGAGACAGAACACGTTATTTAAACTATGTTCGTTCTCAGTTCAGGGGCTCCCACGATTTTGCAAATGATGTTGGGAAACGCAGGGCCCCCTCATTACATCATGCATGAAACATTTGCATTTCATGCCCCAGCTGCGGGATGTTGCTGCAGAGCTACTGGATTTTGCACGTTTGTAAATGACCACCATTTAGATGGACTTTACTGAGAAGTATTTAGCATGGCTATTCTGCAAACATATGGTGCTGATGCTTGCCAGCTGGCTTTGGAGACGCCTGGCCTACCATGTCACATTTCCTTGGACTATTTAGGCATACTCGAACTTACATACAACAGACATTCCTTTGTAATGCTCCAATCGTCAAAGGGACAGTCACAAGCTTACATCTCCGTGCATTTAAGGAACCGTTCTTTTTTAGTGCAGTGTTCTGCCTTCTTCTCGCACAAATATTGAAAAAGCATGCAGCATTATTTTCTGACATGGAAGACCTATATTTTGGTCGGTGTCGATAAAATGAAAATAATTGCCCACAAAAAACGAGCGAATTTCTACTAGAAAAGAAACATGAATTTAAGTAACTAAACTGAAATTGCGAAATATCACTGGTGGGAAGGGCTAGGTGCATTATATATATATATATATATATATATATATATATATATATATATATATATATGGTGTAATGGAAGTCTAAAGGGCATTTCTGGGTGAAGGGCAAAAGGGAGGGGTAGATTTAAGTAAGCAAATTTCATTAGAAATGTTCAGTCAGCAATTAAATCTCTCTCTCTAAGACACTGGGCCTCATTACGAGGTAGGAGGTAGCCATGCTGCTATTAGCGCCATGGCTACCCCCATAACGCATATCGGGTCCGGGTTCCCGAAATAGGGACTTACCGGGTCATTCCAACCTTGGAGGACCCGGTAAGTCCCCATTCTGGGAACCATTCCCCATTCCCATTCGAGCCCCTATAGGGCTCAATGGGAATGGGGATGGAGCTAATAACGGTACCACAATTTGCGGTACCGTTATTAGCTCTGAAGTCCCTTAACGGGTCCCGTCCTTAACACCTGGTCAGACCAGGCGTTAAGGAAGGGACCTGCTAAGGGACCTCGGAATAGGGTGGTAAGGGATTACCGGCACCGGTGTCCTTACCGGTGCCGGTAATCCCTTACCACCTACCTCGTAATGAGGCCCACGCTGACAAATTCCTCAAATTGAAGTTGTTTTTTATTTGATCACTTTAAAACACTCTCGGGTTCCCATAGACATCCTAAAGAAATCAAATTAGATGCACAAGTACTGTGCAACCGAGGTTAGATTGAATACTAGACTTTTTTCCTTGGTTGACAATTTGCTCCATTCCTCCAAAATCATGGGAAGAGGTGGGGCTGGCTAATTAAAGAACCCTTTTCAGGGAGCCATATCCTTGTCCCTCTTAGTTGACATCTATCTAGGCCACTTCACTGAACAGAAGCAGCCACGGGATGCTATTGGCCGACCGTCTGTCCCCTAGTACCTTAGTTGGATTGCTTAGTGTGAGTCGACCAATTACGTTGCTTGGAATTGATTACTTGCTACTGGTATATACTCTTCTTTGAAGTTATTTCAGAACAGTCAACTGGAATATTCATATGCTAATCGTATTTTTGCCATCATAGTTGGTCAATAATGCTTGTTAAAGTCCCTGCAGACCAGGCCCATCAGTCAGGCAAAGGCCAATAACTAGCATTACAGACTGCCCTATCAGCCATTAACACTACATTATGGACTGGCGGAAGGGAACCTTTCCTCCTGTTCTTGTACTAAATGATATGGGCAGTAGAATCCTCTCTTCAAAATTCTAACAGATGGCCTTATGATCGCCCGCCTTGGATTGCGCCCTTTTCCCAAACTGTTCGGTAATCAATCATTTTCTGTGCTGTCATTTGTAGAGTTTATAGGAAAGAACATTACTAAGTTTTCTTATCTCTAGTAGGAAACGTACATTTAAAAAAGAACAACGATTGTGACATTTATATTAGATTGTGTTTTGAAAGGTGTCACATTAAGAAGTCACTATTCCTTTCCACTGTTCACCTGACACCTACTGGCACTGCTGACCAGTGGTTCAACAATTAATAGGTCAAGGGCTTCAGAATAAAGCAAGAAGTGTGGACAGGGGACACTTCACTGTATTTCTGTTCTAAGCACTCTTTTAACCTAATAACCCCAACAAGTATAACATTATCATGAACATTAAATAAAAAAGGATGGATTCGATAAAACTATATTTAACCAAAATGACTGAATAGACTTGGGAACTATGGGCCTCATTACGATTTTGGCGGTAGCCATGCCTCTATTGGCGCCATGGCTGCCGCCAAAATCGGGTCCGGGTTCCCAGAATGGGGAATTACCAGGCCATTCCGAGTTCGGAGGGCCCGGTAATTCCTCCCTCCACGAACCCGGGCCCGGACCTTCCCCATTCCCATTTCAGCCCTAATAGGGCTGAATGGGAATGGGGGAGGGAGCAAACAACGGGCCGATTACGAGCGGCCCGTTGTTTGCTCCCTCTTCCCCTCGCGGGACCCGGTAAGCACGCCTGGTATGACCAGGCGTTACTTACTGGGTCCCGCGAGGGGAGCTTGGAATGAGGCCGAACGGGTTTAACGGGTCCACCTCCTTTAGCGGATCCCGTTAACCCGTTCCGCCTCACTTGTAAGAAGCCCTATGTCTCCCTTGTATTGCATTCTGGACAAGGGTAGGTGCCACAGTGTCAAGGCGCTAGACACAACACTGTTTCAAAGTGGATGTTAACAGGGGTGGACTGGGAACTAAAAGAGGCACTGGAAATAATTACTGGGGACCAAAAGAGGCCTGGAAATAATGTTCAAAGCGGCCCGATATGACACATTTTTAGCAAGCCCAATGCTTTTCTTATGAGGAAATTTGGAAATCCCACACACAAGAGGCCCAGGATGCAGAGGCCCACCGGGAAATCTCCAGAGTTCCCTATAGGCCAGTCCGCCCCTGGATGTTAAAGCCTAATTGAATAACTAAACTGACACCTACAAAAAGGTTCCATTCCATTGAATACTTTCAAATGAAACGTTAGTCCACTATATGTACTGTTTTCCCGAGTATGTTCAGACTATGGGGGTCATTCCGAGTTTGGAGGTAGCCATGGTGCTATTAGCACCATGGCTGCCTCCAAACCCGGGTCCGGTGTCTCTGAATGGGGACTTACCGGGTAATTCCAACCTTGGAGGACTCGGCAAGTCCCCTTTCGGAAAACCATTCCCCATTCTCATTTGGGAATGGGGAAGGAGCTAATAACGGGCCTGCAAATTGCAGGCCCGTTATTAGCACCAAGGTCCCTTAATGGGTCCCGCTAAGAACGGCTGGTCAGACCAGCCGTTCCTGGTAGGACCCGATAAGGGACCTCAGAATGTGGCGGTAGGGGGTTAACAGCACCGGCATCCTTACCGGTGCCCTGAACCCCCTACCGCCATACTCGGAATGAGGCCCTATGTGTACTGAATTCTGAGACAACGTAAAGCGCTTCAAGACCAAGACAATGGCAACTCGTCACTAAAGGAATGCCACATGACATATATTGAAATAATAATTGCGTACGGCAGCAAGTGACCCACCTTATTGTAATAGCGAGTATTGTAATTGCCTCTACATGAATAATTGGACATCCTGCAATCTACCCAACACAACTGAAGCCCCAGTTTCAAGCAATGTAGTTTTCGTTTGTACTGGTGTGCTCAGGGACTTTAGTGACATTATTTGGTTATAATCAACGTAGCAAGGCCAGGGAAGAAGATTTTTTTTGTAACTCCCAGGGTGTCTTTCAATTTCCAGACTGAACCCAGGTGGGTTTTTTAAGTAGTGCACACATTTATAGAAAAAGTAATATATACTGTTTTTGATATCACTTACCTTTGGGTGGGGGTATTTTGGATGGTTCCCTGGGGAAAAAAAAGGAAAATGAGCATTTTAAAATGTCAAAAGGAGAAGTACGATTGTCGTACAATTGGGTCATGTGTAATTAATAAAAAGCCCTCTGGAATAATATATTTTACAAAAGGCCTTGTTCCCTGAGCCACTGTTTCGATCTTAAGACATATCCGTGTTATCAATAAATGTCAATAGTTTGAGAAAAATAATGCAACAATAATGCAACTCTGGCCATATTTTATGTTTTGTACAAAATTCAGTCAGTGTAGTCATCAGAGTGATGTTACACGCGTCAAGGTGTATTACGCTTTGAGCACCTGGAGACTGCCCTTGGGTGGTAGCGGTGCGCGGTATAGATCAACATAACATAACTTCTTACCCATGCGCACAACATCACACTGATGAGCAGCAAACAGGGGAAGCAGCTCTTCTAACCTATCACCAGCATTGAGACACACGTGTGTTTGAACGACGAAATCACATTAAGTGTAGATTAAGATATTATTCTGAACTGCTTTGTGAATTTGCCAAACTAAAAGTTCAGTGTTCCACAATGAGAATGTGCACACCCCTAACATAAGCCTTGAATGGTTAGTAAAATCCATATACCTGACAAGAGGCAAAATGGCGCCCTATCCCCCTGGACGGTGGTGAGCTGCTATTCAGCCTGTTCAGGCGTCTGCACCCTTCGGCTCTCTGGATGTTTTGGACCAGGACTCACCATTGACTATGCTTGCCAGGTCCGATTGGGAGTTGCATTCCAAACGCCTGGAGAGCCACAGTTTGCAGATCCCTGAGCTAGGGCTACACAGATGCACGCATAGATCCATACCTTTATAAAAGGACTGCAGGGAGCTGTTAGGTGTGTGAATTATAATGAAGATGGATGTAACGCCTGACCACACAGCTCAGCTCAGAAGACTGAATCCCGTTAAAGCCAACTCAGCTTTTCATCCTTTCTATGTTGAAAAAAAGTACTGTTGATATGGCCAAGAGCAGCGCTTGTTATTCAAGTGCCTAGAGTTAATCTGTGGTGTGCCAAGTGCAAATAGCTGTAGCCAGCAATGGTAAAATAAGAATCAAGGCGATTCTGATGAGTGCCCCAGGGAATAAAAGAGCAAATCTAGCACTCGGTAAGAGCTCGACTGTTGACTGCCTCTCAATAGTGCCACACCCGAGGAGTGCATACCATCTGCTGAAAGTCCAGGATAAAAGAGAATGGGCCTCACTATGAGTTTGGTGGTAATTCCAACTCATTTACCATTAGTACAGCTCGGACCATTGGATTTATCATCTGATTAGGAGTGGCAGTAAGGCAGTGTTAACCCCTTAAGAGCCAAGGGCGAGCATGCTCGTCCTTTTTTGCGTAGACTTGCATAATAGCCTGGCACTTTACCCATTTTTTAGGTCCATTGGCCTCCATGGGGATTTCGTCAGATTTATCACAAGTGGTATTTGTGCCATCAAAAAGCCAATGATTTTGGAGGTAAATTGGTAGATCCTCGAGGTAAACCCTCCACCTCATCTCTCACTGTGGAATTTGGCCACCTGATGTATGTACAGATGTTTGTTTTGCAAAGTTTGGATCCATTGCTTTACGTATCCATAATAACAAGGAAAGAGGTTTAATAATTTAGGACTTTTTTTTACTGTGTATATAATTCTTATTCCCATGGTTGGTTGTTATTTGTTGGTCTGAGCACATTTTTTCATATTTTCTAGTAAATCAGATTGCTAAATTATTGTATCCAGACATGGTTTTTTAAATGTTTGTAAACCCTGATGCCCTATTTTGTTCCGTATTTAAGTTGGATTTGAAATACCTATTATTACATGCCATTAATGTTTATTAACTTAGGTACTCACTCTTCCTCGCCCCCCAAAAGTCGTCTGTAGACAGCAATCTCCGTCTCCAGCGTCTCCTTGATGCGGAGCAGGGCTTCATACTCAAACTTCTCGCTCTGCATATTCCGCTGGATCTCAGCGAGCTCCGCCTCCATTCTTGAGATGGATTCCTGTAGCCCATCCATGTCGTTTCTGTAAGTTAGGGAGGCCTCCTCCAGGTTACCTCTCAGGGCATTAGTCTGCAGGAAAAAAGGTTGTCATTTCAAAGCAATGAAAAGATAGAACATGTAACTCCCCTAATGGTCACCACATTGTTTATCCATTGAGCTGTGGTAACATGCGGTACACATCTATATGCGACTACCCTGTCCGGTAATGTATTCTTCCTGTACTTCCACATGCAATCGGGGTCAATCATAAAACCTTCCATCATGATGGCAATACATCTATTCACGCACGTGTATAGCTTTTAAATAAAGAACTATCTTGGAGGGTTGCATACAATGCACTAACAATTCCTTTATTTCTAGCAACACTAAATGCACTCCGTTGTTCATTGTCCATGAACACTCTCCCTCCAACCACACCATGCATACACCATCACTTCCGGTCCACTGGAACGAAAATCCATCGGCACTATCACCAAATCCACTCACCCTCCTCTAGCCCGGAAGAGCCCTAGAGCATCCATATATATATATATATATATGGACATTTGCCACAGCAGAGCTTACCTAGAATTGCTAATTGGCATGGAAACCCCCCTACAGTTTCAATTCCCATTTCTTGATGCCCACCCTCTTTTAATTCTGGTTTAATCAAATCCACACGTCTCCCTTAAATGTGTGTTCCACTTCTTAGGTGATTAACATGTTTTATCAGAACCCGCCCATTTCAATTTCCGCATGAGGCTCTCTTGTCTTTTTTTCTGCTTCCAACTTCACCATCTGACAGCAGGACCTCTTCCCTGGACTGCTCCAGTCCACGCACCACTTTCACACCATCTCTATCACAATTCTCACACTACTGAACAAAATACCATAATCGTTTAAACTCAGGTTATGACCAGGACATTCCTTGCACTTGTCGACGGATTATTGTTAGTATATCGGTAACAACAAACTTGGTCCAGTCTTGTCAACTGGTATTTCTTGTGAGCGTTTAACTTCTTCCTTCTCCTATGTTTATCCTTATCCAGTACCATGATACTGACTTTACCCCTGGTCTCCTCCAGGTCCATCCTTTTCATAGAAGACATATTCAATCCCATCCAACTCTGCCACCTCATCTAATGAGAGGTGTTGCTTTTAGACCTCAAAGCAAAAGTCTGCAACATTTGGCTCTTCAGATGTTTTGAACTGCATCGTCCATCAGCCACAGTCAGTATACTCAATGCTGAGGGATCATGGGAGTCATAGTCCAAAACCTCTGGACTGCTGCATTAAAGTGAACTGATCTCTGATTAGCTCTTCATGCTTTCCTACGGTTGCTAGACGACTCCATGTCACGAGGGACTCCCACATCCACTCCTGGGCTTTCCTTCTGCCTTAGTTTTACTTCAATACCATGTATTTTATTGAAGTGACCCAACAATACAACTCCAAGCAGGAAATTGATCGAGACGTGGAAGCCCAGTACTGGGACATGATGTCCCACCTGACATGGAATGATCTGCCAATCCTATACGCTTCTCTCAAAGGTTGCACACACTAGCTAGCATATGAGTAAACGATAGACACATCATTTTGCTGCTCATGACTTCTAAAGTTACAGCTCTCCAAAATAACATTCGATTAAGGATTTTAATGACTGCCTAACTTCGTCAAGCAAGCGTAAGAGGAAGATCTTTATTCTGCTGAACTCTAAACCTCAGACCACAAACTGGCACCACACTTCATAACAGACTGGGCGGGGAATGCTTTCAATAAAGCTGGTCCTAGGACATTCTGATTGCCTGTTCAAGCCCCTGACACCAATCCCACAGTGACTCTTGAAAACATTTGTCACATGGTTCGGCGGGTGTCACCAGTACCCACACTGGATCCTGAGTGTTAGCCTCCAAGCGGTTCTTAGATACGTCAGAACACTCATAAGGCCTACTCCAGTGCTGTAATATGACTACCATTCACGAGTATTACAGGGGAAACAGTTGGGCTTTCTAAACATTTAAAGGATTTCCCCCTTTCACCCTGAAGAATTGGGCCAGCTACAGTGCACTACATATTGCATAATAGCCCTGAGTTGGCCACACCAGCGTCGCAAATGAATTTAGCGGGCTCCACACATGCGTCCCGTCCACCCTCTGCAGTCGTCCCCAATGGTGCGCTCCAAGGCACACGAGTAGTGCAAGAGCGTTGTTCTGTTGATCCTTCCCCATGGTTAAATGCTTATATTTCTGCACAACCGGCCAGAGCGTAAACGTCACAACGCAACAAGAAGAAATCAAGTGCATCCTTTGCTGTGTTCCACGCAGAGGCCCGTGAATTCCACAGTATATTTTCCGGTCTGAAGCATTGCCAGAGACATTCCAATATACATGGGCCATGGTCCATGCGTGCCAATACCTATAATTCACCCGTAGTAATGGCACCTGGCGTACATCATGAGGTTCTTTGTATTGGAATGAGTCTCTATAAAACGTTCCCCCGTAGGGGAGTGCATAGGAGAGTGCATAAACCCCGGCACAGAAATTCAATGGCAATATTAAACAAAAAGATCTTTCAAGTAGAACCCTGGCTTGATTCTTCACTTCTAAAATGTTTCCATACATCTCAAGTTGTCCGATGCAAGTTATGAGTAGCTTGAGTTCTGTGTAATTTCTTTGCTTCTGTGATTTGCAGTTTTAATATTCTCATTAAAATGCAGAACTACTACCAGACTGCAAAGAAGCAGAAACAGGACTGGAAGAGCTACTCACCCCTAACATGGGACCACTTAAGATGTGTCTATAACTTTTGTAATATGTAATGTCAAGGATGTATCTGGATCTTTGATAGCACAACATCGGCCATTTTGGTAGCATCTTGGTACACGGTTCTGCAAGGGTAGAATGTTTTGGAGTTAGTGGGAGGACAGGAACAGAAAGGCAAGGTGCAAAAACATAGGTCTTGCTACATGTTGATTGGAAGTACTTGATAACCGTGCCCTAGTGAGATGCTAGATGAGTTGATTTAAGGGACGTGGGGTTTGTGTTACCAAGGGAGATCCCCAGCAGCTCTTATGTTTTGTCACACTAATGAGCTGTACCCTACAAGCATGGGTGGAAATGGAGGTTGTGCAGTGGTGGGATGCAGGAAATGGGAAGAGTGGTGAGTATGTGATAGAGTACCGCTCGAGAGGCCCGACCACAGCTGTGTGTGTGGTTGTCAGTTGATGCATGTAGAGCAGGGGCCTGAAACCTGCTGTTCTTGGAATGTGCTTGACTGCGAATCCCATGATCCCTCACCATTGACAATGCTGGATCGGACTGATGGCCAATGAAGTCCAAAACTTCTGGAGAGCTAAAGGTTGTCTTGATGTATTGCAATGTGGAAACAGAGAGCATGATGAGTTGGTTTGTGGGAGGGAAAGTTGTTTAGGCTTGGTTCCTTCAGTACTTATTGAGTTTAGCAAACCCAGCATCTTCTTCTGGGTTTTTTCAGTTTAGATGAATGTTTGCAAGGATGTTGCATTCGGATGCTCACGGATGTGCAGGCCTTAATTCTATTAGCCTTGCATAGGCAGCCATGATCATTTATGATAGTGAAGCATCTCAACTAACCATGGAGATCCATCTATGATATTTGGCTATGAAGAATATGTATTTTAACATCATATTTCATATTTTTTATAACATAAAAAGAATGAATACATATTTTGAAAGAGTGATAGAGTTTGCAAGTTGCAAACACTAATGCAGTAATAGCATTCCCACCCAGTAGTAAATGCGCTCCACTAGGTTATTGTTAGGGACAAAATTACCAATAGCCATACGTGCATTGTTTTTAGTTATTCAATCACAGAACAAAAGTAAAAAAAGTGCTTAAGTCAAGGCTAGCATTTATATGAATGCAAATGTAATGGCACAACTAAAAGCAGAATATAGATTGCTTGTAAAAGAAACAGAAAGCCCAGGACCTACCTGGTCTTCTCTAATGACAGCAGTAATTGAAAAAGATCAGCAGACCTTCTGTTCTATTGCTTTCAAAGAGCAAGTGATTAGTGAGCTTCTGCATAATACAGCAATTATTACGGCCCAACTTTTGGTATTCTCATTATTAGGCTATTTGTGGTAGGGGTGTTTTTCCTTGAGGGAGATAGCAAATTTCAAAGATCCTCTTCTTATATTTTCAGAAGAAGTTTGTTGTGCCTTATTGGCCCACAAGGCAGTCAACGTGCCAGATCCTAATAAGAAGCAACTCACCACCCCTTCCCCTCCCTTGGCTCAACACCCTCCACCCGCTCCAGCCCATAGCACCTGATGAGGTCTCTAAAGTGGTGCACTCTATGAAGATCCCCTCCAAACAGGTGCTCTCTTGCTCTTCAAGAACCATAAAGAACATGATCTCCTCTCTTGCCCCGCTCTTGCTGACTTCTGTAACAACTCCTTCGCCACTGGCTCTTTCCGTTTATCCCTCAAGCACTCCCTCGTACACCCTCTCGTAAGAAAGCCGTCTACTGACCCCTCACGCCTGGCTAACTATCGGCCATCTCCATTTTACCCCCTTACTGGGCAAACTCCTGGAGAAGCGGGTCCTACCCCAACTTACCCACCACAGTGAACTTGTTGGTTGCCTCCATGACCATCAATCTGGATTCTAGGCATTCAAAGGCACGGAAAGTGCTCTCCTGAACACATGTCAAGACATGCTCACAAATCATGGCTCCAACTCTCCTGCTGTTCCCATTCTCCTCGAACTCTCCTCTGCCTTTGACATGGTCAACCATTCTATCCTCATAAAATTACAATGTGATACCCTTGGTATCATGACCGACCGGGCACTGGATTGGCTAACCTCTTTCCTCACTAACCACACCTTCAAGTTGCAAATGGGCCCTTTCTCCTCTACTACCTTATTCTCTACCTGTGGTGTCCCACAGGGCTCTATTATTTCCCTGTGGCTCTTCAATATATATCACGACCCTCTTGTTCACCTAATCTCCTCCTTCTCTCCTCATTTCCAGTGTTATGTTGATGATACACAGTTTTCCTTCAAACTTCCCTATACCATCTCCCATTCATCCTCTCTCATCCTTGACTGTCTGACCGCCATCCAGGCATGGTTGCGGCTACTGATCTCTGTCTTAATGCCAGTAAAATAGAGATCCTTCTCATTGAGACACCTGCGTCCAGTTTTCTCCCCCCCCCCACTGCCTGCCCTCCTGGGGCCCTTCGCCCTTACCATCTTACGAAGCTTACCATTTCCCTCTACTCTCTCATTATGCACTTTGACTTCGCTCTCTTCTTCCTTGTACTCACTATTCTACTCCCCTTCTCTCGTTGCCTTCAACCACAACTCAGTCTAACTTCTGCCTCACACTGATCCCTGCCTATCACCCTCTTCCCCAAGGCACCAGCCAAAAACCTCGGTGTCATCTTCAACTCCACTCTCTTCTTCAACCCTCATGTCTTGGAACTTGCCAAGAGGGCCAACATCCAGCTTCACTCTTTAGAGGCATTCTCCCTTTCCTCACCTTCCCCCAGAAGCTCAATGTCTCCAGAGCTCTGGCTCTCTCTAGGCTTGACTATTGCAACAGCCTCTTCCTCAATCTACCCTTTCCTCCCTAGGCCCCCTTCAGCTAATCCAGAATGGGGCTGTAAGATTTATCCTTGGCCTCAAGCCCAGGGACCATCTCTCTCCAGCCCTGAAATCTCTCCACTGGCTCCCGGTGGCTGCAAGGATCAAATTCAAGACCCTCTGCTGGTGCCTCCCTTTGGAACAGCCTCCCTGCCCCTCTCAGACTTGAGCCGGACCTCCTTAGGTTCCGGAAACATCTGAAAACTCTGCTTTTCTCTACCTCTTTCCCTCTTTTCCTTCCTTGTCAATCACCCCACTGCTGCTGAGACTGGCGGCCTGGTCCATATGAATCTCACAGGATACCAGGTGTTCTACCCAGTCGTCACCAACAATCCAACCCCCACCCCCTCTGCACTGCCCCTTGCGAGACCCCTGCCTGGTGGCTGTGCATCCCATACCTGGGATTCGTCCGCCCTAGCACTTACCCTGTGGCCGCCTCCCTTGGCTCACCTTGGCACATCCCTCCCAGGCCCCCACCAGCACTTGCCCATTCCCCCCCTCACCCATCCCTGTCTCCTGCACTTCTCTTCACTGAACTTGCACGTCCGAATGCCACAGGGCCTAGTAGGCCCACAACTGTATATTGCTGTTTATTTCTGCCAATGTTATTCACTCCCCTTGTTCCCTCCCCACTTTGCCTTGTGGCACCTTGAAACACCATTTGTTGTATAGGTGCCTAACAAACGCACAATAAAATAAAAGAAAAGGATAAGGCTGATCTCTTTTTTAGGGAATTAAAGATCCTACATTCTTTTTCAATATCATTAATTCTGTATGAATGTTACCTAGTAGCTGGACATCAGCAGAACTTAGCTATTTTTAAAAAGGAGATAGACTTCAACCAGGAAATGACTGCCCTATATATGGTAGTATTCTTTAACAAGGCTCGAGGATTGGGTGCATGAGCCTAGCAAAATGACAGATTTACAAGATGAGTTGAGAAAATTAAGGGCACCATAGAACAATGTTTCCTGCTCTATGCATTAATACAGAACATTACCATAGAGAGGAAAATGCAAATATAGTCTTTGTCGACTTTCAAACTGCATTCAAAAAGGTTTTGGAAACTCTTAAAAAGGAATGGTATCCCCCCTATTTCATATGATACTAATATTATATAAAGATAAAACAGCAAGAGTGAGGTGTGATGTGCGTGAGAATGCACTTAGGATTTTAAGGTATATGTGTGTGTTAGAAAGTAAGGCATTTTGGCACCTGTGTTGTTTTTATTTTTTATTAATGCGTAGCATTATTTATGCAAGACTTGGATTTTGATGTCTCTAGGATTGGTGACAACAAAATTGATATTTAACTATATGTCGACGATGTGGTATTGGTCTCTTCATCCCTGTCTGGTTCAAAGAGGCAACTGGATGTTTCGGCTAGATTTTGTGGAGACCATTGTCTTAAAGCCAATATGACAAAACTGTCGTGATGGTCTGCCACTCACAAAGACAATTCGGGCACTTCTCAAGTTTAATGGTGACATAATTAAACAGGTAAACCATTCTGACTTTTTGGGGTAAGATTGATTGCCAACGGATCATGATCAGAATAAGTGGCCAGAAGTAAATGGATATTATCAAAAAGAATTGGAGCTACTTTATCTTTTGCACGCAGATTCGGGGGTAAGGAGGTAATCCCCACTGTGGAAGTTTATAAAGCACAGGCGTGTAGTGCAATTAATTTATTTGGGGCTGATTCTTGGGGAATATGCCCTGATCCCCTTACTGCAACTAGCAATGTCCTTTAAAAAATGTTAGTTCTAAAACCCAAGGAAAAGAATGTAATTTATGGAATTCAGGTTAAGCATTCTGCCATGGGGCTTCTGTACTTCTAAGTGGAGTTCTAACTTTTCAGATACATTTTTTTTGTGTTGATTTGATAGAATGCCATATGCACTTTGTCCTTATTTTCAGGAAGAAACAAATTTCTCAGTTTTGGCCAGAAACAAGATGTTAAACATTATGCCTGCTTTAATGTCTCTTAAAGTTGCTATTTCTCCTGATATTGGAATATCTGCTGCTCATTTTAAGGATGGGTTGTACCTGTCATATCTGAAATAAGAACTTGAATTTGCTGTGCTGAGAAGTGTTTTTAGATCCTTAGGCGTTAAGAATTTTGGCCATCTTACATTTCTTTTTTACTCAAAAGTGACTATACATATTTTACGCTCTTTGGGCTCGATTCATGGAATTATCTGCGTCGAAATAGGGTTCTTGTGCACGGAACTTCGGGCAAATCTGCCTTTGTCAATTCATGGAATTGAATGTGCAGTTCTTTACCTGGACTTGCGTGGAGTTCGAGCTGGCTTGGCACATCTGTGTGAGCCGTCGAGGGCCTTGCGCGAGACTCCAAGCAGAGCGTGGGCGTGGCTTGCGCAGAGGGCTGGATGGAACACCAAAAATGGGGAAGAACATGCGAAAAAGTGGGCGTTCCGAGGGACGGCCTGCAGGAAGACCCTCGCACGCCCACAATTGCGTGGCATGAGACATATTTATGGGTTCGATCGTGCAACCTCTCGACTGGGAAATGGCCACGCAAGTCCTTCACATGATCCGCCACCCAAAGGTATGCGTAGGTACAATTGCCCTTAGGACTTGCAGCATGCAGGTGGGGTTGCATGTCGGATTTTGGGATTAGTGTACTCAATCGGGGGTTCTGATGTAATTTATGGGTGGGTGTAAGCAGTGTAGAGGGTGCAGGACTGTTTTACGGGGATTTGCACGCAGATTTCCTGAGTTATTGCTGAGCTACGATTTTATATACGCATGTTGTTGGGGTGCCAGATACAATTACTGGGGACCCAGAGCAGGATCCCTGAGTCACAGGCCTGCTTACGGGGGATCCCACGCACTGTTTGAAGGGTGCGTGTATTTGCACCCGTGGGAGCGCGCAAAAGTAGCTGTTCTGGTTGTTCATGCTTTGCGTGTGGGAGTGTCAAGGGCGTTCTGGGCGCAACTTGCGAATACAGTTACTTTGCCCTGTAAATTCCATGAATACACGGGCACGCATTTTTCTTTATGTACGCATGCTCGCGTAGTGTCCTTCTAGGCGAGCGGCCCTTGCAGGATTTCTGCGCACATTTCCATGAATCGGGCTCTTTATCTTTTTTAGTAATGTTTTCATTTGCTATTGTTTCATGCATGTTTGTTCCTTGAAAGACATGTATGCTTTCTGAAAAAGGAGAATTTAATTGGAAACGGTTACAATTGCCATCAAACATAAAACCAACTTTGGCAGTTGCAAAAAATGTCAAGAATTGTGGCTTGTAACCACTTCTTGAAACATAGGTTAGATCTGGTCACCAAACGACAACGGGTAGTATCGTTTTTTTAAGTGGGTGTTGCACCTCATGTGCCCTTGTGGGCAATGTATAACTCTCGCTTTTTTCAGCCTCTGCAAATGCTCCTAAAGTGCCTATTATTGGGGCAATACTGAGCCCCTGTTCCATCGCACCTCGTTACTCTGCTGCCCCGCTGTATCTAGTACCTTAGGCCCAATTCATAGTCATGACTTTGGAGCCAAGATCATTTAACACTTCAAACACACCTGTTCGCCAATTACATTAATTGCCCTATATAGTGTGCCATTGTCTCCAGTTAAAGGGAGGATTTCTGAAATGGCTGCCAAGTGCTGAGACACGATTTGGCCTAGCATAATTAGTGGCAAAGGAAAATAAACGAACCCACATCTAAGAAGATTACCTGGAAGACTGTCCTTTATTTAGTGCACACCCACAGAAGGCAAGATTTTAAATAGAGTGATTGTGTAGATATTCATATAGAATACTATTATGAGGAAGACTGCTTACAAAGTGAAATTCTGATAGGAGCAAGAAGGGATCTCCCAGTTGAGGAAGTATCCTGCAGGCTTGGACTGCCCTATCGGGCGTTCAGCCAATGCCCCAATTTGACTGGGTCCCTTGGGGATGAAATGTTGATTGGAAGAACCTCGGTGTGGTCATGGTGACCTTGACAAACCTGCACAAAGTGACAGTATAACATCCTTTCAGATGTTATACTGTCCAGAGAGGAGACCAGCTCATAGATAGGCAGGAATCTCTGACCTCTTCTGACTCAGAAGCAGAACTTCTTTCTGACTACCCTGGAGCTGACCTGCACAGTGAGGGTAAGAGACATGTTTGTCGGTAAGCGCAACAAGCAGTCAGCTGTGCTAGCTTTGCAAGGATGCAACCAGTGCCTTAAGGGATCCTAAATTCTCAGGAAAGACCCAAAGGCTAAGAGGATTGGGGTGCTGCTTAATATTCATTATTTGGCACTTTTTTAAGCTTAATAATGTAGGCGGAAACAAAATCTTGGCCCCTCTACCCTACACTTCATAAAACACCTGAAGACCCTACTCTTTAACATCTCCCCAACTCAACCCAATTCTCCAGCATCCTACCTGCGTTCCCTGGGTGTATCCCCTATGAGCAGTGCTATTTTGCTTCCCAGCTGGGTTAAGACTTTACAGATCTCTTACATACATATATTGCTTTCTGTCCTGCAATTACATGAAGAAAATAACAACAATAAGTGGACTGAGGCACAAAAAGATTAGACGATATGACCAAGATCACAGAATTTCAATGAGAGTGGGAAGATTATGATTGGTCTTTTTTACTGTTTCTACATTTCACATCTTGCCTTACATTATTTTTGTAGTCAGAAAAGTGACAGAAGAGCTTGACACATGGGCCCAGCGTAAGAGGTGACTGGCAGGGCTCTCCATTGTTGAAAAAAAAACGAATGCCCATGGACTACAGGAGGCAATGTAGGTGCACAGGTGCTACAATACCTGTCCGTGTGATGAAAATGGATTCTGCCTTGCAGGAGTACAAGAATGAGTAGGGGTAAAATGGCCCAATCAGCCTTCATGCTTCTACAAACCAAAACACAACACAATCACAAAGGTAAAACATGGACAATCAAGAGTTATACCTCCTATGCATTTTGTGGTAATGCGGGCTGAGGGAAGACTGTACTCTCAAGAGGGGTGTGAAGGTGAACCAGTAGTGACCTAAATAACACAGTATCAAAGTCCAATATAAAGGGAATGTCCAATCAAAGTTCTATAAAAATATAAAATCTTCAATAAAGCACACCACCTGCAGGCAGAACAAAAAGAGATTTACTATGCAGAAATCCACCCCAAAGGAAAGAACAGAGAAGATGCAACACACTGAAGAAAGTAGCACTCTGAGCGTAGTTACAGGGGTGATAGGCAAGGTATTACCGTAAAAATTATATTGGGTTGAAAGCAAGGAGCGATTGTAACTTAACCAGTCTCTAGAGTCCAAGTGGTCTGTTGGGGCAGTTCAGTGTCACAGTACCTGGATTCAGTTCTTGGTGGGCTGATGCCTGAGACCTGGTTCGAAGGTTGATGTGAGTTGATCAGGCTTGGTCAGGCGCACGGGATCGTGGAGGCCATGGCAACAAGCGGATGTCGAGCAAGTTCAAATGCGGGTGCTCTTTGGGTTCGAACGGCAGTAGTTCAAGTGATGCAGATCGGGGAGGTCCCAAGAATACTTCACAGTTGGCCAGGCCAAGTCAGGCTTTGGCCACTGGGAGAGGTCAGTGAGTGATGCTCCAGCAGTTTGAGTCAGCGGGCAATAGTCATTGAAGTGGTGATCGAGAGTGCGTCGCCGTGAAATCAACACGGCGGCGGTTCTCAGGCTAGCTGGACCGAGCCGTGGTTGTGACCCCCGGTTACTAGATTCTGCAAGTGACCCTTCAGAGATTCAGTTTGGGTACTTGCATTGACCAGTCGCTTCGGGCCTAGCAGGTGACGTGCTTCGCTAGGACGCAATGCTGTATCGAGCTGGTTTAGAAGTAGTGCAATAGTTTGGCTGGTTGGAGTAACACAGAAACCAGCATCTTCCCTATTGTTCAGGATGCAACCAGTTTGGTGAGGTAGAATCAGGAGCTTCGGTGGGTCTGGCCTTCAGGGCTGCTGCGAGGCCTTCACAAAAGACTCGAGGACAGGATGTTCCAGTTCAGGGTCTGCTCCTCTGGCACAGAATATCTTTTGCAGAATGGTTGGTCCTGGTCCACAGCACTGGTCACTCCCAATGTTTCCTGGGAGTGGTCAGGGGACAGCTATTTCTTCTGTCTTGGATGGCTCCTTCTTAACCTCTGGCGGAGGGCTTTGGACAATGCAACTGTCCCAAAGGAAGGCCAACTGAGAATCTTCAGAACGTCTCTTCGACCCTAAAGGATCCTTGAGCATCTGAGGGAATTCTGCTGAAGGGGTGCAAGACTACTTCTTTTTAAGGGCAGCAGTCCTCAGGTGATTGGTCTAAAGCTAGCGTGCTTTGGGGGACCAATCCTTGCTTGTGACTGTTGATCTAGCACCCAAAGTGGTTTACTCCAGAGGAAGTTGAGGAGACAGGAAAAGGAGAGAGAGAGACAGTGAGAAGCAAGATGGTAGAAGGCTTCTCCAGTGTCCAGAACAATCCTGCCTATCCTACTCCCGCCCCTTCCCTCCTACTGACAACAAAGACATTTGGATATGCAGCGCCCTGGTGGGAGGCTACTCCTCCGGAATGGGTGTATTTGTTTGATACCTAGGACCAGGAGAGAATCAAAGAGAGGCTGGGTCCTCTGTGTTTCTGTCCTGCCTGCAGCAGTATCGTCCCGTCTCACTCAAATACACATTCCCATCCACAGCAGAGCAGACTCACAGGAGCTGACATATGTGAAATATAATATCAATTGGGATGTGACTGCCATCATCATAAGTATCTCCATGCGAATTGGCTGATTTTGTCGTATACAATTCCCTGACAGGCTGCTTTCATCAAACGGCGGCATGTCGGGGACTGCGCATGTGTTTACTGCACACAGCGGAGACAGGAAGAGGCAGTGGTATGGAAGGTAGGAAGGGGGTTTGGGGCAGGGGTGAGGGTGTGTGTATGTGTGTGGGCAGGGTGGATGTGCTAGTGTGAATGTTATGCTTGAGTGGGGTGGGTGAGCGAAAAAGGCTACTAGAGTGGCGGGATTGGACTTATCAGATAGACGTTAGGGAATGGGGGTTGGGAATGGTATGGGGGTTGCAGGGCTGTCCCCCGCTTTAGGAAACTGTAGAGGAGGGGTCCAAAATGGGAAAAAATTAAACACTGCAGCACAACTTTTGTTGTGAACTGGAAGCGTTTTGTTTGTAAGGCGTTGTCTTGGGACCAAATTGGACGCGTCAAAATCTCCCTAAACCTCGCCATGCACTATGCCTAAACGCGTGCAAAGCTCCTTCTTAGAGATTACCCTGCCACCAGTGGGTACTCATGATCATCGTAGTTTGGGTACAGAGGGAACATCTTAAATGTCACCCCTTTGCTGTCGCTACGCCGGTCAAGTGGGCATCTTGTGACCTTTGAACCTGGTCTGTGCCAGGAGCAGAGTGGGTGCTGCGGATCAGGCTACTGATGCAGCCGGGCACAAGCACACTATGCTTTTGGTATGCAGTTGCAACAAAGGGGGATCTGGTTAGCAGATTACCCCTTTGGAGAAGGAATCACCTGCATCGTTTTATGTACTAAAAATTTTAAAAAAACAGGGCTTTGCACCCTTGCCAGATGGCAATTCCTCAGAGCCTGTATGTGTACATATGTGAAAATAACAATGCGTGTATACTTTGCATTGTGAAAACTATAACTGCGTAACTGTGTAACTGCGTAACTGCAGACATGTGGACATAGAGTATGTCTTAAAAAATATGGTCAGTGAGAAAATAGGCGCACGACTTTGGCATGTGGACATTGGTCAGAATCAATGCATTACTACAGCATTGTGGAACAAGGCAACATGCTGAAGGGCATTTTTCGGACTCAGCTGTAAATTATGAATACGAGGATGGTCTATTTTGGCAATGAAACTGGCAACTTGTACTGTGATCTTTTATTGCATGCTGCTTTGTTACTCACAAATAGCAAAGGGCAAATATGTTGTTCTCAGCACAACTTTCAAAAGAAATGAAACTTGGCTCATTTGCAGTCCTCCGCTGTATTTATGCCCCAGCTCACCTCAGTGCAGTCAAAAGTCACTCAAACTAGAATCATGCACAGAAGATGGCGCATAAACTTGTTCGAATATTCTGGGGGGGGGGACATTACAAATAGTAAGTAGCTCTGGAGAGTTGGGCTTGTAGCAGAGTGTGGATAAGAGGGGCATAGGGGGTATTACAGAAACTTTGCACTGGCTCAAGGGCAGTGAGCTCAAGGGCAAACATTGCCCTAGGGCAACATAAACATTCTTTCCATGAGTATTTGCACCAGGAAAATGTTTGCCCCAGTGCTAGCACGAGTGAAAAATGTGCCCTAGTACATAAATGCTTGGAATAACTATAAAACAGCCCTGAGCATGGTCCTTTCCTATTTGCACATTTTGTTTTAGAAATGTGCAGTTAAACTTATTCTGAAAGATGACTTGCACATTCTACTGGGGCTGGACAACAGTGCAAAAGATGTGCTGTCCAGCTCCCTTGCATGCATTGGTGTCAGGAATGCACAACTGACACTAATGTATGACATGCTCCCATCACCCGTGTGGGAGCTGAGTGGGCATTTCACAGTGATGGGCCCTTAAAGGGCCTGCAACAGTGTAATGTAAACAAACAAGTTGCATTTCTATCCTTGTTTGATGAATAGAAATGCAA
Source organism: Ambystoma mexicanum (assembly GCF_040938575.1). Classification (NCBI taxonomy): domain Eukaryota; kingdom Metazoa; phylum Chordata; class Amphibia; order Caudata; family Ambystomatidae; genus Ambystoma; species Ambystoma mexicanum. The sequence continues at coordinate 232,648,417 of NC_090929.1, forward strand.
TTTAGGCAGCAGAGGTTCCACCGCAGCTGTTCCACATATAAAAATGAATGGCATGGTCAGGAATGGTCCTTTCGTGTGATGCACTCCCTCCTGCTCCTGTTCCAATCGGGTGCAGGGGAATGCCTCTGCTTTGTGTGCATTTTACAGTGAATCCCATTTGTAACTATGCCATCTTACTTACACAAATGCTCAAAGGAGGGAAAAAGGGATCTAAGATGCCCAGGTTCAAAATGCCCTTTCTGCATAGGGCAAACATTTTGTTGATGCAAGTCCTGGGATGCACGAATCTGCTCCTGTGTTTTTTGCACTAGAGCAATTTTTGCCCTGGCCCTAATTGCACTTGCACAGATGCATAGTGTCTGTAACAGGACCCCTATATGTTAGCATCAGAGCTGTTAGATGAATTGGAAAATGTGCTGACTGGGCACTATAGTTTACAATGATATTGCGTGCCACTGAGGAGTATCGCCACTGGTTCTCAGTGCCACAGTAGGAATGGCACTGATTTTCCATTGAGGATTTTGTCAAGATTGCACTGTCACCACTAGCACTGATTATCGGATCCACTGTTTGCAGATAAGAAACATGTTATTATCCAGCTCCACACCCGCACCCGCTTGTTTGCGAAGCTCTTTGCCAAATGCACGTTTTTGCCACAAACATTCCAGCAAACTCCTTGAGAGAGAAAGTTTAAACGTTCCTGTGAAAATGTTTCCAGTACTATGAAACAGTTTGCGTTGAATTGCACCATTTCACAGAGCCTTTATGCAAGTATCTGTTGTGGGACAACTCTGTAAACATGTCTTGACATTGTACCCAGTGTTAATCACTATTACTAGCAGAGCATGCTTTCAAATGCACCATTCAGCATATGTTTATGCAAAAATATGGCCACAGGTACTAACTAGAGTATTGTGAAAATTCAGATTTTTGGAAAGTGGGACACATTTGTTGGTATTCAAGACTGTTTTTGATCTGAGTCCGAGTCTGGCTTCTAGTCATCTAAGACTGCATTGAATGGCCTGTGGCAAGAACGCAGTGTTAAGAAGTCCTAATCTTCAGTGGCTACCGGGCTGGCCTGCCGTGTAGGGTGCATGTTTTAGGGGGACATGGTCTGCAGTCAGCAACCATAAAGGTGGCTCATGGGATGGAAGCAGCGGTAGGGTGGGGGAAATATCTCCCCCCAGAAAGCTTTTGAACACATGCATATATGGAGATATTGTAATGCCAGTGCCCTATGGGGAAATACACAAGTCGTGGGACATTCACATCACCCTGAGGGTGAGGAGCAGGAAGTTGTGTAGCTCCTCAAGTCATGGTCGCCTTGATCAGACGCTTTTCTATAACCCGCAGCGCTGTGAGCTGACTTAAACAGTCAACCTGTAAATTACACACTAGAAATAGGCTATCTTCTGGATACTGAAAGTATTCGACCCCATGATCATTAGGGGACATTGTTGTTAAATTTTATATTTTAAAGCACAATGCCTCAGTACCATAGGGGAAAAATGTAGATAGAATATTTTTTTTTTAAACATGGACATTTGCGGGGTTCACGCCATAAAACGTTTGGGAATTAAGTAGCAAGCGGCACATTTGAGAGCGCAGGGAACACTACCATGTGGCAAATCTGCCTGGAGTGAAAGTAAACCTTTATATGGTTTTGTTGGCTTCTATTTCAAAGGACCTTTTTCCGAAAACGAGCCGCAAATAGTCTTCTGTTGCAAAGCACATTGGGGCATAAGCAGGGCTCAAGTCGAGGGTACACGTGGAGGGGGGGCGGAGTCCGCCCACTTTATTCAAAGGGTGGACTCAGTCCCCCCTGCTAAAATGAGAAACATTGAATGCCTTCTTTCAATATATGATTTAAAGGCAACCTCGGGGATCAAACTGCAGTCGTCAGGCTTGTAGGCGGGACACTTCACCACTGCACTATATAACCTGACGAAAAATGACAAACAACTGAAGGTGAAATTTCGCATTTTGGTACTGCAAGTCCCAGGGAAAACATTTGTACTGGTTCCTGGAGTTTAAAGCATGCACACGTTATATAACGTTTTCAAAAATACTGTTAGAAGAAAATATCTTCTGTTTGTGTGTGTTGATTTTATGAAAGGCAAATGCCATTCGTCCTGCGCAATTTGGGTGGTTATGCAAAGCCAATTTAATGAAATGTGCATATTTCTCCTTGATATGCTAATTTCTGGCGACATCGTATCCCATTACGTTTGTTGACGAGTCCCCCCACTTTAATTTTTAGGACTTGACCCCTGGGCATAAGCAGTCAAAACCAGATAGAACATGAATACACCTTTACAGGGTCTTGATGGTGACATATAGTTAAGTCGTATAGCCTGAGGGAGGAGTCATTACCGTGGCATAATGACTGCTCCAACTTATTGCACAAGGTGAAACTGTGGGCTATAAGTTGGGAAAGCAATAATGACCCCCGCAAAGTCTTTAAAGTTTAAAGCATCCAGCATTTGTAGCTGTCAGCACAAAAGGAAAGTATTTTATTGTGATAAGAAAATGAGCACACAAAATAACTAATAATATCAGTATAATGAACATTAAACTAGTAGCAATAAACTTCACACATTTTGTGTTTCCTTGCTGTTTGTTAATTTGGGGAATCGAACTGCACGTGCTCCTGTTTTTTGCCCTTTACACTGCTAAAGCCAATCGTTTCTGTGGTTTCTCTCTGGCTGCTAGAATGAGATCCATATGTATGATTATAAACTGCCATCCAAGCAGATTGGCTGAGAGGAGTTCTATAATGGAATCCACGTGCTAAGACAAGTCAATCCATTGGCCGGGCGCCCTGCGAATGAGTTTCTATTTAGTGCCAGCCAACGTTATTTTCTTGAATCTGGAATAATGAAGAACAAGGAGATGTAAATTACAAGTGCAAGCAACATACCTGATTCTTCAGGGATTCAAGCTCAATTTCCAGACTTTGCAGGAGACGACGTCTCTGGGTTAGCTCTTCTTTGGCATTCTCAGAAGCCTTGGTGTCCTGCTCCACTTGCATCATCAGTGAATCCACCTAGGAGACATGCAAGATATGGAAGGATCATACCGCTCTGTCTATTCCAGTACCTACAAATGGCTTTGATATTTACTTGCATAGCCCTACTACACAGTGATCCTGTTAGGGATGGAAAGTCTTTTTTTTTTAGCCCAATTTAAGATTTGGAAGAAGTTCATGTAAATTAATTTACTATATTGTCATCCAATGCACAGTACAATGTAAATTAAGATTCACTATTGTGTTCTTTATTTGTTAATGTAAAATGTTAATGTTGGCCTTTTAATATAGTAATTACTATTCGGTATATCCTGTTCTTAAGCACTATCCTTTAACATGCAACAGGAGGAACATGCAGGTAGATACACATGTTAGCATACATGCATTCAAAATATCACCTTTCCTCAAGCCAGGAATGAAGGGCTTAGCGAACAAAGGGGTCCTGTTTTGTAAATATTCACCTAATCACTTGATGAGGCATTGCCTACTCTACTTAGTAAGCATCAAGAAAATGCAAAATACAGATTGTTCATTCATCTAATCCGAGTTAGTGGCACGTCTCTGAGAGATTAGAACAGTCATGAGAGCAGAAAGAGGGAGACTAGAAAATGACTGAAGATCTCCATGGGAGGGCTGCCTATTTAGTAGCTCCCTTTATGCCGAACAACAAAGCAAAAGATTATGGATATTTTTAACCTGTGTATATATGTTGCAAGTAGATGATTTTTCATCATTTAGAGAATTTGCTACAGCTATAGACAACAAAATATTCTTTTCACGTCATTGTAGTACTAGGCATTGGTTCTTGCAATGATGTTCAGTTACTTTCAAACACATGCATCATTAATCTTTAACCTTAAAAATATTAAAACTAAATACATATTTGATTAACTGAATCTTACAATGCCAGACATGTAATTCTGAAATCCTGCCATACACATGACGTCTCCATATCAAACCTATCCTAATATTTCAGACCTGTGCCATCGTCAGCATGGACTCACAGAAGCACTCTTAATCCCTATGGCCTGGTCTTATCCAGTGCAGAAAAGGCCTTTGAAAGGGTGCAATGGCATGTGTTAGTAGATTTCTAATGCCAATCAAATATACAGCTCTTGATAAATGTTGCGACCAAGCTCCACTATCTACACAATGGGCCTCATTACACGGACGGCGGTAAGGGTTAACGGTCACTGTTAATGGTACCGGTGACCGTTAACCCTTACCGCCTTACTATGAGGTCCCTTTGCGGGTTGGAGACTTTAATGCCTGCTTTTTGCAGGCGTTAAAAACCAACCCGCAAAGGGACCAGGGAGCTAATTACGGTACCGCAATTTGCGGTGCCGTAATTAGCACCTTCCCCATTCCCATTATGCCCTATGGGGCAAAAATGGGAATGGGGAAGGACAATGGGGGAAGGGGGAATTACCGCCCCACCAACCTTGGAATAGGGCGGTAATTCCCCTTTCCTCCAAGGCGGTGCCGGTATTTTACTGGCATGGACCAAGGTGCTAATAGCACCTAGGTCCACCGCCGTCCGTGTAATGAGGCCCAATGTGTCTAATATTTTAGGGCACTAGACAGGGTCCTCCCTCTTTCTCTATGATTTGTGATCTCTACATTGACCCATCGGGCAACAAATAAAATGGAAAATGAAGACACTACACGTGTGCATAGATAATACAGATAATCAAAAAGCAAAATAATGCAATTTGCAGACACGTTTCAGATTATTCCCTTAACATAGAATATAAAACCAACATCTGGTCCTCAAACTTCCTGACTATCCTAGTTGTATCTGTACATAGTAAGAATATGTAATGCTATTGCACAGCTCCTGGAAACTAGTGAAAGGAGAATGCAAGGTTTGCATAAAGAAACAAAGAAGAGAATGCCGTTAAGTAGGCTTCACTGGAGAAATACCCCTCTGCCCCATGCATGTTTGGATAAAACCATGAAGCTATGGCCAAAACATGCCTTGAGTTTATGGAAAGACCCTATTTTTACAGGAAGAAATCAATGGAGGCAAAATAAAGAAGAAAGAAATAAGGGTATAGTCCCCTGCTCAAAATGAACCCAATGTTTGGTCCCTAGAGATTTAGAGGCAGCCTTCACTTAAATACATTTTTCAACATCAGTGCTTGGTTAGAATCAGATTGTTTTGAGCTGGGAAGAAGCACATGCAGAATTATGTATACCTGCATTAACTAAAGAAAACGGGTGTTTGAGATCTCCCTGACTTTAAAGGGCATCACTGGTACCATATCTCCTTATTCTAATGTAAGGAAAGACCCTTTCTCTGACATGGCCCAAGGTTCTTTAGAAAGACAGTTCTATGTTATGTACAGTAGTAAAGAGAGTATTTATAAATGGCACTGCTGGAGAGTGAAGGAAATATTGGTTAGGATACGTCGGTACTGTATGCCCTACCTTCAAACTGTGACATCTCCACACACTTCAGGATGTTCCTTACTATGTTTCGTATACACAGACAACAATTTTAAGTCATGCTTCAATTACCTGGGTGTTCGGTTTTAGGACAGGTCTTAGTGCATATGTGTGCACTATGCCTCATGCAGCCTTATATTTCCTGCAAACAACTTCCATGTTATATATTGTGATAAATCCTTCCCCAGTACTGATTCTTCTAGGGGTGCAAGATCATTGAAGCACATTTCTCATCATTGCATTAAATAGCAAGCACATTGATATTTCCAATGCTACCATACGCACTGAGTACTGTGAGGCGGACTAAATGATGAATTTATTTGATCCAATAAGTTGCTATTGTTCTAGCTGATGTGTAACCTATTCAGCTAATACTGATTCCTAGATTGTATGCTAATTCTGAAGAAAGTAAAATCAGTGAATTAATACTATGATCCCCCTAATGAAAGCTACTGTGTAAGTACACAGTGAGGTTAGGGTTCTCGCACAACATTAACATCACACTTTTTTCATCAATGGAACCTTAAACTATCCTTCATTTATTTGTATTTATTTTAAGAACTTGGATGCAATTTCAATCAGAAATGACTTACAAATAACACATTTACAGAGGGCAACGGCATGCCCGGAAAGGTGCCTGTACAGTAGCACAAAGAAGAGAACAAGTGGTTTATGAGGATGTGAACAAAGTGGCACATAGACCAGAGACAAAACAAAACAAAAGCAGACAATACAAATTCAAGAAACAGGTAACAAAGATAACATTAACATAAAGGGTCAAGTGCTATAAACAAAAATAAAGTAGTGTGGTCAGGTAGGGAGAATGGGAAAGCACCATATTTAGCAAGTAAGTAAAGATTAAACTGAGATTTGAAGAGATTCACAGTCAGGCTGGCTTTGGTTGTGATGGGCAGCAGGTTCCATTGGAGTAGAAAATAAAGAGCGAAAGTGAGGGAAAGCACAGTGGAGCATGGGCCGGTGAGGTTGACTGCAGAGGAGGAGTTCTGGAGGGAGATGCAGTCTGAAAGGAACTGTGGAGCAAGGCCATTGATAGCTTTGTAGACTAGGAGAAGGAACTTGAAATAGGAGCAGTTGTTCATGGACAGCCAACAAGGATGGTGTCCATAGGTAAAAATGAGGGAATTTTTTGGTGGGTTGTAATGAGTGCGGGTAGCAAAGTTGAGGAATGTGTCTAGAGCAGTAGTATTCAAACAATTCTATACTTTATATTGTTTCTGCCCCCAAGCTATATCGGTTTATAAAAGCAGTCACCATAATCCCTTCTTAATGAGCCTCATGCCGCCATTAACATCCTTCAGCCTCCGTAGGGGGGACAGCCCCACAGTTTGAAGCTACTGGTCTAGAGGGAGGACCGAGTAGAGATGCAAGAAATGTATTAGAGATAGTATGGAGATACTCATGAACAAGCCTTTCTCAGTGGCCCCGTCTTAGTATAGGTGGCCAATATTCAGATCCAATCACGTTAGTGGATTTCACCATTTGTTGGCAACCGGACTCGCACAACGTAACAGAATGCTGCGGAGTCTCTTGTGTGAACTCTATGTACATCGATCAGCTTGGCTTACTCCAGAACTGCTTGGCTGGTGAAATCCACTAACGTGATTACATCTGAATATTGCCCACCTATTCTAAGACAGGGACATTGAGAAAAAGTTTGTTCATGAGTATCTCCGTCTCCTGGATTTTGATCTAACAAGGGGGATCCCTCCTTGGTGACCTCGCTGGGCGACTACTGCAGAAGACACAATACACATTGGGTGTGTAATCTTTAAGCAATATTTTCTCCTGACGAAGGCCGCTAAACTGTGACACTGCAGCTGGGTGAAGAGACGGCCGAAACACACTCTGTCGACCTTGATATATAGCTACCAACAACACTGCTTAAATTAGGGCAGGTCAAATATAGAAGAAGGTGAAAAAAAGGGACACTGGAAAATACTACAGAAATTGTGTCTGATTTAGATATATGTTATGAATGTACAAATTGTTTTATTTATGAGTGTGTACAGATGAATTATTGTTTTATGAAAAATGTGTGTAATTCTGGTACAAAATAAACAAACAGATGATTTTACTAGAAACCAAGAATTCTATGATACTGGTATAAATAAGTAGAGAGAGGGAGTGTGACACAATAGCCTTGGTTACTTTTGTTTTCTGTTAATGCTATACCTGGACAATCAACCCTTTTTATAGATGCATCTCGCACCATAAAGAAAAAAAGGCCAAAAGACTGCTGCTTGAATTTCCACTTGGTCATTGCAGAGGGGAGCAGAGGGGTAGAAGGTGGAGGTACTGACATGTTGAAGTGAACAAGGAAGCTATCAGAGGGTGAGGGGTCAATAGTGAGGCCAAAGGAGGAGAGTGAATTAGGAAAAAGATAAAGTCAAGAGAGTACCCAGAGTGTGTAGGTTTGTTGTAGAGGGAGTAGAGAGAGTGGTCAGAGAGGATGGAGTTTGATTTAAAGTGGGTGTCTGTGAAGGTTAAAGTCCCAGAGAATGACAATGGTGATGTTGGTGGGAAGTGACACAAAGAGAGGTTTCAGGTCGGGGAAAGGGTTCAGAGGACCGGGGGTCGATGAGAGCCAGAACAGTGAAAGACGTAGGACAGAGGAGATGAATACTTGCATTTCAAAAGAGGAAGTGGTCCTGGCAGAGGGCACCAGTGGACTGTGGTGATGGCCATTTTGATAAGGAGCTCCACAATAACACCCTTCCCATTTGCTGGAGGCAAGTGGTAGAAGTTAGCGGGTTTAGTGTGGAGAGTTGCTAGTATAGCAGTGTCATGAGTGGAGATCCAGGTAGAAGGATTGGGTACAGATGGATTGTGCATTCCAGAGTCCAATCGAAAGAGTAATAGGAGGAGCAGAAACCATGTTGTGGGGTAGGCGAGAGGGATATATGAAGTTGGACATCCTGAGAGAATAGAGTATTGGGGTGCCATGGAGAAGAGGGTGATAGGCAGGGATCAGAGTGAAGCAAAGGTTAGACTGAGTTGTGGTTGAAGGCAACGAGAGAAAGGGAGGAGAAGAGTGAGTACAAGGAAGAAGGGAGTGAAGTCAAAGTGCATAATGAGAGAGTAGAGGAAATTGGTAAGTGAATAAAATGAAGGAAGCGTGCGGTCCAAGAGGGGGAAGGTAGGTGGGTGAGTGGAAGGGAAGGGTGAAAGGCTGGGAAGGAGCAGATGTGAGCTCTGAATTGGGCTAGAATGGAGCTATAGATAACCAAAGACGGTTAACAGCCCCAACACAGGGATGTTCATTAGATCTTAGAGGTAACAGCAACTGCACAGTGAATGGGGAGTCACTGGGTTGAAGGACCCTTACTTGTGAAAGCAGGAGCCAGGCTATCACAGCAAAGTCCTGGCTTGACCAGGGGCACTTGCCCTAGGCCCTTAGTGGCCATAATGGACTAAAATAAGAGTTTCTCTTTGCTGCTTTTGTCCCTTATCTGCAGATGTCTGGTCTTTGATGTCCAGGGGAGACTTAAAAGCAAGGGGGGCAAAGTATCACATCAGCCTCTGGGGGCCAATCAGGGTGCTTACGGTGGCTTCCAGAATTTAAGATAGGATGCAGGCAGGGCCCTGGGTGTTATAGGCCCATTGAGTTTTGTTTGTGTGGCATGACCCCCGATGATGCATGATGGTGCACAGAATCCTCAGGCGAACGTTTTATATTTGAGAAATATGGCTGTTATAAGTGTGTTCTTTGCATGAATCACTAAGTACATTATGCACATTTGCACTTGTGGTCATTTCATTTTAGACAACACTCACCCTCACAATATAACGTGAGTGACATTGAAGCATATATATTCTGATTCAGAGCATTGCAGGATTTGGGTGTGAGGATGAAGTAGACTTCTACCACTCCACTACATTCCTTATGTAATGCTTTAGCCAGGCCTTGGGGTAAGAATAACTATGTACATGCTCAGTTTGCAATGCACAAACAACCTAAGAGAATTATGTATATAGGATAACACACTTTGCAAATCTTTTATTAGAGTCCTTAAATAAACGTTATGTAATTTATTTATTTCAATGTGCCAACAGTGTCATAAGCATTTGTGTAAATAATTGGGGTTTACCTTCGTCTGGAAAAGAGCGTCTGCCTCTTCTTTGTTTTTCTTCACAATCTCTTCATACTGGGAACGCACGTCAGCCAAGATGCTAGCGAGATCTGGACCCCGAACAGCATCCACCTCCACATCCACTTTTGAATTAGCAACAGACTCTTTCATGGCATCCATTTCCTATGCAACAAAAGTGGGGTTTAACATAGTGCAAACTAGAACTGGTGAATGTGCAGCAGCATGCATTACAACACAACAATATAAAACAGCATGCAATGCAAATTCAACAGAGCATTCCCCCAGCGTTAAGGAGCTTCAGCATATGAACTCCCCTTCTTCACTGTTCTAATGTTCAGAAATGCAATGTAGATTGGACTTGTATAGCATATTTCTGACGAGTATTGTTGGCCTCTTTGTGCATGACTATGTATCGGGTCGATATCAGGATAGCGGGAGAGGCAGATGTGAAACCTGTGATGTTGATGGATGCAGGTCAGAAGCATCTGGATCCTGAGAGCTGATCTGCTTTCTATGGGCTTGGCAGAGACACTTGGGATTATGGTGTCTGAAGGGAGAGCCCATCATCTGATAGACTCCATTGCTTCAGGTCTTGTTAGCCACTTATGGGGAGGAATGTGATGAGCTAAAGGGGAGAGCTTAGTTATAGCTCAATTAATGTTTATATGCTAATGTCTAGGCCCTGTGGTGACTGTCTGTGGGTGATTTGTTTGTAGAGTGTAAGGTGGTAGGTGATTTTAGAGGGGAGTTGGTTAGTCAGGGGGAAGAGGCATGGAGGCCTTACAAGGCAAAACAACCTCCCTGCACTCCTACCATTGGCATCATGCTGATGGGTCCCGTTTCACTTTCTCACTCTGCACTATCAATTATTGTCTCCTCTCTCTCTCTATACATCGCCCTCTCTCCCTCATAGAAACATTTTACCCCGTTTGCAAGAAGGATCTGGGACTTACCAGATGAAGAAATGGCAAATTTTGGGACTCCGCTCATTACCATAAGCTATACGATTAGGTTTATGGGAGGCAAGAAAGTTTGGGTCTGAAAAAGAGCTTCTTGCGATACCATGACCCCAGGCATCCATTTCCTTTCTTAGTATGTTGCCTGGCAGGCTCTGAGCTGCCTCAAACCCGACTCTAAGTTGCTCAGATGCTTTGCTCAGTGGCCAGCTTGGACTTTCGACTGTCGGTGCAGCGAACCGCTTTTTCAGGAATCCGGTGATTGTGGCACAGACCAGAATATCTGACAATTTACCCCTGAGCCTCCTATAATCTTCAGAATCCTCTCACATAGTGCACACAGTCAACAGCCAAAATAATATTCCCCTTACCACCAACCTCATTTCTGGTGCTCTGAGAAGCTCCATTACTTTGGTTTTAGAATAATGTTGTAAATATGCAGGGTGTTCTTTGTGAAGAAAGTATGAGTTTGAAAGATAAAAGGTGAAGTGTGGATCCCTTGAAGTGCCTCAGAATGCTGTTGCACTTTATCTTGACCTAAAAGGGTTCCTGAGGATGCAAAGTGAAGAGAAGCATGCTGACTAAGCTAGCCTCCTTAAGTGGGACAGGACCAGTCTACTCTGCCCAGATGACTTTGTGTCCTAGATTTACCATCATGAACTTGCTGTGCATCTGCATGCTTAGATGGAATAGGTAATTAATACACCACAGACATCCTGTTGCAACCTACTCCACTGATCACTAAGGTTTCTAGTACACAATGAGACCCCCTGACAGAGCCCTCCATTACGTGTGATCGTTTTCAGAAACACTCTGACCCAATGATTGACTCCACCCCATGGATCTGTCGTCCAGTATCTATCACCTGTGGAAATATGACTCTCCTCTTGATTTATCTATAATGATCTTCATAGTGGGATGAAGCTAGGCACTGCCTGGTGGGTAGGAGCACATGCTTTGCATTGCGTCATTGACATGTATGCCGGGTCTACATATGGCTTTTGTCTTTGCTATGCATTTGACTTACTTGTGAGTTATGAGGAACCGTCATCTGTCAACAGTTGACCATGGACTGGGGAGTTTCTACTGTGCTTGGCCTGCACCACTTTGGATGCAGTACTCCTTGAACGGTGCTCAACTGAGGTAATTCCCAAATATTACCAGCAAGTGATTACGCTTTACTTTATCTTTGACTTATTTGGTGGATTGTGCATGTTAATTTGCATGTGATTGTTTTCTTTTTTTTAGTATTGAATTTTTATTTTCACAATAACAAATAAGAACAAAAACAGTGTCAATACATGAAACCCACACATATTAAATCACAGTGAAAGCATAGTAAACAATTTGTCGTTAACCAGTTCTAAATATAATATACAAGAAAAGAAAAAGATGAAAGAAGAGAAGAAAAGGGAAAGAAAAAGAAATGGGAAGAAATGAAAAAGAGAGAGAAGATATGAGTCAAGGACTGAAAATTTCATTTGTAAGAAGCCATATACAGTCACAAGAATATTACAAATCCATTACATAAACTATAGGTAACCTTACATAGCAGAAATATTCAACAGTAAGAATAAATTACCCTAAATCAAAATCCAAATGTATCCATAGGCATCAAGAAAACAGCTCCAAATATCCCAGAATTTGTCAATGCCACCAGTGTGTTTGTAGATTGCTCTTTCATACGTTGAAACAGTAAGAAGCTCCTCCACCTACTCATCTATATTGAAAGAATTACTTGATTTCCAGGACCTTAAAATTAGTTTTTTTAGCAACCATGCATGCGCACAGCAACCAAATTTTCTTACCAAAGTCAATGTCATCCAGCAAGGAGTCATCGCCTAGAATTAGTAATGAAGCACTCATGGGGATTGCAATGTTCAAAACCAAACTCAATCTCTCGCAAACCTTTTCCCAGAACTGCATTGTTTTGGCATAGGACCAAATCAAGTCACTGAGAGATCCTCTTGAGCACTTACACTTCCAGCAGAGATTATTGTCCAAAAGGTGTCTCCTAAATAGCTTCTCCGGTGTCCAATAGGCCCTAAACAGTAATTTTGTTTGAGAAGCTCTGAGGCCCCAATCCAAACTCACTAAGCGAGTGTTCTCACAGCACTTCCGCCAACATCTGAAGTCCACATCTTCCCCTAATTCTTCAGCCCAAACTTCTGGTAATCTCGGATCACTTTTGCGAGTGGCTTTTATGATGCCATACATGGTAGAAGCAGGGTGTGATGCACTCAGGCATATCATTAGAGCAGTCCAGGCAGCACTCTGAACAGTCAATTGCAACATCTCAACACAAGTCGAAATAATAAGTTTCAATTTTCTATATTCAGCAAACAAGCATTCTGTCATGTCATAAATCTGGCCAAGCTGAGTGTACGTTAACCAACTGCCTCCTTCAAACAAATCTTTAATGTATTTCACGCCAGCCACAAACCATTCTGTCCAAAACAGGGTCCTACCCTGATACTTCAAGGCTGGGTTATTCCATATAGAGGCGTCCGGGTGCAAGTAGGGACTAGCATTCACACGGCTCGAAAGTGATTGTTTTTCATTGATTGTGCATGTATTCTCCAAGTAAAATATAGCAGAATCCTCAGCTCTAGACAGTTGACTTTGGGATTGATAATCTGAGTTATTCTAACTCACTTTTCGCCTTTGACATCGAAATTCCCAACAAGCCTGAACACACCACACTCTACGTCTCTTATGATGTTGCTGCACTAATCATCGCTGCTAATAATTGACCAGTTGCCTAAATGTTTTGAACTATCTGCATGCAATGTGATGCTCCATTTGTCATGTCTTTTAAAACTACAGTCTGCCGAAGGATCATTTAACTACAGTGCTTTGACACCATAAAAGTAGCAGTAGGCACTATACAAATATGATGTAACATAAGATCACTACAGTAATAGTCTTAAAGACTTTGGGCCTCATTACAGGTCCGGCGGTAACTGTGCCGGTGCTACCGGCAGGTTGCTGCCAGACCCGTAAATATTTACCGGCACCTGACTTCCCGGTGCCACCGGGAGATTACAACCCCAGCGGCCCGGAAGGTCAGGTGCTGGGAAAATATAAGTCCCCATTCCCATAGAGTCTGTTAGGACTCTATGGGAGTGGGGACACAGAAGCACCGCTGATAACGGTGCCAGTGCTTCCGTGACTGGTCTGCCTAACGTGGCCGATGTGCCCGGCGGGGTCAGACATGTCGGGTACGTCATCTTCGGCAGGCAGACCTGTAATATGCCGATCCGGAAACAATGGTGCCGTAAGCTTACCGCTCAGAGAAGGGGTTTTATCCATTGTGCACGGCTTTGTTCGTGAGTGGGGTGATGAATGATGTGTACATGGTTGGTCCTCTTCCATATTTGCAGGAACAAGCTACAACATATGGAATGGAAGAGCCACAAATTGACTTTATTTGGCTTTATTTTTTTAAACGATCCAATGCTGGGGCAGTTGAATACCAATCGCAAATAGCTGGTTACCTAATTGCACCCTCATGATGGAACACTGCACCCACGTTTTATGTGAAATGTGTTTGCTGTTAACCAGGATCAACGCAGCAGGAAAATCGACAGCATAACTAGGGATAGAAATGGGAACAGGGCAGAAAATCTATCCCTGAAGTGTGAGCAGTGTACATCACCTAGCAAGGCCAGCAACAGAAATCTTGGGCTAGGGCGATCTGAATGACCACCAGTCCATTACATGTGGTCTATGGGGCTGCTGTGATTTGTGTATCAAGCCTTAGTTAGAATATATTATTCTCACTCTAACACTATTACGGTAAGCCTCATATAATCCCTCTACTAAACTTTTCATTTGCAACCCTCACGCCTAAACATAGACATGGCAAAGGAATGCGAGGAAACATGACAAACGTGCATGAAGAGCAGGCGTTATACGTCTACAAATGAGAAATGGAGAGCACGGGGGCAGTGGCGGAGCCAGGGCGGGCGGGTTGCCATGGCTGCCTCCCCTGGCTCCCGCCGTGGTGCCCAGTGCATCCTCCCACCTCCGACCCCCAGCTTCCCGCTGGAGGCCTATTAGCCCCGCAGACGCCCCCCCCCCACCACTCACCAAACGCTGCCTCTGCTACTGCCCAGGGAACAGAAAGTAAAAAGAAAATGTTGAAGTTGAGTAGTTTCTGGGGTGAACAGGCCTGTCCCCAGGGTGTATGCCAGTAGCACAGGACTCTGGCAAAATGTGCTGATATAATAGTTAAAGGATAGTTCCGGGACTTTTTTTTTATTGTCCCTACGGTTCGGCCATGTGTTTTTAAGCATAAATCGGTAGATCGTAGAAAACTTTCCTATGGACCTTACCCGCCTTTTCGTCCATTAACGCACTCGAAATCAGCCGCCATTTTCTGATAATCCTATCATTTCCCCCCATCGACCTGGCTCACCTGCTTTTGCGGCACTAAATCAAATCCCCCGCCCCTGAACCTGACATCAGCAGACGCGTACCGCCCATTTCCCAACGCCAAAGCACGTTTCGTGTCAACAATCGCTGCGCCTCAGCTAATGAAGTGTCGCCATGGAAATGGCAGGACGCCTCTTTCCTCAATAAGTATAAACACACCGTTTCACAACACACAGCAGCAGATTTTCGATTCCATTACTCTCTCTGTGTTACTTTGAGTATTCTGTGACTCGTTTCTGTGCTCTGGTCAGCTACCTTCGCCGCTTCTAGGCCTTGTGAACACCTGTACCATCTCTGTAAATTATTTTACTTTCTTTACCACACAATGGCTACAATAATGCCGTATATGTACGAGCCCGAGTACACCGAGGAAGAACTACTGGAAAGGCAAGCACGCGAAAACGATGGGGATTCGGACGGCAGTTGGGAGGACCAGTCAACGGATGAAGAGCCTGGACCATGTCGCATGGACGGCGTCTCCACCTGGTGCACGTGCAATCGGTGCGAGCTAATGCCAACTGAGGAGGAGAACTGCTGCTGCCGTGAAAATTCCGGGTGCTTGGCCTACATTTCGGAAGGCGAGCCAAGTCCGCAATGCATCACCGAGCTGCCAGAGTTCAGGGAAGCCTGCCTCTCACGGACCGTGTTGAGGATGATGATGGTGCTTATGCACGAACTTCGCGGCACTGTTCGTCCGCGTAATCCGAGTAACGAGTAAGTATACTCTGGTTGTGATGTCAGTGATGCCACTACTATTTCATGGTCGTCTCCCACATATAAAATTACATCTATATATCATTTGAATGCATGTAAATTGGTTCCATATTGTGCATTTTCTAGATAGAATTTTTTTCAAAGCAGAATGACATTTTTTACCTGAATCGACAGTGATAAGAAAGTTTTGTCATTTTAATAGTTTGCATCTTTCTTTTTCACAGGTGGTACAGGCTGGTGGCCTATCGTTGCTTCACTTGGTGGCTTCACGGGAGGCTCGGACACCGTGTTCGGAGTGTAATACCTGCCTGTGCGGTACTTGCCATTAGACAACATTTCCCCAGCGACAGTGGACAATACCGCGGATTTTCCCTGGATGTGCTGCAACCGGAACTTTACAATGTGTAATGTTTATTATTTATGTTCAATTGAAATTAAGATCTAAAATAAAACCCAACATATATTTTAACAATGGTTGTTTTGATTTTTTAAATGAATCTAGTGTGTCTCCATTGAATAGTCTTCCTGTGCCTTGTCTTGTCACACCACATGTCTCCGGCCAGCATCCTCCCTCACGCTGGCCGCCCACCTTCAATCCACATAACCGTTGAACCCATATGCAGCAGACATACATATGTTATTTTGCGGGTTGGCATCAAGCCTCCCGGCCTTGCCTCCTCCCCCAAAAATACTTACCACACCACTTTGTTCAAGCGTTGGCAATAAAAGGCTGTTGGATTTTATTGATACAAAACATGGTTATAGGTAAATAATCAATATAGTTGATCATAATAAATCATCCTTTTGGGCACCGGGTACAGAGATGACCCCCTCTGGCCCATGCCGCCTTGCCACCACAGGCCAGCCTGCTGCTGACTAACTGCCTAGGCATCCAGGGTCTCCAGGGTGAACTGCACCCATATATTCTCCTGGGAGGGTGAGGTATTTATAAACTCTCCCCCCTGCCTTCCATGTACTAGATCCTGCAGCCTTCCTCTTACATGCAGTTAGATGGCCTCTCCTTGGTGAGGCCCTGCGGCAAACGAGTCTTGTCTGCACGACCACCGCCCCAATCCACCCCCCCAGCCCTATCAAAGGCAGTTCGCACCGGGGTACTTGCGCTGGCAAGTGGAGCTGTCAGGGAGCGATAAAGGCCAAGAGGTGCCAAAGACCATGTACACTTCAAAGTGGTCTATAGAGCATGGGTTGTTGTTCCCATGTCTACCTCCAGACCCCGTGTCTCCTGCCAAGCATCCCCCTCACGCTGGACGCCCCCCTGCAATCCACATAAGTGTGTCTCCATTCACGAGTCTTCCTGTGTCTTGTCTGCACGACCACCGCCCCAATCCACCCCCCGCCCTATCAAAGGCAGTTCGCACCGGGGTACTTGTGCTGGCAAGTGGAGCTGTCAGGGAGCGATAAAGGCCAAGAGGTGCCAAAGACCATGTACACTTCAAAGTGGTCTATAGAGCATGGGTTGTTGTACCCATGTCTACCTCCAGACCCCGTGTCTCCTGCCAAGCATCCCCCCTCACGCTGGACGCCCCCCTGCAAACTGCATAATGCCACGGCATATACACGTCATTCATTCACAAACACACCCCTGTTTCGAATTCTTTATAACCCACTTCATATTTCTAATGAGAACTTCTTTGCGCTTTGCTAGTCAACCCGTGAAGGTGCTGGTTATCTGCTCTTCGTCTCTGTGAACATCCGTGACCACTTTGAGGAAACTCGTCAGTTTGCAACCTGTGAACTGCTCCCTGTTCTACGACAAGAAACTACTCTGATCCCTGCATCTAACTGTTTGTTCGTCAAGGTAAGGCCATGTACCATAATCATTTTGCGTCCAATTTCTTTTCGTTCAAGACAGTACATGCAAGGAACTAGTCACATGTTCTGAGTTTAGTCAAATTATTTTTCTATTTTTTTAAAGTTATTCAAATACTTATCCGCATGTGAATAACGTGTATAGTTCCAAGAACCAAAACGAACCTTGCATTGAACCTGTTTTCACTGCCCGCTCCATTATAAGGCGTGCAGTAAATACTGACGGATTATACGGCCAAACACTGCATAAAAACACCTTCAATGTTCACGACCCTTTTGGTGGAGGTAAAAATTGAAAGAAAACGACGGGGCTTTTTTTCTGCATTGAAGTTATGAACGCTTCCGCATCTCTTCACTGCACGAAAACACATTCTGCATGGGGCCACCCAAAGTGGGAGGACATTTGGGATCTCCGATTCCCGCCTCCTGACCTTCTTTCCAAAGTAACGCAGAGAAAAGTAAAAAATAAAACCTTTTTGTACACTATGGAAAAATGTATAGAAGCAATCTGCTTTGCTACTGCACACAATACATCTGGAGTCTCAACACATGGGTGAATTGAATGAACCCTTTAAAAAATCCCTACAGATTTACAAAAATACTGCATGCCGTACATATGGAAATCTGCATTCATTATTGCCAACCCGGCGTATTGCCCATAACCAAGCGAAAACCTGACATTACTGCATGCGGAAATGGACATCACTGCATGCAGAAACCTGACATCACTGCATGCGGAAACCTGACATTACTGCATGCGGAAATGGACATCACTGCATGCGGGTGAAACCTGACATTACTACATGCGGAAATGGGCACCACTGCATGCGGGAGAAACCTGACATTACTGCATGCGGAAATGGACATCAGTGCATGAGGAAACCTGACATTACTGCATGCGGAAATGGGCACCACTGCATGCGGAAACCTGACATTAATGCATGCGGAAATGGACATCACTGCATGCGGAAACCTGACATTACTGCATGCGGAAATGGACACCACTGCATGCGGAAACCTGACATTACTGCATGCGTAAATGGACATCACTGTATGCGGAAACCTGACATTACTGCATGCGGAAATGGACATCACTGCAGGCGGAAACCTGACATTCCTGCATGCGGAAATGGACACCACTGAATGCGGAAACCTGACATTACTGCATGCGGAAATGGACATCACTGCATGCAGAAACCTGACATTACTGCATGCGGAAATGGACATCACTGCATGCGGAAACCTGACATTACTGCATGCGGAAATGGGCACCACTGCATGCAGGTGAAACCTGACATTACTACATGCGGAAATGGGCACCACTGCATGCGGGAGACACCTGACATTACTGATGGACATCACTGCATGCGGAAACCTGACATTACTACATGCGGAAATGGACATCACTGCATGCGGAAACCTGACATTACTGCATGCGGAAATGGACACCACTGCATGCGGAAACCTGACATTACTGCATGCGGAAATGGACATCACTACATGCGGAAACCTGACATTACTGCATGCGGAAATGGACATCACTGCATGCGGAAACCTGACATTACTGCATGCAGAAATGGACATCACTGCATGCGGAAACCTGACATTACTGCATGCGGAAATGGACATCACTGCATGCGGAAACCTGACATTACTACATGCGGAAATGGACATCACTGCATGCGGAAACCTGACATTACTACATGCGGAAATGGGCACCACTGCATGCGGGAGAAACTTGACATTACTGCATGCGGAAGTGGAGATCACTGCATGCGGAAACCTGACATTACTACATGCGGAAATGGGCACCACTGCATGCGGGTGAAACCTGACATTACTGCATGCGGAAGTGGACATCACTGCATGCGGAAACCTGACATTACTGCATGCGGAAATGGACATCACTGCGTGCGGTAAGAACAGGTGAAAGTCTACTACATTTAGAGAGTGGGCCTATGTGCTAGGATTTGAAGGATTGTGTTGCAGGGAGAATGCTTCGAGCTTCATTATACATTTTCCTACATTAATCGTAGTCAGAGGTGACATCTTCCTTGAGGTTTGGGCAGACGTGGCATTTCCTTCTGGGAGAAACCCACAAACCATTTGTGAGGGTTTTCACTGGCCTCACTTGTGATGAGCTTGAGGATCCGATTCTCACTTCTGCACAAGCCCCAACATCAGGGAGGGCAATCATGCCCTGGACACCCAGCAAGAGAATGCTCATTTTGAAGAACTTAACATGACTCAATCAGATAGTTATGATGTAATTTAAAAATAGAAAGAGGGTAGGAGAAAAAACACCCGACACGTACGCCTGCAGGAACTGTTTTACCATGTTGCTAGTACTGTACATAGCAAATAAAGCACATATAGTAACTATTTTATAAAGCGGGAAACTCTTTTGCTTTACCCGGCCACAGCCATTCATGTGTTTGAGAAGCAAGGTATTAGGCCAGGGATCCCAGCTAACTGCCCAAAGTCACCTATCTGGAAACAGATCCCTATGGTAGATGGGGCACACCAGGACCTTGGTATGTCTGATGCCAAAAGTGTCTGACCATTGCTGGATAGCGATTTGGCACCTTGGAAGGGCCTTGAAAAACAAGGGTCGACCCCTAATTTTTGTTGCCGGGGGACTTATAATCGTAAGTGGGGGGCTATCAGCAAGAAACAAAAATGAGTATAGAGCTCCCCATCCCACTTGTGTCCAGACCTTGTGTCAACTCTAACACAAGTGCAGATGTGGAATACATGCTACACTGAGCCTCACCTATGTTTTTTCTTAAAACATATTCAAATTTATTTTACAATATTTGAACAAACGGCTCTTATCGCCGACATGAATGCTACTATAACGTTTCACAGCCCTGGAAAGGGCTAAACATTGTAAAATGATCCATGAAGAAAATAAAGCATTCCTATCCCTGATTGAGAGATAGAAGTGCAAGTTAGATGCCAGCACTTCATAATGCTGCTGTTCCACTTACAAAAGTGCAGGAAATGGTCAGCATGCCTTCTAATGTATTAGGCACCAGCCTTCGCTCGTTCTGAACAGGTGCAGGTGGCATGCTTTTGTTTGCTATGCATTTCAAAGAGCTACACACTTGTGAATTCGGGATACACTTTAAAATGAACAGAGACTCTCCCTTTAACCTCCCCCATCACGCTATTCTGCACCTGGGAAGAATGAATCAGAATTATTATGGGCACATTCTAATGACCATTTTAATAGGGCACACGCAGAAAGATTTTTGAGAATCAGACCCAATGCTTTTATGGTTCGGATGCTTAAAAGCATCCAAGAGGACTGGGGTTGTGGGCAGTACTTTTTGTTCTATGTTAGAACACTGCATGCTTTTGCCCGCAAGTAAAAATATTGAATCTTTGTTACCACATTTTTACCGCAAAATATGGCGGAAGACCCCCTGCACACTGGCCCACCTACCCCACCCTTTCTTATTTTATACTTACCTCAAACCTACCATCAACATATTTGTGGGAAAAAATGCGGTAAAAAAAGTTCTACGTTTATTTTACTTGCGGGCAAACAGTTGATTTCTCATTTAAACCATTACTGTTCTCATGTAGCCAATGAAAATACCAGCAGCTACTGTTCAGTCCAATGAGCGTCCTGGACCTCACAGGTATGTCCTAAATATGACACGCATATGTGCCTCTTACAAAAGGTAACTCCATATACTGAATTCATGTGCTGAAAGGGCGTGAGACTGGAAAACTATCAGTGCCTCGCCCCTTCTACAGTACAAGCTCAAAAAGCATTGTGAAGACCATTGCAGCCCCCCGTGGCCACCTGCTGCCTGTGAGTCCCGTTACAGGAGGCCTCTAGTGCCATGTAGGCGATGCTACCCACTGTCTCCAAACAGGTGGTCACTCATGAAAGAGAGGAGATGTGACCCATTCCGAAAACAGCGTGGCCTGCGTCATGTACATGTTATAGCATGTTGGCAAACAATCCTTAAAGAGCATGTGGAGAGGTTTCCAATACATACCTCTTTGTGGTTTTGCTTTAAGAAGTGAAGCTCATCCTCCAGACTTTCCATTTGTGCCCTGAGGCTGCCAAGAAGGCCCACGTGTTCATCTTTCACGCCTCTTAGAGCCGCAATATCTCTTTCCACGGATTGCAAGATGGCCGCTTCTGTTTCCCATCTAGAAAAGAGTCAACGTGTTGGTTAAAGCCTTTGCGTCACTGGAAAGCTAAATCCGCTATTCCACATAGTTTCTTACTTCATTGATTGATAAATCGGAAGCGTTTGTTGCATATATTGTACTGTCAGAAAGGCATTGTCTAAGGTATTGAGCCAGGTTTGAGATGGCTAATTTCCAGAAGAATAAAGACAGATTAG
The DNA here is from genome assembly GCF_040938575.1 of Ambystoma mexicanum. Classification (NCBI taxonomy): domain Eukaryota; kingdom Metazoa; phylum Chordata; class Amphibia; order Caudata; family Ambystomatidae; genus Ambystoma; species Ambystoma mexicanum. The sequence continues at coordinate 232,670,309 of NC_090929.1, forward strand.
AGACAGACCAGTGACAGGCTACTGCAGTGGTGCACAGGGTCAACCATACATTCTAGTGTATAGAAATGTTGAATAATTTAAACATGCACAAGAAATAGAAACGCCACAGAACACACATTTCTCAGGAGGAATACAATCTTAAAATGTGAAATCTTTTTTATTAATGTATTATGGCTTTACATTAAAACTTTTCAGAAACAAATTCTGGAATCTCAATAGTATTATATTATAGTGCAGCGTCTAGGTAAGGTGTGTGGCTAGTTCAATAGGAAACCCGAAAAAATTGAATTGCTAATAACTTTTGACTTGCAGAACAGGTTTGGCTGATAGTTTCCAAAGAAAAGGTTTGTCCTGGCCACGCCCCAGACTTGGAAGTTTGGGAAAGATTTGTTAAAAAAATGAAAATGTTATTAAGAAAGCGAATAAACGCTGTTTAGGGCCTACTCCCATTCATTTTCCCATAGAGAAAAAGTCAACATTTCGGAGCAGCGCAGGGCAAAAAACTCTGGATGAAATTGGACCAAATAAGAAACAACTTGTGCATGAAGCATTGACTCGATTTTCAGAAGGGGTCTGGGGTTATTCCGAACAGTAGTTTTCAAAAAATTCAACAGGGAAGGGGGTGCCCCCTTCTACAAAATTAAAGTGATGTCTCCCCTGTGCTTTGCAGCACAGAGGCTTTTCAGAAATGACAAGCTGCCATTTTCTCCTTTAGCTCGATGCGAGTGATTACTGCAGTAATATCGAGGGAATGCGAAAACAGAAAGTGCAAAAAACGCTATTTGAAGGAGGAATAAGTTTGAAATTGCATCAGGCGAGAGGTGGGGAGGGGGAAGAGGACATCATATGAAGTTGGGGAGTTGGGGAGCCAGTTACAGATCTGGCATTTTTGCATTATCAGGGGAATTTCAGGGTGGAGGGGGATGTCATGTGATTTCCGTGCTAATAAGGAAGACGCACTCGGAAACAAAAAATGCATCACAGGAGCGTTATGCTAGTAATTAACGTGTAATTATCAGTAATTATTGGGGGACTGGAAAGTGAGGAAAAAAATAAATGGGGGCATCTGTTGTGATCACATCTACTAGGCAGTAGGAAATGGGTCTTTTCGACAGTGACCTTGTCCAGTGAGCCCCAAAGAAACCTATTGGTGCAACTTGTGCAGTGGCCACGACCGAAGGCCATGGCTAGTATGCCCCAAGGAAACCTATTAGTGCAATAGTGGGCTTGAAAGAAACATAGTGTTTTAAAAAATACAGTAGACACAGCCAAAGGCCATGCACAGTCCAGGTTTGAAGGCCACAGCAAGCGGGCTCCAAGGAAATATATTGGTGCAAAATGTACAGTGGCCACGGGCCATGGCTAGTGGCCCTTGAATAAACTATGGTATAACAAAAGCCTTTAAATTCACTGAAAAAACGTTAGTTACGGGACAGTAAAGGTGATCAGATTTAATGCAACAAAACCCTTGAAATTTGGCAGACGTGGGAAGTGATGATCATCTTAACTCAGCGCCCCCCCCCCGGTTGCAAAGTCCAAGAGCACATACATAACAGATGGGATTCACAATGACATAGAAAATTAAACGCCGATAAGATAGCTCAGTGGGTTGCATGCTCGCTGCTACGATCTGTGTGTGATCTGCACATCGCATGTTCGAATCCTGGCATGGTCAACTCAGACTTTCGTCCTTCCTAGGTCGATAAATGAGTACCAACTCTGTTTGGGTGATATTGTATCTAAATGTGTTTTATGTAAAGCACTTAGGCATAAGCACTAAATAAATAACACATCATTAGATCCTAGGGATCATGAAAGGGGGACGCTGAGATAAAACGATCATCACATTTTGTTCCGTTAAATCTGATTACCTTAACTAAAGTTTTTTCAGTGAATGTATATATATATATATATATATATATATATATATATATATATGTATATAACACGTATTCATCACATGAAATTAAGCCTTTCAATATATTTAAAACATCTAGCAAAATGCTTACATCATTTACAAAATGTCCCTTCCTGCCAGTTTAAAAATGTTCATAACAACGGAAGTTTACGCATGGCTCAGTGACACTGGATTACAACTTAAAAAGCTGATACCAAAAGGATTCTGTATTAATATTTAAGCACAATTATGAGCAAATCTTTCAAGCGATCGACGTTTCCAAAGGGCCTTGTTCGCTGCAATGGCGACAAGCCCTTTCTTCATAAGGTGGATACCACTTGGACCGATCATTTTCAAAGTGTGTCATTGATTAAGACGTGCTCTCACCCAGATATTTCTATATTTAGACAAGCGAATCTGCCTAAGAATGATTGGGCAAGACACCCATGCATTCTTCCAATCAGGAATGAGCCTTATTTCTTAAAATTTGAAATCATGTTAAGGGACTGGAAAGGGGGGTTCGGGAATGATAATGCAGGAAACAATCGAGACAATAGAACTAAGGGAAGGCAAAGCTTGAGACCGTGGGCCTCGCTGCAAGCTCTATGCATGACATGCATAGACAGGATTGGCCCCAGACTCTCGCTGCCATCAGTTCTACATTCCAGTGTTTCCACGCAATCTGCACAAAGAAACTGGAGCGAAGATAGTTTACATCATTATTATGTTTCAGCCGTTTGTTCATCATCTTTTCTCAGATGGAAACATATACCCTGTAATGCCCATTACTGTATTTCACAAGGTATCCTAAAAAACGGAGTCCTTATGCTGTGCGTAATGTATGGAGCCACATGCCAAGTGTTTCAAGCTATCGTTTGCTGCCCCTCTGAGTTCGCTACCTCGGGCTGTGCTGTTGGTTCTTTGTTGCATGGTGCATAAAGCAATTGGGGGTTCAGCGCCCAAGGTTACACCTCAGTACCCTCCATCTCTGACTGCAACTCGGGTTCCCCACCTCTTGATGCATCTCGGGATCTCCGATTCAAGCTGTACCTCAGAGTTATAATTATAGTTGTTTTTTTATAACGTGCTTAATACCGAAGAGGTTTCGAAGCGCGGACCCGGGATTCAAACCTGTGTTGCTCTGCGCCGTTTTGCTTACAAGACACAACAAGCGCATTGCCAATGACCTATGCTACCCGTGCCCAGTTCTGCATTGTAGCCTGTGCTTCCTGGTATCCATCCAGGGATTTTCTGAGCAGCTCCCTGGGTTACTTGCATGAGCTCCTATTTAAATGCTCTCATTATGCCGTTTCCAAGATATTTTTGACTATATATGTATGATCTTTCTGACTCCAGGTGGACTTGTGGTTGGAATGGAAGTTACTTTAATTTTGGCTTTTAGAAACCAAAACGGTTGCATTGGAGTACAAGTAGGCAGGAGATGGCATGTTACGATGGACTCAAAGCCTGTGGGTGTTGTCAGGGATGTAATTTCACCAAAATGCCAGGGGTAGCGGAGGTGAAATCACATGACCCTTGACCTCTGATGACATCACCGGAAGTGATGTCATTTGACCTCACTGCCAAAGTGAATTCACAGGAAGCGATGGAACACAACCTTTTACCCTTTGACAAAACAGGAAGTGGCCTCACATAGCATTGTTCCTAAGTACAATATGAACAATATGGTTACACTATCACTGTAACGTGATAAACATTTCATACAAGAATGTATCAGCAGAAAAAAACATGCTATGACTGCAACTTGCAAAAAGAAATATACATAGTCCGAAATGGAAGCTTATACTACTTTAAATGCCTTCTGGAGTATTTTGTCTGCATTGTGAATTTGAGGTGTTTAAGAACAGACTAAATTAGTGACTCGCCCACTGAAGTGTACATGAAATAAACCCTTAATGAGTCTAGTAATTGTTGTTTCGAATTCCAGAAAGTCAAATTATTTGTTATTCCTATTCTTTCTTATTTAGGGTCGCTGCTCAAAGTGTTACACTTGTGGAACCACCTGTTTTTTTTTAAAGAAGCCTGAATAAGAAAGCCAGCCACTCCAGAAACAAAGAGCCACATGGCATTGGCCACAGGCCAGGAGCTTCGATTTGCAAAAACAAAAACAACAACAAAAGTTTGAATTTTTATTTTTTAGGGGTAGCAAGGGAGAACTCAGGGGGCGCAAGGGCGACCCCTGGTGACCCCTAAATGACGTCCCTGGGTGTTGTTTGGTTATTAACAAACCAATTGACCCAATACCCATTTCCACCTACTACCTGTTCCTCCCCGCCCAAAGAAAACACCCTCCTGGGATCTCTTTGAGCTGGCTCTATCATGCAGTAACATCAATCTCTCTGATAAATTAAGAATGACAGGGTTATTTCTAAGCCATCTTTTGAAAGGTAGTGGTTTAATTGCAGCAGCGAATGAGGCTCTGGTGTAATAAAAGTGTGTAGCAAAGTGTGCGTTCAGTCACTTGTTTTATAAGCAACATGTGTGGCCGGGCCTCTGTTCCTTGCATTGAAGCCCTTTTAAAAACAAGCATTGGCAAAGCCACACGTTTTGCTGGCATATAGTTAATGGGTAGGCATTTGCCCGGCAAAGACATAATTTACACAGATAATAACACAATTTTCCAGGTGTTGCATTTTATGGCCCAGGTAACATAATTTCAGGCAGAACAAGGCAAATAACTATCCCATTCCTATGCACAAGTCCCGCCTGTTGACTTTGCCAATGCCTGTTTAGTCATTTTATCCAGGCAGGGGAGAGAAGTAATGGGGGAATAGTTGCTGAGGTTTGATGGTTCACAATGTTTTTTTTTTAAGTTGGTCTTGACGTGACCCATTTTTAGAGAATTGTTTGAAGGGTCTTGGATTAGGGAGACGAAAACAACGAGGAGTAGTAGGGGGAAGGCATCTGTAGGCTGATACTTAATTACTGAAGCCAGGAGGATATTGTCCTTGCAGGAAGTGGCTTTTAATGAAGAATCAATGGTTGTGAGCTTCTCAAGTAACTGAAGTCTAGGATGGCAGTGAGCAGCAGTGTGGGGGAGGAAGTGAATGGAGGCAAAGAATTATCATACTGGTGGAAGAGGCCAGTCTGGATTAGAATTTTTGGTTTGTGATCAAACTTGTTTTATGAGGTAGAGGAAAAGATGGAGTGATATCAGTGACAATGGCTATTTAATGTCAGATGTTCCGTTTGGAGGCCTCAATCACGCTGGAATATCAGGACATGCTTGCTTTGCACTTTGAGTTTAGAGGTTAGACGTTTGTTGAATAATACTTGAATTTTTTGATTGTAGGTTTTTAGGAACAAGTCACGAGCATGGTTGAGGAGTAGGTCACGGGAAATGGAGACTATGGGGGTCATTACGAGGTTGGAGGTAGCCATGGCGCTATTAGCGCCATGGCTACCTCCAAAATTGTTCCGACTCCGGTCTGGTGGATGGAGCAATTACCGGTCCAGTCCGAGGTCGGCGGGACCGGTAATTCCCCATTCACCAGAGCCATTCCCCATTCCCATTTGAGCCCCCATAGGGCTCAATGGGAAGGGGGAAGGCGGCAATAATGGTACCGCAAATTGCAGTACCGTTATTGACCCCCGTATCCCTTTGCGGGTCTCGTCCTTAACGCCTGGTAAAACCAGGCATTAAGGAAGAACCCGCAATGGGAACTCGTAGTAGGGCGGTAAGGGATTACCGGCACCAGTGCCGTTACCGGTGCCGGTAATCCCTTACCGCCCACCTCGTAATGACCCCCAATGTCTGTCTGAAGTTGATTGATTAGCTGGCGCTTAAAGCACTTGGTGAGTATTTGTTGAACTTTGGCTGGCTTGTATGAATGGGTCTGATGGGGCGGATGGAGAGACAGGTTGCTCGCCAAGAAATAGGCATGTCAGGGTAGGTGAGATTGGTGGAGGGGGGACAATGTTGAGACCCAAGAAGTTGCCTTGGTCATGCTTTAGGCCAGAGAAGCGTCCTATGTAGTCCAATTTGGTGATGAGTTCAGGGATTACATATTCAGTTGACCTCCTGGACAGACTACTTAGATTAGACCAATGCTATTCTCCACACAAGGGTACATGCAGGTGCAGGCAATAAGTGCTGAGAATTTTAGGATATCAATATTCAATAATAGCAGGTGGGCCACAATAGAGGTTGCTCGCGTCCTCTGCACTTGATATAGCGTTATGGATTTCTAACGTGCTAAATCACATTTTTGCACGAGGACCAATGGAAAACAAATCCTCTGTGTCGAGACACGCTTGTCTGTTGCTTCCGCTCTTTCAATTGGAAAAAGTGTCTTGTTTAAAATGTTTCTCAAATCAAAACCATTAAAGGTGCAATTTCTTCATTCGTCAATATTTGGAATCTGCGCCCTATAGACAAAGTATTGGGTTTGCTTACTTCATTCTGAAGTCACCTGCAGCCAGTTTGGCGTTATCAATGGACAACATCAGTCTTGCATTTTCCTGGGAAGCAATGGCAATCTGAAAAGGAAATATGTATGATGTGTTAATAGAGATTTAAACACAATAATGGCCACGAGGCAGGCAAAAGACAGACGATCCACCTGGAAATTATAGACAATCTATGGAGCATGCAATACATTAGAAAAAGTCATAAACGGATTGCAACATCTGAGCAGTCATCCGCTTCCCAAAATCAAGCAAATAATGGCGTCCATTCCTTGTGGACATTCCCCAAAAAATGCAATCCAGATGGATAGGGGATCACTTGCTTTATGGCACCAGTCAGTGAATGGAGCAATGGATTACCAGATTAGATCCAACCAGCGATTCACTATTTGCAGATATTGTGAATCTGCCCTTCATTGAGTGTTTTGTGCTGCAACCATAATGGGCGGTCAAATCCTAAACATTACTAGTGTGCGCCCAGAAGTCTATTAGTTAACAGCTACAACAGGAATGATCCCCTTTCTAATGCTAACAAGTGTGCATTTATAGAAAGGATGCTCTCACTGTTAGAGCAAGTGCTCACACCATTGGAGCGCATCTTAGGTTTTGCACTGCCAGCCCTTATTTAATAACTGCATGTTGGCTCTTCCACCATTACTTAGTTGCCTGTGCTTTCCCAGAACATCCATGGATATAGGGGCACATGGCTTGCTGGACCTGCAATCTCCTGGTCCTACATAGTTTTGAAAGGACATTTTGAGGCGATCATCTGCTAAAATAATCCCATTGTACTAATTTCTCTCAGAGTCAATCATTTGCAGTTATTGGTGGGCTTTACTAATTGCTATGACATGTTTATGAAACTTGAATAGCGTCGGCACCAATGAGCATCCAGCTAACTCCTGATATGACCTGACAAAACTCAAATCTCCACCCCATTGCTTTTGAGACCTGTCTCGCACTTCTTAATCACTGGTGCTCGTCACTGAAGACAAACTATTGGACAATGCAAACTGAAGGGGCAAGGTCGGATGCTGGAGGTGACATAAACATGATTCTGAAGAGTTATAACGCTTGTAATGTTCACAAAGGATTCTTATTGGACAAGCTGGGAGCTGTACCAAATATTCATAGCCTCTCGATTAGTCAGCTTGCCATGTTCTACGCCTACGGGAAGTGCGGCAGATATCAGCAGCAAATATTCCGCGACTAGCGAGGATGATTTTATTCTAGCAATAGGCATGTTCATATACACTCTCAGCCAATTGCCCACGACAGCCCAGGCTGATTTAACCACTATCAACATGGGCCCCTCCATACCCATAAATATGTAAATACCAAAAGCGGTGCAGGCATTACCACCAGGACAGAAATTATGCTAATACGCCTGTTATATAAGGATGTAAAGTCATTACTTAAATTCATATTTATGTATCTTTGATTTTCTTTCTCATGAAAGAGCGAGGGGGTTATAGTAACTTTTTAAGTCCCTCCCCGTCGGTCCTTTCTTTGATGAGCTCGGCTTTTAGCTCCAACTTCCGGGACAATAACAATGATTGCTCACTCCAATGGTTAAATGAATCACTGAACTTAAATTGTATATGGATAAGATGGAACTCTGAGCAAGTTTTCATTCAAGATGGAAAGCTGTTGCCATGTTCAAAGTCGGCCTGAATAGTATTTTACTAATCTAAAAGCTGTAACTTCGTGTGTAGAATTGCAAATGCTTCGGACATTTTCTGGAATTATCTGGATGATATTGATCTAAGTCATTGTACACAAAGATTTCCGTATGAATGGCACTGAATGGGTCAAAAATAGAGCATTGTTGGTGTGGTTGATGCATTTCACGTCAAAATCTCTCAAACTAAAATTAGGACTTGTATTTGGGGACTTGAGTTCCATTTTCTTTTTTTTACGTATGTTATGAGTCAATCTTAACTTCTAGTCCTTTTGGTTTCATTTCTAATTTACTGCTGCAGTATACATGTAATATTTTAGATTGTTCAGTATTGTATTTTTTTTAATTGATATACATTTAATTGCATAGTTCTTGTCAAAGAACGCTTTGCCATTTGCACTGATGTGTATGCACTTTAACGTATTTACTATGTTTGGTATTAGTAATAATGATATGTCAAAATCAGGAGACAACATCACAATAATCAAAAGACAAATCTTTATTTCATAAACATCAGCAATGTCTTTCGATTTTCATAGATCCTATTTCTGAGGGGTCCATGTTAATTCGCCGAAAAAAATTGCTTCCAGGTTATTTACTTTTAAGGCATTACTGCGAAAAAATATTTGTAGGGTGACCAGATTTAAAAAGTAAAAAACCGGGACAGAGCAACTAACATAAAAGTAGGACATACTCTTTGAAGTGGCTGTCAATGCACGCCACTGCATTAGCGAATGGAGGAGAAGGGGGTCTAGGTGTTAAACACATATTATAATTAATCACAAACTAACACTATCTTAAATTGTAAAATGCATCATTTATTCTGCACGAGATTGTGCATTCCTGCCTGCCAGCTATGAAGACCTACTACCAAAAACCGGGACTGCTGCAGTTTCCAATGGAAACATAATCTTGACAAAGGGGGAAAGCCAGGATGTCTGGTCACACTATTTATTTGGGGACCTCCTATACGCCACTTCCTCTGCACTACCACTCCTACCCCAAACCCATCCACACACCCTTTTTACCCCTTAATCCACAATTAAATATCCATAATTTGAAGTAATTCGAAGTAATGCCTTCAAAGTAAATTAATTTGAAGTCATTTTTATGTATTTAAACAATGGGATACCATTTGTAAGACAGTTGTACCTGTTTTATAATGTGTGCTGCATCACCTAGACAACGTACTGGGGAAAAAGCCTGTGCAAAGACGATAGCAAATCAGAGCTGCAAACAATCAACCAAGTAGCGAATGAGAGATCTTTTTACCTCCTGCGATAGAGCATGAGCCTGGGCAAACACCGGGCCATGGTCCCTGAATACGGGGGCATCGGCTTTCATCTTATCTTGAATTTTTATCTCCAGCTCTTGGTTGGTTTTCTCAAGGTAGCGCACCTTCTCGAGGTAGCTAGCAAGTCGATCATTCAGGCATCTCATGGTCTCCTTGTCGTTTACCTTGACTGCCCCATTGATAACCCCAGCCGAGCTGAAGCCATTTTTGACAGGCGATGATGCAGTGAATTTGATGCTAGACACTGATGTCCTGGACTTTGGGATGGATCTCCCACCGACAGAGTAACTGGAAAAGGTAGGTCGCTTGCCGAAGGACTGGCTTCTGACAGATAGTGTGGCCGCCATTTTAAATGCTGAAACGCAAGGAAATATTTGATATATTAGAAAGAGTACTAATAAGAAAACACAGGGCATTTGAAATCTTAACCATATCATTTTAGATTTACTGAATCTCATGCCATTACGGTGGTCAACAATGCTTCCCTTTTTACGGGTTGGCTCGTATTTCTCGCTTCAGCATCACCACATGCAGCCACAATCTAACGCTATGGGCTCATTAGGATTTCCTCGGTATCCCTCTTGTAATTCCGGTTGGATACCGGAGAAATACCGTACCGTCTCTGCCGCATGATATACCAGTATTATTGAGTTGTTAAGGGGGGCGGAGACGCCGGTAAATCCCAATTCCATGGAGTCCCATAGGACTTCATGGGATGGGATTGCTTGAATCACTGGCACCGTTAGTAACGTTAGTAACAGTGCCAGTGATTCAGGGATTCATCTGTCGGTAGGGGCCTGTTCTACTGGCAGATTAGGCAGACTTGTAGTTTGCTGGTCCTCAAAGGTGCCGGTATACATTAGCACTTAAGGGGTTAATATATTACTGACAGGTTTGATCAGTTACATTGTTGTGCAACATGGGAAAAGGAACGTGAAATATGTTTCTAATAGGTTTGAATTTTGTTTAGCACAATTGTGATAGTTGTATTCATGTAAATTACTTTTTCATGGGAAAGGTGAATGAACAAAAAGGAAAGCAATTCATAAACAAGATGTGTTTATTTGACAATATATGTTACCCTTTTAAATCAATGTCACTTGGTCAGCTTGTTTTAGAGTTCACTTACTTAGATATCATGAGAGAAGTAATATGGATGCATCAACTCACCAAGGACATCACCACACAAAAATGAGCATTGATCCCGCAAAGCCTGTGCGCTCAAAATTACTTTAAGCACCCCTGCGCTCATAAGATTTTATGCACGCTCTGCATATTCATAGACTTTTTTCCCCGCAAAGTAAACCTATGCGCAAGTAGTGGCCGGAACACCCACGACAAGCCCCCACACATAGCAATTCCAGCCACATATACAGACCTTAATGCACCCCGGCAATACTGGATGCAATACCCTACAAGCAAGACAGCACCCCGGCGACACTGCATAGGGTCCCCGTAACTATTCCAAGCACCCCCTCAACATGTCTACCATTTATCAGAAATTAGTAATTTCCCGATAAATATGCATGCAAACCCCTGTAAACCGTGTCTGGACCCCGCTACACTGCTTCCGTGCACCCCTAACCTCGATCGGAACCCCGACGGTGTGCACGCACCCCTAAATCCAAGTGTTGATTTTACCTTTGCGCAGTGAATCCCCTCTCGCATGGGTCTTTAGACCTGCCTTCAGGTGGCGGTTGGCTCGCAACGTTTGCATGGTGATTTCCCCGATGTGAGGTTGCGCGGTCACATCCATGAATACAATTGATTCAGTGCAGTTGTGGCCGTGCAATTGACTCGTAGGGGCTGCCCCACAATATGCCCACGATTTGCCTTGTTCTTCCTCTTCCTGCATGTTCCACCCCCTATTGTGAGCTCCGCACAGGCCCAACCCACCCTTGAGCAGGTCATTTGATGGAAGTCTACCCGTTCCTGAAATATGGTTTAAGAACATTTTCAGAAGTACTCTAAAGGAAGTGCTAGTGGTGATTGTATTCTATGAATTGAATATTTATGGCATATTTGCTGGGTAACTATATGTGTCACAACTGTATGTAATACATTTGTGACATGCAATATCCCACACTTGCAATGATTAGATTCTGTGTTGTTCCGCCAGAAGACAGGATGTCCACTTGACAATTTGAAAATGCTTTCTACTGGATCAGGCTTCTCATACGTGGGTTTTTGTACATCTGACTGCTGTGAAGAAATTTTCAGTGGCGATTTGTTCCCCACTCTGTGAACCAAACCACCCTCCCTCTACCAGTCTTTGTATCTGCCGGTGGTGCTCTGCAAAGGCTCATCGTTGCCACCCTCCTTGCTACTCTTATTCGCCCTTCTTACTGGCCTCTTTCCCTTACTCCTCATTATATGTAGTGGCAGCCTGCTGCTGCCTGGGGGATCTGTGACAGCATACTTAAGGAGCCCTCCAGCTTCTTTTCCTTTGCAGATGGGGAGCAGGTGCACGTGGATCTAGGTCACCTGGCCTAAGCCCTGCCCACCTGGTGCCTTCCTGCCTGCCGCTCTTTTTCACCACTTAGCAAGCCCCGCCCAACTGGTGCCTTCGTGCTTCCTGCTTCCTGCTCTTTTTCACCACTTAGCAAGCCCCGCCCACCTGGTGTCTTCCTGCTTCCCGCTCTCTTTCACCACTTAGCAAGCCCCGCCCACCTGGTGTCTTCCTGCATGCCGCTCTGTTTCCCTACCTAAGGAGCCCTCCAGCCTCTTTTCCTTTGCAGATGGGGAGCAGGTGCAAGTGGATTTAGGTCACCTGGCCTAAGCCCCGCCCACCTGGTGCCTTCCTGCCTGCTGCTCTTTTTCACCACTTAGCAAGCCCCGCCCAACTGGTGCCTTCCTGCTTGCCGCTCTTTTTCACCACTTAGCAAGCCCCGCCCACCTGGTGCCTTCCTGCTTGCCGCTCTTTTCCACCACTTGGCAAGCCCCGCCCACCTGGTGCCTTCCTGTTTGCCGCTCTGTTTCCCTACTTAAGGAGCCCTCCAGCTTCTTTTCCTTTGCAGATGGGGAGCAGGTGCAAGTAGATCTAGGTCACCTGGCCTAAGCCCTGCCCACCTGGTGCCTTCCTGCCTGCCGCTCTTTTTCACCACTTAGCAAGCCCCACCCATCTGGTGCCTTCCTGCTTGCCGCTCTGTTTCCCTACTTAAGGAGCCCTTCAGCTTATTTTCCTTTGCAGATGGGGAGCAGGTGCAAGTGGATCTAGGTCACCTGGCCTAAGCCCCGCCCACCTGGTACCTTCCTGCCTGCTGCTTTTTTTCACCACTTAGCAAGCCCCGCCCACCTGGTGCCTTCCTTCACCAGCACGGTCTTGTGGCCAATGCTGGATTTGACTTTTATGGACTTCATTAATGGTGCGTCACTCTTTCTCAACTCTCATGCTGGACTTCCTTTGCATCTTGTACTCATGGTGGCCCTGAATCATGCTGTTCCCTTCTTCATCTTGTATCCTGGCTTGCAACATCATGTGTTACTACTGACTTCTGCAATTGTATTCACTCACCACTCTTGTTTCTCCACTCTTTTTGACTGCTTACCCTCTTTTCTCTCCTCCTTTCCCTTCTCCCTTTTCCTATCTCCTCCCCTTACTTTCTTCTATGCACTTACTCTATCAGAATTGTCCCTGGACCTAATATGATAGCAACCTCATCTGTTTCCTCCACCCTCCCATTACTGTTTTTTTTCCTCCCCACCACCCCTCCAGCACTATCTGAAATGTCGTCAGGCCTAGTATGATAGTCGCTTGTTTTGTTCCTCCCCTCCCTTTCTGCACCCCTCTCCCTCACCTTTTATTTTTCTCCGGCTCTACCAGAAATGTCGTCAGGCCTAGTACGGTAGTCGCCTGTCTGTTTCCATTTCCTTCCCACTCTCCCCCTCCCTTCCTTATCTATGTCTTAGCTCTTGCACTATCTGAAATGTCGTCATGCTGAGTACGATAGTTAATTTCACATCCTTACTGTTCATGGCGTAAGAATGTGGTTGTATTTTCCCCTTGTTCCCTCCCTTGCATTGAAGCGCTTTCAAACACATTGTGTATAGGCGCTATATAAATAAACAATCATATTATATCATATCATATCATAAACATACAGCAATCGATAACAGCAAGAGTAGGACTGCACACAATTGGCAGGTCGGTAAGAGAGAAGGAGATGTGTTTCTTCCTCTGGGTGACTGAGGGTAACATATTGATTTAAGAAACACGTGGGTTTCTTCATAGGTTGTACTTAAGTTACTCTCAGGCAAACATGCAACAGTACGATTCCTGAGCAAATGGCTCCTGCGTGACTCACAGTTTACTCAAGGGTTCCCTGCACAACTACACATTTTTTAATATAGCTACATGGAAGTGTTATTTGCCAGATATTGGAGCATTTAAGGTTGCAGCTGGCACATAACGGCAGTAGCTGCAGATGTAGGCTTTACCTTTCCAAATGGTGACTATGCCAGTCACGTTATGCCATTATGGGGGGCATTAAAGGCTGCACTTGACATATTATAACCAAAACCTATTACCCATGCCAGTGTTGATTTGATTATACAGCAGACACTGCACAAATCACCCATCCTGTATGTTCAACAGATTTACTGAAGTTTGGCTTCCGAGAGTTATTTAATCGAAGTGTGACCAGAATGTAGATACACAGATAAAGTCTAAGGATTACCTACGTTATGGATGTCTACAAGGCTTGAATCACCTACATTATTTGGTTGAAAATAAAAGGAACTCAAGGAACACTGGAAAAGAATGCTATATTATGTTGCAGCAATTCTGAGCACGCATTTGCAATTCACGTGGCCTCTTAGAGCAGCAGGCTGTCTGGGTGGACAAGATAATGGGCCTCATTACACGGACGGCGGTAAGGGTTAACGGTCACCGTTAATGGCAACGGTGACCGTTAACCCTTACCGCCGTACTACGAGGTCCCTTTGCGGGTTGGAGGATTTAACGCCTGCTTCTTGCAGGCGTTAAAATCCAACCCGCTAAGGGACCTCGGAGCTAATTACGGCACCGCAAAATTGCGGTGGCGTAATTAGCGCCTTCCCCATTTCCATAGAGCCCTATGGGGCAGAAATGGGAATGGGGAAGGGCAATGGCGGAAAGGGGATTTACCGCCCCTCCAACCTTGGAATGGGGCGGTAAATCCCCTTTCCGCCAAGGCGGTGCCGGTATTTTACCGGCATGAGCCATGGCGCTAATAGCACCATGGCTCACCGCCTACCGTGTAATGAGGCCCAATGTCTAGAAAGGGTTTCAGCTCCTGATGTAATAAAAACTGCCTTAACTAAGTGTACTTTCTGCCACTTGGTTTACAACCAGTATGTGTGTTCTTGCATCTGTTCCTTGCACTAACTTACAATTATAATACAAGCACTGGCAAAGCCGACAGTTTTGGCTGTTGAATAGGCATTTACCAGGCACTGCCATGATAAACCCAGGAACTGACAGAATTTGCAGCTATTGCCATCTTTTGGCCAGTTAGTGGAGGAGGAGACATTGGTTATTTTCAGTCCCTCTGGGACCAATGTAAACTAAAGCACTAAGTTACAGCAAATGCAATGATTTGCAATCACTCACAACCAGATCACAATGTAATTAAGTAACAAACCACTTATCTTATTGACTTCATTCATTTTTGGTCCATTCCTGGACATTTAGGTGTGCTTTCCCAGCTGACAGTAGTATGTTCTTAAAAACGACTACTAGGGTTTTCTGTAGCCTTGTTATAATAGAGCATCCTATCCATCCCGTGTCCCAGGTCCTCTTAACCCCATTTCACCTAGCTGCCCATTGCATAAGGGATTCATTTATAAACCCACAAATCAAATGCACACACGTGATTCTATTACTTTTATGAATCTGGTTTATTATCTTAGTAAATGTACGTATAAGACAACAGTTCATGGGGAATTTAAAATGGTCCCGATTCACTCCCTAGAGACAGTATAAAAACACAGGAACCCATCACACACTAGCCTGAGACTGGCATCTGGCAGCCACCGAGCGGGGCCTGCTTGGCCACATCCACTCTGCCCGAGACAGCAAGTAACCACAGATGGGCTTTGGTCGTCTTGGGCCTCATTTGTGAGAGGTGGTTCGGGTCTCTTAGACGGTGAGCATGGTATCCCCCCCTTCCCTCCCCCATGGCATGTAAAACCATTGTCATCAGCCTCTATGGTGTCACGACAAAGGTAGACAGGGCCCACTGCAACACAGAACTAATTATGGGATCATTTTGGGATTATGGCAGCAGAATATCAACGCACCAGCAGGTGGAAGTAAAGGCCACCACCACATTTGAAATGGCAAACACTGTAATACTAGCTGAAATATAAATTTGCGTTATTGGTATTATGGTGACCCTATAAATAAGGTTGCATTATATTTTGCATAGGAAATGAAAAAAATGTTATCCACAAAACCGCAGCTAATTGGGCATGCCACTGATTCAGCCAAACCGATATGAGATACATAGCTTTGTCTGCTCAGATTTTTGACATAGACCTAACCTTGTCATGAATTTGTGCAGATTGAAAGATTTTTGAAAATTGGGGCAGCCATGGAGAGATTTAAATGTTTTCTAAAAATAGCATACACATATATATACACTAGCCAAATGTACCCTTTATTCCACATTGGTTCTGTAAACAAACATGATAACACTCTCATCAATTGTTGAAAATCAGTGATCCTGTAGGTTGCTGTTCCGAGTCACTTATCGCTTGATGTGCTTTGCACTCTGAAGTAAACTGCAACGGGAACGGACATACCCTGGAGCAGACGTGGAGGGGAGGCAAGAGTTGGCATGCTGCAGCATAATGGTACCTTCTGTACGCTCTCCCCACCTGTCAACTCTCCCTGGCGCAGTGCAGTGCGGTGCAAATATCTTGAAAACAGTGGGACCCATCCCTTGAAACATGGTTTTTGAGGTTAGTGAACTTCGAGTTGTTTTCCTCACGTCGAGATGCTTAAAATGAGCCTTGTCCAGTCCTTCTACGACCACATTAATATTTCGCCAATTTCAGGCAACCGTCTCATGTGTGAAGGGGCTGAAATTCAGGGAAAGGGTTGGGGCGTCCAAATGTAATGTTGCCAGTAATGTCCAGAGGGTCCTAACAGGTAACTATGCAACATTTGGTGCAGATTGGTGGAACGGTGTGGAATTGTATAAGAAACAAACTAACAGATATTCTGCTTTATATAGAGATAGAGATTTGTTCTTGGACACTAAGCATGGGATACAATCTAATACACTTAACGTGACAGATGAAAGGAGGGTAACAAAGTATCACTGTTTGGAATCCTCAGAAACAAAAAGTAAACACAACAGTGTAAGTGGGAAAAGCCAACAGTGATTCTTTATGGGAATCCAGGATGAACATACTCGATCTTAGCAGTTAAGTGGTCAAAAGGGAAAGAAACTTATCATTGGAGTACACATAATAGAATTTATCAAAGAAACTGAAATAATCCAGATGGAAGCCAATGAACAGGTAGGTCTTTATTGGGAAATACCCCACAGCTACAGAGCCCATACAATGTGTATCACCAGCTCTCTCTCCAAGCTCCAACTGCCCACCCCCAACCCGGGTTCTTATTCTAAAATGGAATCCACAGGGAAAGGCTCGCACAGCACGAGCAAGCCACTGCACACACCCTTCCCTCAAAAGAAAACAGGGAAACGAAAGGAGGGGAAAGGTAGAACAGTGAGAAGAACAAGGATAAGAACACATATAGAATTAACCAGAGATAATAAGCAATGAAATAACAATGGAATAACATGAGAGCAATGCACATATGATAATACCAGCAAAACAAGTTGAAATACTGCTACAGCCGGGGCTAAGCCAAATGGCACCCGACGAAAGCAAAAAGACCAAAAGGCGTGATGAACGTGGTCAGCAACTGGCAATCCTCTGCGAGTGGTATCTGATGATATGCCGCTGACAGATCCAAACTTGTATACGTTGCCACATCTCTGACGCTGTTTAGCATGTCTGTTATCATGGGCAAAGGGCATTATACACCACAATGTTCTTATTAACCTCCCTGAGATCAACACACGTCCTAATGTTGCCAATCTTCTTATGCCCTACTAGTATGGAGCTGACCCATTCAGCAGCTTTGACTCTCTTAATTATACCCCTTCTGAAGAAGCCTCTCCTGTTCAGACTCCACTTCACCCATAATTGACATTGGGATGTATCGTGGTTTGTGACTCACAGGCTTAGATTCAGGCTTCACTATGATCCTCTTTGCGAATCCACATGGACACCCCACCTCGTTAGTGAATACCTCAGGGAATCGCTATTTGTCAGTGGTGTTTCCATGCATAAATAAAAGTGGTTCAGTGCTCCTGGGAGCCAGTCTAATCCCTAGAGCCACTTGATCCCTCTATCCCAGAATGTCCACCCCTTTCTTTGCCACATAAATGCTGATTACCGCTAACCTTCGTTTGTATTCGACAACACCTTGAAACATTCAAATAATTGCAATCCTTGAGCCTTCATATCCTGCAGGGCCCTTTACGTTGGAATGCTTGAGAGAGACATTCAATCCTGCTTCCTGTAGTTTCCTCTACCTGCTCTCAGCTAAAATCGGATATCGTGAACAACTGTCCACCATCACTTTTATTGGAAAACTTCAACCCTGACTTGCAGCTGAGGCACTTCAATCGAGAGTAGTCTTCTGCACTTTTTTGCACTACCACGTCGCCTCATCATCCAAGCTCCATTTCTCTTCTCCTTCTTCGACATACAATACCTTCTTTTTGCTACGGCACATGGCTGCAAAATGACCATTGAGCGCACAGTTCAAACAATGTTGGTTGATGGCTGGGCAGAGCTTAGAGCTGGCAAAATGACTTGTACAACCACACCTGTAGCACTTTCCTCTCTCTACCTGTGGGTTTGCCACAACGCTTTTCCTATCACTGAGGCATCGAGTCCTTCTGCGGTTCATCCCTCTTCAGACCTCCCTTCTTACTTTTCTTGGTCATCAGATTCACTTGAGTCTGTTCCTTATTTGGGTCTTTTGAACAGTGGTTGGCCACGTTATTCTTCTTCTCTCATATTGTCTGGGAGCACAATTGCATGTGCTCCACCTTCTTTGCGATCGCTATGGCTTCTTCGAGGGTGGGATTCCCACACATCCATAACATCTCTTGAACGATCGGATTGCTTGTGTGTATGATGATCTGATCTTTAATAAGCACATCCATCCCCATCCTAACTGTGAGCCCGATTCATGGAATATTTGCACTGTTCAAAGTGACTTTGCACTGCTGAAAAGTGACTTTGCACCACTGACGCAAAGCCTGATTCATGGAACTGTGCAAAGTGTATTTATTCAGTGCAAAGTCATTTTTGCAGTACGAAATTAACTTCCATGAAGCAAGGCTTGTGTTGGCAAAAAAAATCCATGAATTGGACCCTGTGAATTCACATGAGTTTGCCAGACATTGTTGGGTGTCCTGACCCACGTTTGAGCTATCATGCTGCAACATTTGGTGCTGTGGGCTTAGAAAATCCAAGATGGCCAAAAAGCCCACATGTACGCCAGAATAGGAAAACTGTGCAGTACTGGCATGGAAAACATCATGATGGCCAGAACTTCCCAGAAAATGCACAGGGAAATGCATGAAGAATAGGCTGCCACCCATTTTTGCCTAGGTTGTGAGCACAGGAGGGCACTGCCTAAAACCACCATTGGGCTACCCACACAGTAGCCTGAAACCATTGGGAATGGCAATGCTGATTGCCAAAAGCAACCTAGAACTGTGGAGAATTCATTTTCTTAAATCCCAAAAATGGTTGCATTACCAGTACTCACCACTATCAGAAAGCCGGCGTTTTAAAACCACCAGACTTGTGTGTAAAACTGAATAAATGAAACAAAACCAGACCAAGGAAAGACTTGCTAAGAGGTGGATACAATGTAAAACTATATTCTGAAATGACTTGAAGGAAGTAATTATTTAATGTGTATGTAAAAATCGTAAGTGATTTAAAATGGGGGACAAAAAGTGACATTTTATCTGAAACCTGGCTTAATGAAACTGAATTCTGCCTGACATCTACCCCCACAGGAGTTAAAACCTGCTCAGCCACTCTTCCCCTTGCCAAAAGGAGTTGTCACCTCTCTGATTAGATTAGGGGTGGAGCAGCTACAGGGAGTTGAACAAAGGCCTGTCCTGGGCCCAGGCAGATGGTTTATTAGGGTGGTCGTAAATGGCTTCCTTTTGAACAAAGCCATTCCTTGACTCAGGCAGATGGTTTATAGGGGAGGTCGTAAAGTGGCTTCCTCTTGGCAGAAACGGGGAGGGGCAGCCCCTCTGAGGACAGGCTGACCTTAAAGAAGGTGGATAGACTGGTTTCTCCACCATGTGACCTGGGAAGACACACCCCTGTTGGCCAGAATATGATTTTAAGAAAGATGTATAACTCATGGTGCGGACTTGTCAAAATTAGCTAAATGATACCATAATTCTTGTGATTTTTCTGCCCACATTTTAAGAGGTTTTAGGACCCGGTGGGATGATCTGGGGGGTTGCTAGGGGAAAATGGGGTTTCACTCCAAATGTCTGCATGTTAAAAATCTGACACTTCATCAATTAATGTCCATACTCCTTGCGCACATGTGTGTAATTTTGGGTAAGTGTCCGATATTGCAAAACCAGTTAAAAAGTGCAAAATGTTGCCATTTCTGAATGCAAGTCCCCAGGAAGAGCAGAGTTTGAACAGAGTATACCTCATGTGATATGTGATGGGTGCATGAAATTTTAAACAACTGTGTATCTGTGCAATATGTATTTGAATCAAATATAGATTTGTGGGCAAACTGACCAGGGGAGGATCCTCTGACCCATAAAACCTACAGCATCACTCTGACTCACATTTCCTTCCCCCAATCATGGGAGAAGGGAGAATTGGGCCAATGACAGGTAGAGAGGGGCAGGCTTAGCTAGGCCCAGGCACACACCCACTTTCAAAACACATAAAAAGAGACTGCTGGGACAGGTAGAGACATTCAATTCCATTTGCTGCGGAGCATGCTGACCGACGACTTAACATCCAGAGATCCTACACTTAGACTTCCAAGCTAAACAGAGACTACAGAACTTTGAACCAAGAAGGCCCACTGCAAGGGAAAGTATTTGTCAGTAGGCCAAAATCATTTGCAGACTATTCACAGCTGGGCTGAGCTGTTGATTCTGGCCCGAAACCCTGCGCCAGAAAGATCCAGAAGCAGTGCTGTACCCAGAGAAAGCAGAGGAGTATCCAGAACCAGAGGCCAGAGATCCAGAGTGACCCAGACCGCTGTTAGCAGAACCAGAGAGCTGACCCAGATCACTGTGAAGTGCCGAGACCAGAACCGGAGTCCAGTCCAAAACCTGACCAGATCCGTGGCAAGGCCTATTTCAAAAATATATTGTGAGTACCTAGCAGAACTGTGCAGAACCAATCTCTTAATTAAAATAATCTAATCCAAACTATTTTAATCTAACCAGAACTGCCTCCTAGAAGTTGTCACTTGTTATTTTGTAAAGCTGCACCACTGTCATTTGTCAATTCTGCAGCTGCAAAGCTGTCACCTGTCATTTTGAGTTTACTTTAAATCCGAAAAACTACCTTTATTTAATCGTCCGTATCTCTGTACCCGTTTGGTCTAGGAACTTGGTTTAACTTTCCTCTGAAAGCTTTGAATCTCAGCTTTTCAACAAGCTTAGAACCTACTTGCTAATCCTTATACTTTTGCCGTAATCACGATTCACACACTCGCGAATTTTGCCGTGATTTGCGATTTGGCCCGATTTCTTTACTTGTAAAAAGATAGCTGCTTTTGCCTGTGTTTCAAAACTCCTATCTGTTGTATAAGCTGCTGGGGGGGAATTGGACTGAATTCTATTTGATTGCATTCCTAAGAACTGAGTGCTCTCCTCTTCATCTCCTTACATTGCATAAAGGGGGGGGGGGTGAATTGTCCAAGAAAGTGATTACATTGTCTTTTGCTGAAATCCTATCAAGTTATTTTCTGTACTGTATTTTCATTCCACATTGCATCTATTTGAAACCATAAAAGTATTGTTGCTATCTTATCCATCCTATACCCACTCATCATTGATTATAAAGAAGTGTGCTAGTGCCAGACTATCCATTATAGATTACTGCTCAGATTAAGTGTACTATCAGATATTAATTTATTATAAGTGTGATATATATATATTGTTTAAATTCTCAAATAAACCTTTTAAACTTGCAAAACAGAACTACTTCTTGGCTCAGTGGGGTCAGGGGGATTCCAAGAGAGGGGTGTTATATAGGGGTTGTCATCCAGAACTCATGAACTGGACATAAAGATATATCAATAAGGGTTTCCATTCAGTATCCCAGACTAGGCATTGACTTAGCTGTAGTGTTGAATTGAATCCTCTTACAACATCTCAAGGTGCTGACATAGGGCCTCATTAGGACCCAGGCGGACTTCGCGGTGCTAAATGCACCGCGAAGCATGGCGGAAAGCCGCCGATAGCGCCATGGGGGTTGGCGGATTTACCGCCCCATTCCGACCTCGGCGGAGCGGTAAATCCCCAATCCCCATTCTGCCCTTCCCCATTCCCATTTTTGCCCCATAGGGTATAATGGGAGTGGGGAAGGAGTTAATTACGCCACCGTAAAATACGGTGGCGTAATTAACAACGAGGTCCCGTAGCGCCATGGTTTTCTCCGCCTGGTAAAACCAGGCGGAAAAGGCCGCCATGGCGCTACGGGAACTCGTAGTATGGCGGAGAGGTACGCCATGCACTACGCTGGCGTAACACCCTCTCCGCCAGGGTCCTAATGAGGCCCATACTCTTCCACCAATTCATTGTCCTCCTGCTTCCGAGTATAAAAGTTGTAAGGATTGATCGCTACGTTCATCTTGGGTGCACAGTGGGTGTCCAACTGGAGAAGAGATTCTTTGTATACATCTATGTGACCCACCCCTTGAGCATCAGTCAGGGGCGGTAACTCTCTGCACTTTTTCTGACCCTCTTTCCCAAGAGAGTGAAGCAACAACATCTTCTTCATGGGTGACATTCCTTTGTATTCAACTGCACCCAGGTAGTTGCCCTAATACTGCTTCCATTCACTCCACGGCGTAACCGGCGTGCAGGGTTTAGGCAAAAAGGCTTTGGGAGGGAGTACTGTGACTGACATTTCCACAGTATGCCTCAGTCATGGTATGTTTCTGTCCTCTTGCTTACTTATTACTCACTACGAATGTCTCTGCCACTAAAGATCCTACCACTTACTGCAATTGTCGCTGCTGTAGAATTTCTTGACCTCTAAGCACACCTCTGGTAAAGTTCCTGCTCCTGACCACTGAGATGAAGAAGAGTTGTGTGGAGTAACAGCGAACAGCCCTGCAGGCTGTTACTGCGGCTGCCGTTGCAACCAAGATGGCTGATACATTGTATCATGCTAACGGGTCCTTTCTTCTAACCCGTGAGTGTATTTCAGCAACATTGCCACGCAAGATCCTCCTGAGCTTGGAATTGTTCACACCAGGACTTAATGCCTGAGCTTGTGCTTGTTCTCACCAGGACTTAATGCATAGCCCCACGGCAGTAACGGGCTCTGCGAGGCGAGAGAAGGAAGAGTGGGTGAGATGGTTGGAGGGAGGGATGGAGAATGGATGGAGGGAGGGATGGAAAGATGCTGGATGGTGGTATACATGAAAAGATGAAGGCAGGGAAGGATGGATTGAGGGTGGGAGTGAGGGAAAAATTGACAGAAGGATGGAGGTGGAAAGGAGAGATGGATGATGGATGTGTGGAGGGCATTGAGGGATGGAGAAATGAGGGGAATGATTGATAGTGAGATCGATGGAGGGATGGAGAGATGGGGAGGGAAGGGTGGAGAGATGGGTAGAAGAATGGATAGAGGGATGGACGGTGGGCTAGAGGGCAGAAGTTTGATGGAGGAAGGGATGAAATGAAGCAGGTAGAAGGGATGGATGAAGGTAAGGATGGAGGGATGGGGAAACTCAGGGAAGGAGAGCGGATAGATTTGGGGCAGAGAGATAGCGAGGGGTGAAGGAAAGGAGGGTTGGAAGGACAGAGGGATGGCAGGATGGAAGGAAGAATGGATGGATGCATGGAAGGATGGAAGAATGGATGGAGGTAGGACATACTGAGAGAGAGGGATGGAGGGAATGAGGGAAGTATGGAGGAATGGGCAGCGGGCGGCAGTGAGGCGGAGTCAGGGAAAGAAGGTGGAGGGACGGAGGAAAGGATTAAGGGAATTATGGAGGGATGGGGAAAGGGAAAGAAGCATAGAAGGATAGATGGAGGGAGGGAGAGATAGAAGGGGATGAAGGAAAGGCGGGATGACAGATGGATGGAGGGATGGAGTTATAAAAGGATGTGGATAGAGGGAAAATGGAGCAAGAAATGGATGATGGCATGAAGGACGGAAGAACAGAGCGATAGAAGGGGATGGAGGTGGAATGGGTGATAGATGGAGAGATGGACAGAGGGAAGGAGAGTCAGCGGGAGGGATGGATGGAGGGATGCCATGAGGAATGGACAGAGGGAAGAAGGGATGGAGCGCGACATGGATGGGGATGGACAGGTGGAGAGATGGGGTGGCTGGCAGATGGATAGATGTGACTTTGCACTACCGGCACAAACCCTGAGTCATGGAACTGTGCAAAGTGTATTTGTGCTGTGCAAAGTCATTTTGTACTGCAGGGTTTGTGTCACCAGTGCAAAGTCACTTTTCAGCATTGCAAAGTGACTTTTAAACCATGCAAATAATTCCATGAATCGGGCCCTGTGTGCAGTGGTAGAAGTGGAGCTATGGTTTCGGCAAGAGAGAGGGTAGGCGGAAGCATAGTGTAACATTTAACAAGGTGTTGCACCCGGGGCATTGCAGTAGTCTAAGTGACTATTAACTAAGACTCCGCTTACAACATTACACTTGGACAGGGACATGAATGGACAAATCCTCTGTATAGAAGGGTGAATGTGGTAAAAAGTAGAGGAATGATAAGCAGAAAAAAATAAAAGTAGTGGAACACCACTCACGACCGTTCCCGCTCACTTCGATCACTGCCTGTGTGAGGCAGAGGAAGGCCGGATAACAAACGTCCGAACATCCTTCAGGGGGAAGGGCTGGTTCATGGCCGTGGGGGTCAAAGGAAATGTGTATTGAGAGCGGTGACACCCCCCGCCCCTAAAAAGCACGAAGGAAAAGCTGCATACACGGAAGCAGCATTTATTTTCTAGGCCTGCATGAGAAGATGAGGCTGGTTTATAGGGGAGAAGCACACGTACGTGTGAAAAATTGCAGGCAGTCTCAAAGGTATAAATAAAGAACCAGCAAATCATGGCTGTGGCAGTCTTGTGTATGGTGATGCAAGTGTTGCAATAACTTTGCACCTTAGATTTTTTGAAATCTTTGCACTACACAATACAATTGCATATAAAACATACAGTATCAAAGAAGTAAAAACAATACACAATTCATATCTAATATTTCCTATAAAAATGTTTAACAACACTAACATTTCAGACATTACATCACTATAATACCATTTCCTTGGTGTGACTTTGTCACCCCATCAGATGCAAACAATATACTAATTTGGGTACATCAATCAAATTAAATAACAACAGAACTAAGCCAGATAATTTATGTTATGGTTTTTCTTAACAATTATGCCTAAAAAACTCTATCCCTGAGAATTGCAATAGTGGCCACAATAGTTACCTCTCAAGTCCTCTTTCCATACGTATGCATCTTAGATAATGGTAGCAGGGTATTACTGAGTATGGGAAGTAGCCCCCTGTATGTGTTTTACAGGTCCCTGCCTTGGATAATTACTTACGATCAATTTGGATGTGCTATTTAATCTAACTGCAATTCTTATGTATTCCTTTTCTGTCTTAACAAAATACTGTGTTATATTTGTATTGTGAATTTGTTATGGTTGAATTTAGTGTAAAAAAGTCATATGTGAACTAATGCACTTTAAATAAAAAAAAATTAAAAAAAATATAGAACAAGCTAATTCTCTTTGATGGGTGGCTCTGTACCACCCTCTACCATTCCTTGTTTGCTACCCTAATGCTCTGGAATGCAGACCTGTGGCAAATACTTATTCAGTAACTTATTGTGGGAACGTGTGATTGAGGGTAAGGAGGAAGCAAGTACAGAATAATGAAGATTCCTTGCTTGGCTGAATTCCTAATCACAGGTTCTCAGATCAAACGCTTCATTTATGAAGCGCATGCAATCTATAGCTTTCGAATCCTTTTCAAGAATACGTGCTTGTGATGGTGCAGATGAGAGTTGCACCGGGTCTAGCCACGCCCCCATCTGTTCCCAGTTATGAAGGAAAGTGCAAGCTAAGAAACATTCAGTAAAACACTAGTGGCCACGCAGCCGACATGAAGAGTAGAATAGGATATGCGACACAAGTTGGGCGAGAAGTAGTTTGCATTCCTAGGAGCAGTGAAGCAGTGAACGGTTGCAAAATACCAAGATAGGGTTGCACAAGTAGTATAGAGATGGGTAGGTTGGGAAAGGTTGCAGCATACGCGTGCAGCGAATAATGAATAGCGGCATGCAAAAGACACGAAGAACACAAACACCGCGGAGAATGAACCAAAGTACTGCCATTACTTAGACCAAACTCTGCGGGCCTCAATTCTGAAATACTGCATCCAAACATAGCATTTCTTAACACAAGATTCCAGGCCTCACAATGCTTAGACAGTAGTCCAAGCACCAAGGTCAGTGTGCTGAGAGGAGTTCAGCTTAGAAGCTGAAACCCCAACAGATAATGTTTCTCAGGGCGCAGAGCATGCCATTATTAAAGTTAATTAGTTTCAATTGGTAGCAGTGAGAAATAGATATATCCTTGAATGGCAGGTGCAAGTAACTACCGTGCCAAGTGATCGCATAATGGACGAATGCACAGTACCCCAAGTGGCTGCCAAAAGAAAGCATACACACATTAAGACAGCAGAAAATCCAATTAATACATTCGATTGAGCTCTGAGCAGTGGTCCTCTACCACATGATCGAAAACAATGGTCATTTATTCAAGGCCCAATTAGATAGTGAACCTGCCACGTTCTTACCACATCCAGAGACGACATGCCAAGGCCACAAACAGACTGACAGAAAAGGCCTCAAACCTGGGAACGGGAAGGAAGTAACTTTTTTGTACTGGATCATAGCACCCATCTCTCCTTCCCCACCACATACCTTGGCACCGCATAAAAGTGCCACAAGGCCAGATGAGCAAAACACTGACCAATCAAACTATGTTCTTCTTAGACTATGGCCAGTTACAACATTTCGTAGAAGTAAGTGAGCAGCACTAAGTCTGTATCATCAGGTTAAGCAAAAGCTTGAAGAGGGATGACCTGAATTCTAGTGTTGGAAATAGTAGCCCAGAAAAACAAAAAGTGATGAATGAAAAGGCTTCAGCTATTCCTTCTAAACCAATGGGTATTCTTCTGGCAGAATTTGATTGCATCATGTTTTAGCTTGTACTTGCCATTAAAGAGAGACCCACGCATGTGCACATAAATGTTGACATCGCCTGCAATGGGAGCAGTCCACTCTGTTAGGCCAGAAGTCTGCCACCATTGGCTCTCCAGATGTTACGGACTACAAATCCCATCAGCCACACCTAATGAAGTCAATGGCATGAGAACCGAAGAGATCTGAACATGTTTCAATCTTATTGAACCCGGCGCATCTTGAGTCCCCAGGTAAAGCATGCTTAGGATCCATATCTGAGTGTATCCATTCCACTTAGGGAGACTCATCAAGAAAACCAAAAAGTGGGCCTGGACTTCTTAACCACTGGGGAGTCCTCATGGTAATCTTCAATTGCTTTAACCCTGACTGTGAAAAAGCAGGAGAGGGCCAACTGTATCGTAATAAGTATTTACCCTGTTGAAGGTGAAATAGACATTATGCAGGAGCACAAAGTAACACCCAGGTGTGAATAATATGCCAAAACGAGTCTTGAGGGATTGGGGTGCCCAGGGATTTGAGCTGTATCTGACTGATGCAGCTCAAATCAGAAACGTCTGAGACTGCTTGTTTTTCCAGAAAGAATGAACATGTCACTGAATTTTCTGTTCCTGGGATGTGTTCATATTACCTTACAGCTGAATTCTATTAACCTTGATAACAGAGGTCTCCTGTCATTGCCACCTCCTGGACCAACCTACCCCCATTAGGTATCCAAACACTAGAGACTACACTCAGTTAATATTGGCCAGAATCCGTTGGTTATGTGTTAGGCCTCCACTGCTGGCAATGTAGCCACAAGAGTACTAGTCGTGAGTGAGTGAGAGGATGAGGGAGCAATAGAGTGAGTGACTCGGTGATTGTATTTACAGAGCGATCCTCACAGACTAAACCATTCCCCAAGAATAGCACGATATCGAGGTTCCTATAATCTGCTGGGCTTCTAAATGTCAGAAAAAAATATGAATGGAAATGGAGGCAATCCTACGTCTTGATACTAGAGCGCCCATAAAGGACACCGCAAATGAAAAGGAGTTGCTTTACGCTGATAAATGAGGACGAGGACAATGTGGACTTTCTTCTGGGTCTTCTGCAAGTGTCCTGGAGAGCCCAGAAAAACAAGCAATTATGCTACTGCGTACCAAAATGAAACTCTGTCAAAATCTAGGCTATGCCGT
The DNA here is from genome assembly GCF_040938575.1 of Ambystoma mexicanum. Lineage (NCBI taxonomy): Eukaryota > Metazoa > Chordata > Amphibia > Caudata > Ambystomatidae > Ambystoma > Ambystoma mexicanum. Next base: position 232,698,337 of record NC_090929.1, read on the forward strand.
AGCGGCTAACACAAGCTCTACTGCTTTAGGTGCCATAGCAGTGGGACCGGGCATTCACCTTAAAAGCAACCTGCCTCACACAGCACAATCCAGACAAATGTCAGATTTTCTCTGTCGGATTCTCTGTCGTCTACGATGTTGCGCGTGTCCACTCCCAGACTGTTTAGGCCAATAGTGAGGGGGCAAACCCCCATCTTTTTGCACTTATGCGCCATTCCTGAGAGTTTCAAAGCCGACCTTGGAAGCACCCTCACTTGCCCCCGTGAGGGTAAACCTAGTCCTCCTCCAAGCTCCTGCAAGCGTTCTGACACCTCAAGTCTAAGTTCGATCCTTCTCCCACCCACATCCCGGATGACTAACTTATCAGACAATACGGTGCAGTCTGCATTTAAAACTCCCCAGGCCTGTTCATTTCAATACTTTGACACCCTCCAAACCTTCCTCCAGAAACCCTTTCTCTGGTTGGGTTCTCTTTCTGATCTTGAGGTGCTGTACTCATCAGGACACGAGCTCCTCCAAACGAGGCCCAGGAGAAGCACACATTAGTGTTCCTCAGAGCATGTTAGTGGGGGCGCTAAGAGAAGGAAGAGTCGGAGATGTGGCGTATAGCCAGGCTTGCTGTCTGTAAGGGGGAGGACCATGAAGTGTATGGGTGTGGGCAGTCCCTCATCCCATACTCCTGTGCCAGCTTCCATCCGGTTGGCCAGTGCTGTGTTCATGCAGAGTGTCCCCCCCCCGCCCCCCTTAGCTCTGTGCACTTGGCAGCCTTCTGCTACCACCTGTTTGGCCCTGAAATGCTCGGGTCAAATGGGAATAGGTTTGGATCGTTCTTGCTCCACGAATCCTTAATGCTCCCCTACTCAAGCCAAGACTAGCAGTGTCTCCCAGGAGCAGCCACAAAAGCGTCAAAGAGCGTCACAGGCAGTATAGCTCAGTGGCAATGTGCTTGTCTTGGAAGCAAGAAGATCCGAGCAACACAGGTTCGAATCCAGGGTCCTTGCTTAGAAACCTCTTTGGTATTAAGTGTGTAAAAATATATATATATATATCTCATTAGGGTCCAAGTCAGCCCTAGGCTGCCATGCCTCATGAAAGGAAAGTTTTGCTAAGCACCCCAGCAAAGGTGTTACGTCCCCCTGATTGCTGTTGCCTTCAATGCTTCCAGAATCAGGGGCATAGCAGACACCTATGAAGCCCCTACACACAGGGGAGCCACACGTATTGAGGGTTTGGCGGATTGGCCCAAGAATTGTGTATGTCTCAGGTAGAGGGATTCTCCGGGGGTTCTTATCACCTTTGCAGGGTGCCCCTTCAATTTTGAGCCACTTGCAAACATCCATGAGTTCTCAGAAACAGAGGAGGGGTGGGGTTGTATCTGGCAGCACCACCAGCTCCCTCCCCCCCTCCCTCCAACTCTCACTTAGCTCGTGTCTCTGCAGGTAACTGTATCAATTAGGGGGAGCAGACAGGGTCTGTCCAAGTACCTCTCTCGCCACTTTCAACTTCAGGTTTTGTTTCCTACGAAGGTCCGTCCCCCTTACTGATTTGCTTCCAACCTCAGCCCCCCTCCTCCCACATTCCCTAGTTCCCAATGCGCCTTCAAGCTCTCCTGTGTTTCCCCGGCACTTTGAAGCTGCCTTCAGTGTAATGATAATAGTTCTGGGGCCAGATTACAGAAACTTTGCACTGGTGCAAGTGCAGTTTTGTACAGTATTAGCACGAGGGCATTGCTTGCCCAGGGTACAGTATGCCCTGGTGCAAACATACATTGCAAGAACAGCTTTCTGCTCCAGATCTAGTTCCATGAAAAGTTGCACTTCTGTTTATAGCGCTTCTATCACAAATAATGAATTTTCTGAGCGCTTGTTAACCGATGGATGTTACTTATTGCCATCATTATTACCCAAAATGTAGTTCTTAGTGTAGTGAATTGGTAAATGGCTAAGTCGCCCAGACTAGAGTATCAAACCCATGACACATTGCATCGCCTTGATCGCAAGGCCACTATGTTGCGCTTGATCTTTACTCCAGAGGCTATCCAAACCAACTGACTTGGTGCTCCTCCCTTTGCTGGCCGATGCCTCCCTCTGTGTAACGAGCGCCTAGGTGCCTGCGGGCTTGGAGCGCTTTATAGATGAATAAACAAATAAATAAATAATAGCACCACACAGAACACAGCTCCCAAAGACAGGGAAAGGAGGGACATTCCTTAATCGGTGACCCGTGTTTTTCTAAATAACAATGGCATGCATGAAGCGTGAGAATGAGAGACACATCTTCTAACTGGCGCTGGGGCTTTCTGTTTACTAAGCGAGTGAAACTAAAAGTATGTGACCCAAAACTATAAAGCAAATACAAGTGTGTGTGCTCGCTGTTGCATACTGCATTATTATTACAAACATGCTGGGACTGGCCTATGCGGAAAATCATGTAGGGCTGCCCCCCAAGCCTCTGTGAGCTGGTTGTTGGATACCATTGACCATTGGAGAATTAATGCAGCAGGCAGTTGGACATTTTAAGCTATTGCCACGTGTGTGAAAAATGCACCATTTAGCACAATTTCTTTTAAACTTGAAAACATGCAAATTCCAATAAATAGTAATTTACAAATATTTGCACATCCGGGCCCCTCTTTTTTGGGCGATTGCAGGACGTGCTATGATAGGGAGCAGTGTCGCAAAACGCTACTTAAGTCCTGAAGGTTGTAGCATCTCTTCTGGGATCGTCCCAAACTGGGAGGCAATCGCGGCTGTAGCCATGAAATGATGTATGCAGGCTGGGGAGCCAAAGTCAACTGCAGGCTGGCCAAAGACGTGGGCTCGACTGGGGAACGCCACGATGCCGGGCACGTATTTGTCTAAAGTGCAAAACAAACGTTCAGCGCGTGAGAGAAAGAATGGCCGCAGGGATGGGAAAGGCATCACCTTTTCAGAAGACTGAGAAGGACAAAGAGGGGCTTCTTTATGGACAGTTTGGGAAACTTCCTGGAAGTTTACTATCTGGGAAACAGCCGAGTCCTGCACAAACAGCATCACACAGAACACAGGTGGTTTGGGTGCACGTGTTCGGATGTCAACCGCTAACTTTAACTAAACCGGTTCCCCAATCATCCAAACTTTGAGCCTATAGGTCGGATCAGTGCCGGACTTTGGGTCGGATTTAGGCTCGGATCAGTGCGGGATTTTGGGCCGGATTTTCCTCGATCCGAGATCTGCAATCCATTTGCAGCCTTCAACGAGTTAATTGGTTTAGCTGCTTGGGACTTTAAATGGTTTCTAAGTCAAAATTCAAACGCACCGCATTAGGACTAGGAGAAAGACACTTAAACAAGACTACGTGTATGTCTGGTCAGGATGTGTGTGAAACCGCTTGCTAGCATTGTACTCTGTGGGAAATATTGAAATACAATTTATTTTTTGGGGTTTAAAAGGTTTGCACCTATAAACTTGGCTAACAACATTATAGGAAAAGCTCATCTCTTAGGGCATTTTCCAGATGATTATAATCTTCTGAGGCAAGTGTTTGTGGGGGAGCCAAATCAAACTCCCTACTAGCCCCTCCCAACCCACTGCGCTGCTGGGATCCCAATGTATATAATTTTCATTTCCATGGTGGGTCAGATTCATTTATTCTATATGGACCAGTACTTGTTCAAGATGGCAGCCATTTTTCTTTGTCTTTTATGTGTATACCGGTTACAACTTAACTCGTGGCAACATTCTTAAAAACATCTAATCCTGTTCTCACTTAGTTCCATTCAATGGCTGCAAGCGTTTCAAGCATGGCCACAGGTTACAGACTCCTCAAAATGCCGGATTCCGCTCTTTTACTTAAGAGCATCATGAAGCGATTCAGTTGCAGAAATGTGTTTCAGAGCAAACTCTGGCCCTGATTCACAGAGCATTTTCCTACGGGATTGAGCCATTATAAAACGCTTCTGTGAATCTGGCACTCTGTCTCTCCAGCAAAACAAAAGGGGTGATGGCTGGAAGGTTTAGAATAATCTTAACATCTGGCATTGCTCTGGGCAACCCTCCAGACCCTTGTTCTTCAACCTGCCAAGCCCTTCAAGAAAGGGAAAGACCATATGCAAATCAGGCTTGGTCCCACCGCAAAAGGAGCAGTCCGAACTGCTTGGTCACGTCCCTTCTGCACGAGACCACAAGCATCCCCAAACATGGCTCAGCCTCATTGGGCCTCATCATTGTGGATTAGCTTGGGTCTCTTGGCCCAGCAGGCATGGGACCCACGTCTGGGGATACCTATCCCACTCGGGGTGACTACAGCAAAACGAAAGAGGTGATGGCTGGCAGGTTTAGAATTAATCTTAACCTCTGGCAATGCCCAGGCCCTAGAGCAGTGCCAGTGTTCCAGATGTATTCAAAACCTTCCACCCATCTCTTTTTCGGTTGTTGTTTGCCTCTGTTTCTCCATCCACCATTCCAATCATCCATATACCTGCACCATGGCCACCACACACCAACACATAAAGACCTGCTAAGCAATCTGTGACCTTACTGTGCACTTACACTCACACACTAAAACACTCACACAAAGGAATCAAATCTAAAACACTATACTAGCGCAAACATGTAAAAAAAAACCACCCAAATAATTCCCCTGGATAGTGCTGAATTATCTCTCTGCCTCATGGCATCGAACACACCTGTGTACCCATTGTTTGCCTACTCCCCTCTTCCGCCCATTCTACTTACCTTCATTTCTTATCTAGAATTTTAGAACGGGTCGTCTCTCCAGTTGCATCTTAAACTGGTCATCACTCTTGCCTTCCACAGTCCCAATCTGGTTTTCATCCTGTCATGCCACAGGAATTGTTGTCCTTGGCATATCTAACTCTCTTTTAACTTCTTGTCATTCTAAACTGTCTTCTACGCTTATTTTTCTTCATCTTTCTGCAGGATTTGACACGCTCTCCTCTCGCTTCACTGGAATCTTCCTGCTCTGTCCTGCATTGGCTCCAATCCGGCCTATCCGATCATTCTTTCTCTATGTTATGGGTCGGTCAACCTTCCCCCACCTTTCCTCAACTACACGTCTTCCCACAGGGCTTAATCTTGGCTCTCCTCCTCCCTTTTCTCTGTACTTCCCTCTCTCCACTCTCATCTCTTCATTGGGGCTATTGCCCCATTTTTTAAAGCACCAACTCTAGATCTTTGCTTCCTTTTCCTCGTCCTCTCACTCCCGCCACACTTCCATCTCTGCCTGTCTTCTTGCAGTGCATTCTTGTATGCATACTCATTCCCAACATCTCAACGCTTCGAAAACCGTGAGGCTCTTTTTCCCAGCTTCTTCTGTACTCCCCTCTCTCCTGCCAAGGACTTCGGCACATCATCTGGGTGCCTTCTTGGACTCTTCTCTTTCCTTTTCTACACACATCTCTAATAAAGCTCGCTCGTGCCGGCGTTGGTTTTGTAGTATGTGTAAAGCTCACCCTTATCTCACCTTTCATTCCAGCTGACTGCTTATTTTGTACAGTAGTCTTCTCTTATCTGGCTTGCCCGCCTATCAGATTGCCCTCTATGGTCTATCTTAAATTCTTCCACACTTAGTTGTCTTTTGCCTCGTCCCTACCTCTCCTTTACTCCATTCCCTTTCCTGGCTACCGTTTGCTTCCCGCATACTCTTTCACTTTGTTTGTATCATCTTTAAATGTTTACATGGTCAAGATCCCCCTTATCGGGCCTCGTTAATCCCTCTACGTGTTCCCTCCGGCCCTCTTCGATCCCAAGCTCAGTTTCTACTTGTAATCCCTAAACCCCCTTGTGCCCAATTCCACTTCTGATCCTTTTCTGTCTAGCACCCGAACACTGCAGTTCCCGCCCCCCTCAAATTACACCCTCTCCTACCCTATCACCTTTTCCCTCACATATATTCTTTCTTCTCTGCCTTATTTAATTATGGACTTATAAATTGCCTGTTTCATATTTTTTGTACCGTTTATTATGTACAGCACTTTGGCGAAAGTGCTCAACAATAGATCAAATACATCCAAACTGCAAGTTCACCCGACTAACCAATTCACCTCTACAATCTTCTTCCACCTTCCATTGGACAGAGAAATCCTCTGCACGCGGCAACCTCACACCTATCAGTTTTCACATAAATATTACTGGAGCCATGACAAAGCTCCTTTCATTAGCTCCACCCCCCCTCCCCCCTCACCCATGTAAGTGGCTTGCCCAGGTTCACAGTCGTGTAATTGATCAGATCTTGGGGTCTTCCTCCTCCAGATAAGCACATACCCAAGTGTCACCTCCAAAAACATGCAGCACTCAGGATTCGAGTACTTCAGGCCTGCACCCACAAGCACCCTACATTTCCTATCAACCTCTCCTTCTGGCCCATTAACAATCTCCTCACTCCCCTGTCTTTTATAGGGCCATGTGCCACCAAAATGACAGAATGGCAGAATGGCACCATACAAGATCACTTTCCATCACATTGTTTCACACACTCTGGTATATCCAAACACCAATCCACCCATCTTCGAATACATCCACCTCCATCACCCATGCACAAAGTAATCAGATATATCTATCTATTCATCCACCCACACTCATTCATCCACACCCTCATCAACAGATCCACCCACGTTGGCACTGATGAGCCCTGTATACGGCAGCAAGAGCCATTGATCAGTGCTTCCAGTAAGAAGAACTAAGTCATTGTTTTCTATGTGCAAAAAGCATATCTAGCAAGGCTTAGGGACCAATTCATGGAAAAGTGCGCAGAAATCCGTCAACGCCCACGCGCCGAGAACGTCACAGAGCGAGCCTGGGTGCAGAGGTTTTTCTGCGCGCTCTAAGTATTCATGGGATTGTTCATGGAAAGCAACAGTATAGACAAGTCGTGGACGGAACACCCTCAACTCGCCTCCACGAAAATCAAAAACAGCCAGAAACAGTCACCTTTGCGTTTTCCAAGGGCGCGAAACAGTGCGTGGGGTCCCCCGCAAGAAGGCCTCCATCTCGGGGTCCCACGTAACTGTTACGGGCACCCCCCGACAACATGCACAAAACGTATTATAATTTGGGTAAAACTCGGAACATCTGCGTGTAAAACCCCCGTAAGCCATTCCAGCACCCTGCTACACTGTGTACAAGTACCTCTAAGTTAATCGGAACCCCGGCTGTGTGCCTGCACCACTAAATCCGACACTAATCTTACCTCTGCACAGTGATTCCTATGCCCAAGTGTCTGTACGCCTGCCTTTGGGTGGCGGATAGGACTTTGCGTGTCCATTTCCCTGCAGGGGGGTTGAACGTTTGGATACCTGAATACGTATTGTTCCACGCAATAGTGGGTGTGCGATGGACTGATTGCGGGTCGTCCCTCGTAACTCACACTTTTTCACATGTTCTTCCCCATTTTCGTGTTCCACCTTCTTCCCCGTCCTCTGTGCAAGCCACGCCCACGCTCTACGCGGTGTCCCGCACAAGGCACTCGGCCGCTCGCAGGTGTGTGCGGGCTGCTGCGAAATCCACGCAAGTCCAAGGAAATTCTTGTGCATTCGATACCATGGATAGACGAAAGAGATTATGCACCCAGTTTGGCGTTCAGGCTCCTTATTTTCCACCCAAATAATTCCATGAATCGGGCCCTTAGTATAGTAGTTGCAAATATAGAGTTCACTGGATCACACTTGCTGCTTCTACTGTTGTATGTGATTTCCTCGAGATTTTTTCATTGAGGGAGAATTCATCAAAATAAAATGTGTAGGAAATGTTACTGCAAATGTATGTGAAGGAATCCCCACAGCCCCCCACCCCTTCTACCTGTATTCCCGTAACCCACCCGACATACATTTGTGCTAAAAGTCATAGTTAAACATTCAATTATTTCTCCCTGGATCAAAAAACATGCAATAGAATCTGTATTCATTCTTCTTATATGGTACTAAGAAACCCTGTTGAGTTTCTCACATTTTGCGCTTTTGCTTTTTGGGAATCTTCATTTCCAGGTTTTTCCCACACCTTCTTAACTCTCGTTTCACTGTCACAAAAGACAGCTTCATCAGGAAGTATAATATAATTGTAAATAACAAGTGAAGCTTATTCATATAAATGATGGGTCAAAGCCCCAAATGCTCATAAAACAAACATCCACACTGGACGTTCGGGAAGAAAGGAAGGAAATGGACACTCAGAGGTGGGTACAAGACACCCTGTGGGCGAAACAAAGAAAAGTCAGATTTTTTTATTTCACTTTTCTCAGTGATCACAATTTTGAAATGTTGGTAGCTAAATAAAATACAATTAATTTAAGTAGAGTGATAATCTAGAACCATACAGTTTGGTTAAATGGGGGAAGCATGACTGTAACTGTAGGGTGTTCTAGTTGCACAATTTGCAAACGTGTTGGCTTCACATTACACATTCTACCATTGCATGTTTAGTTGTCCTGGGCAAGGGTTGAGCAGTTGCAGAGTTCTATCTCTTTTAGCTCACACCATTCTGTGTTCTTGTACAGTATTTGTTGTATTTTGCCAATATCTAACACAGGATCACAAGCACCAGAATGCAATGCAATGGGGACGTAAAAAAAGCCAAGCCTCACATGGACCGAACTGACAAGTCTTTAAAATGTGTCTGTCATAATGTCACCTTAATTATTGCTTGAAAGAGCCATGCACCTTATTTCTCTTCCTGATGTAAATTCAAGTTGGATTCTCACATGAAAACAGAACATATAGAAATTCCAGAAATTACCTTGTAGTTTCCAATTTAGGAAACTGGTTTTGCTTTGTAACTGAGTCTGTTTTTGGTTTTGTGCACACAGTGGCACTGATAAGAACGGCAATGGGTTTTGAGAAGCAGAATATCAGGTCAGGACGACAACTGCCAACCCTGTGGCATGTACCGCGCAAAGGATATCTTATTATATGCTGTTTTATTTTTTACATTTAAGCCAAATAATTATTTATTTATTATTTTTTTCCCCACTCTAGCCCTACCAAGTGTGTCTCTGAGAACCTTGCATGGTTCAAATATTGAAATAGTGGGTGTTGAAAAAAGAAGTTACAAAATGTTTTCAGGAAAGCATATGGAGATTAGGATAGCCACACGGTAGCAGTGGAGGACAGAGTTATGTGTGGAGAAACAGGTATCTTTTGAGGCTCTTAAAGTGGTGATTGAGGATGCAATGCGTATGTGGTGAGGTAGGGTGTTCCGTGCCCTGGGTGCCCAGTGGGTAAATGGTTGTTTTTGTGTGCATGTGAGTTTGCAGAATGAAATGCATAGAAGGTGTTGGTGGGCTTGTCTGGTGTTTGCGTGGGTGTTGGGCTTGAGTTTGTCATGAAGGTAAGATGGAGTTTTGAGGTGGAGGGCTTTGAATGCAATGCACAGTCCTTTGAAGGCAATTCTCTGCGGTATGGGGAGTCAAAGAAGCTGGGCAAGAGCAGGGGTGATGTGTAAATGTTTGGGTAGGTGGAGGATGCCTCTGGCAGCTGCGTTTTGCATGGCTTGCATGTGGGCAATGGTGTTGTTGGGGAGTCCAGTGAGGAGAGCATTTCCATAGTCCACCTTAGAGAGAACCAGTGCTTGGATTGCAGTGCGGAAGCCGTCAGGAGGGAGGATATTTCTGATTTTGCCTAGAAGGTACAGTTGTAGATTGCATGTTTTGGTGACGGCGACTATGTGCTGTGTGAAGGAAAGGTGGGGGTCGACAGTGAAGACAAGGGATTTATCAGCTGAGAAGAGGGATATTTGTGGGTTGCCTGTGCTGAGTTCTTGGATCCAGGGGGTGAGGTTGGGCTTGTGCCTTGGTGGGCAGATGAGGAGGTCTTCTGTTTTGGAAGGGTTGCGTTTAAGGAAGTCCGTGGCCATCTAGTTGGTGATGATGGAAAGACAGGTTTTGGAGGGGTGGAGTTGTGCAGGGCACGATATTTGGAAGTATATTTGTTTGTCATCTGTGAATTGCTGAAAATTTATATTGTATTTGCTAAGGATCTTTCCAAAGGATTCAACATATAGGTTGAAGAGCAGTGGAGATAGCGAGGAGCCTCGCGGGACCCCATATTTGACACGGGTGCGGTCTGATCAATAAGCTGGCATGGAGACAAAGTGTGCCCTGTCACTGACACAGGAGGTGAACCAGTGAAGTACCATGCCAGAGAGATTCATCCTGTGGGCTAGGTTTTGTCTAGTAGAATCATGTAGAATATGATTGGTTGCTATTCAGGACTTGTGCCTTTCAGGAGGTGGCTGGTCTCCTCTGAGAGTGCATGCCTTTGCAGAGGCCACCTTTGTAGAGAAGAAAAACAAAGACAGTGAAAATTGCTGCAGATGGGATAATGCCGATATTGGGGTGCACTTGCACCCGAGGAGCCAGGTGAGAGAGGTGGCCATGTTTAATTTGGACATGCTCCGAATTGTCCACTCCGAGCTATTCCCATGCAATATTGTGGCTGCCAGCCATGGAAGCATTCTTTGGATTCAGAATGAAAGAGGATGCTTGCTGAGGCCGAGCCATGAGTCACTGTGATTTGCAAGGTGACAGGATATGTCCTCGGCACTGTGCAGCAAATGGGTAGATGCTGATAGAGGGATACAAAGTAGTGGCCTCTAACTGCGGTGACACCCGCCAGCACTATGTTTGTTCTATAGTCAGGGGAGTTGCTAGGTCTGGAAAAGACCCGGGGCTAAGCTGATGTCGGAACTGTTGGGACCGGGGGCTAGCTAGTCTTTTGGCTGTAGCTCCTGAGATTCTATCCGGGGCTACAACCAAAAGATCAGGGGATATAGCCCCCTTAGCCCCCCTCTAGCAACGCCCCTGTCTATAGTGTTAGCTATTGGTATTCTTTAAAAGACCCTGGGTTGCAAACTGCTCAGGCCTCTGTTTATCTGCCGCAGACCTCTATTTATAGGAAATGGTATCACGGTAGTGATGTAGTTCACTCTTAATTGCTGCTGGTTTCCGAGAAGAATAGTCCATGTATCCTGTGCAAGCTGCTTGAGATTGTCTCACTAGGTTCCTGCAGCATCGTGTCAGTGTCGCACACAGCAGCACGGTGCAGTGTAGCAGCAGGCCACAGCATTCATGCCTAGGCCGGGATTGGTTCCTCTGCTTTGCTGCCCCTCAGTTCTCCATACCAACTGGGACTCTGTCATCTACCCTACAGTGTTTAACCTGGCCCTCCCCTAAGCCATCCATGATCTGCTTCAAGGCTGACAGATCACGTGAATTCGTACCAGATTCCTACTGTAGCTTCAGTCAAGATGCAAACTCACCTCGTTAGAACCAGGAGCAAGGCACTTAAACACAAGACCATGCTGTCATCAGATCCTTCCCCCCACACTCTCAGCTCTTACTCGCCCCACTGTGTCATTCCTTCCTTTCTCAATGCTGTCATCCCTTCTTCCCTTCACACTGTTATCCTTCCCCCATGTTGTTATCTCTTCTCTACCCCCGCTGTCATTCATTCCTCCCTCCCACCCGGTCATCCCTTCTCTCCCCCAGCTGTCATTCATTCCTCCCGCCCACACTATCATCCCTTCTTCCCATGTTACCTTTCCTTCCTTCCCCACACACTGACAGTTCTTCCTCCCCATGCTGTCATCCATTCCTCCACTCTCCATTGTCATCCCTTCCTCCCCATGCTGCCATCCCTCCCCCCCATGCTGCCATCCCTTCCTCCCCATGCTGTCATCCATTCCTCCTCTCTCCATTGTCATCCCTTCCTCCCCATGCTGCCATCCCTTCCCCCCCATGCTGCCATCCCTTCCTCCCCGTGCTGTCATCCATTTCTCCTCTCTCCATTGTCATCCCTTCCTCCCCATGCTGCCATCCCTTCCTCCCCATGCTGTCATCCATTCCTCCACTCTCCATTGTTATCCCTTCCTCCCCATGCTGCCATCCCTTCCTCCCCATGCTGCCATCCCTTCCCCCCCATGCTGCCATCCCTTCCTCCCCATGCTGTCATCCATTCCTCCTCTCTCCATTGTCATCCCTTCCTCCCCATGCTGCCATCCCTTCCCCCCCATGCTGCCATCCCTTCCTCCCCATGCTGTCATCCATTCCTCCACTCTCCATTGTCATCCCTTCCTCCCCATGCTGCCATCCCTTCCCCCCCATGCTGCCATCCCTTCCTCCCCATGCTGTCATCCATTCCTCCTCTCTCCATTGTCATCCCTTCCTCCCCATGCTGCCATCCCTTCCTCCCCATGCTGCCATCCCTTCCTCCCCGTGCTGTCATCCATTTCTCCTCTCTCCATTGTCATCCCTTCCTCCCCATGCTGCCATCCCTTCCTCCCCATGCTGTCATCCCTTCCTCCTCTCTCCATTGTCATCCCTTCCTCCCCATGCTGTCATCCCTTCCTCCCCATGCCATCACCTCTTCCTCCTCTCTCCATTGTCATCCCTTCCTCCCCATGCTGTCATCCCTTCCTCCCCATGCCATCACCTCTTCCTCCTCTCTCCACTGTCATTCCTTCCTCCCCATGCTGGCATCCCTTCCTCCCCATGCTGTGATCGCTTCCTCCCCATGCCATCACCTCTTCCTCCTCTCTCCACTGTCATCCCTTCCTCCCCATTCTGCCATCCCTTCCTCCCCATGCCATCACCTCTTCCTCCTCTCTCCACTGTCATCCCTTCCTCCCCATGCTGGCATCCCTTCCTCCCCATGCTGTCATCGCTTCCTCCCCATGCTGTCATCCCTTCCTCCTCTCTCCACTGTCATCCCTTCCTCGCCATGCTTCCATCCCTTCCTCCCCATGCTGTCATCCCTTCCTCCTCTCTCTGTTGTCATCCCTTCCTCCCCATGCTGTCATCCCTTCCTCCTCTCTCCACTGTCATCCCTTCCTCCCCATGCTGCCACCCCTTCCTCCTCTCGCTATTGTCATCCCTTCCTCCCCATGCTGGCATCCCATCCTCCTCTTTACATTGGCAACCCTTCCTCCCTATGCTGTCATCCCTTCCTCCCCATGCTGACATCCCTTCCTCCTCTCTCCACTGTCATCCCTTCCTCCCCATGCTGCCATCCCTTCCTCCCATGCTGCCATCCCTTCCTCCTCTCTCTATTGTCATCCCTTCCTCCCCATGCCATCACCTCTTCCTCCTCTCTCCACTGTCATCCCTTCCTCCCCATGCTGGCATCCCTTCCTCCCAATGCTGTCATCCCTTCCTCCCCATGCTGTCATCCCTTCCTCCCCATGCTGTCATCCCTTCCTCCTATCTCCATTGTCATCCCTTCCTCCCCATGCTGTCACCCCTTCCTCCCCATGCTGTCATCCCTTCCTCCCCATGCTGTCATCCCTTCCTCCTCTCTCTATTGTCATCCCTTCCTCCCCATGCTGTCATCCCTTCCTCCTCTCTCCACTGTCATCCCTTCCTCCCCATGCTTCCATCCCTTCCTCCCCATGCTGTCATCCCTTCCTCCTCTCTCTATTGTCATCCCTTCCTCCCCATGCTGTCATCCCTTCCTCCTCTCTCCACTGTCATCCCTTCCTCCCCATGCTGCCACCCCTTCCTCCCCATGCTGTCATCCCTTCCTCCTCTCTCTATTGTCATCCCTTCCTCCCCATGCTGTCATCCCTTCCTCCCCATGCTGGCATCCATTCCTCCCCATGCTGTCATCACTTCCTCCCCATGCTGGCATCCCTTCCTCCTCTCTCCATTGGCATCCCTTCCTCCCCATGCTGTCATCCGTTCCTCCCCGTGCTGTCATCCTTTCCTCCTCTCTACATTGTCACCCCTTCCTCCCATGCTGGCATCCCTTCCTCCTCTCTCCATTGGCATCCCTTCCTCCCCATGCTGTCATCCCTTCCTCCCCATGCTGTCATCCCTTCCTCCCCATGCTGCCATCCCTTTCTCGTCTCTACATTGACATGCCTTCCTTTCCATAGGCTTTCATTTCTCACTACCCCAATGCTGCCATCTATTCCTCGCCCCACGCTGTCATCACTCCCCCCTTTCCTCCCACGTGATGGTTTCCCTTACTTCTTCCACATTGTCTTCTCTTCCTTCCCGCATGCTTACACCTCTTCCTTGCCCCGTGCTATGATCTCTTCCTCTCCCCCATGCTGCCCTCCCTTCCTTTCATCACGCTGTCATTCTCCCACACTGACACCCCCCCACTGACGCCGAGCGCCCTTCTCCCCCTCCATGTTGTCAACACTTTCTCCCACCAGATCCCCAGGTATAATTCCTGATTCTCTTCCCCCCCACTGCCATTCCTTATTCCATGTCCAACTCCAATGCTATGATTTCTGCCAATTTGCACTTATTTGCTCATTTCTCTCCTCTTGCTCTCATTCCCTTATTCCTTTTCCTCATGCTGTCTTCCCTCGTTCCAATTCCGTATTCCTTCCCACCAAGCCGTCGTTTCCCACTGCTTTCAGAAGCAGTCATTCTGTATTTCTTCCCTTATGCTGCCATCCGCTGTGGCTTCCCTCATCCCATAATTCCTCATTACTTCCCTCACACTGGCATTGCCCTATTATTCCCCCCATGCTCTCTTCCCTCATTCCTTCCTCCCATACCGTCATCCCTCATTTCTTCCCTCACACTGGCATTGCCCTATTATTCCCCCCATGCTCTCTTCCCTCATTCCTTCCTTCCATACCGTCATCCCTCATTTCTTCCCTCACACTGGCATTGCCCTATTATTCCCCCATGCTCTCTTCCCTCATTCCTTCCTCCCATACCGTCATTCCTCATTTCTTCCCTCATACTGGCATTGCCCTATTATTTTCCCCATTCTGTCTCCCCTCATTCCTTCCTCCCATACTGTCATTCCTCATGTCTTCCCTGAACGCTGTAATTTCCCCTTCTTCCCCCACATCTGTCATTTCTCTTATCAGAACCACCCTGCCATTCCTCATTCCTTCCCCCTGCATCGTCATTCCCTCCCCCCCCCTGCCCATATGGCCATTCTGCTTATGCTATGTCTTCGCCTAGGCTGCCATTACTCATTTATAATATGTTGTTAAACCTCCTATGGACTGTAATTCCCTCCCTGCTTCACCACAGTGAAGTCACGCCCTTCCTTCCCTTCCCCACCACACCATTGCATGAATGTTCCACGTGGGCTTACATTCCTCTGCTTTCTGGGCTGTGATTTCGCGGCACTGGGCGTCATTCCTCTTCCCCAGTTGTCATTCATGCCCCTCTAGGCTCTTGTACCACCCCTGGTCTGGCATTCCTTCCTACAGGGATGTCATTTCTTCCTCTCAGGCTGTCATTCCGCCCCCGTGCCGTCACATACTCGAACACAGCCTGCTCGATGAAACAGTCTTACAGGTAGGTGGGAATTTCACTTTAAGCGGTTACTTGTCCCCATCCCACTAGAGATGACCCTGTTTTTTTCTGCTTCAGGTCGAAATGAATCACTGAGGCCAGAGTAGGCAAAGAAAAGTTGAATGGGTTTTCCCAGCCGCTCAGCCCCTGCCATGTAATTCAGGGCTGCAAAGTTTCTTTCGCCATCAAGATTTCAGGATCGGGTGTGAAAAAACGTGCGCCTCACGTACACAGCCTTTACCACTGCAAACAAATAACTACCACTGCCTTCAACAAACGATAGCCCACTACACTCAATGGAACAATTGACTGCTACATGCATAGCCACACAATGCCTCATTACGAGTTTTAAGGGCATGGCTACCCCCAAACCCGGGTCTGAGTTCCCTGAATGGGGAAATACCGGGCCATTCTGACCTTGGAGGGCCCGGTATTTCCCCATTCAGGGAACCCGGATCCGGTCCATCCCCATTCCCATTTGAGCCCCCATAGGGCTCAATGGGAATGGGGAGCATGCTAACAACAGGCTTGTTAATGATGGGCCCGTTGTTAGCATGCTGGGCCGCTCGTGGGACCCGCTAAGGATGTCTGGAAAACCAGGCAGCCTAAGCGGGTCCCGCGAGTGGACCTTGTAATGGGGTGGTAAGGGGTTAACGGCTCTGGCACCTTTACCGGCGCCGTTAACCCCTTACCGCCCTCCTCGTAATGAGATAGTGCATAGTCATTAGGCCTCATTACGAGGTTGGAGGTATCCTTGCTGGTTTTACCGGCAAGGCTACCTCCAAACTCGCATCCGGGTCTGGCACCCGCGAAAGGGGAATTACCGGGTCATTCCGACCTCAGCGGACCCGGTAATTCCCCTTGTGCGGGTGCCGGGCCCGATACATCCCCATTCCCATTTGAGCACCCTTAGGGCTCAATGGGAATGGTGAGGGTGGTAGCAACGATACCGTCAATAAAGGTACCGTTGCTACCATCAAGTTCTGCTCGCGTGTGCCGGTACGGTCACCGGTGAGCAGAACCCCTAGTATGGCGGTACAGTAGCAACAGTGCCGGTAGCAATACCAGCGCCATTGTTGCCATACCGCCATCATAATAAGGCCCATTTTGTACTGCAAAAATGACTTTGCGCTGAGTCTGCACTGCAAAAATACACTTTGCACAGTTCCATGAATCAGGGTTTGTGTCAGCATTGCAAAGTCACCGGCGCCGTTAACCCCTTACCGCCCTCCTCGTAATGAGATAGTGCATAGTCATTAGGCCTCATTACGAGGTTGGAGGTATCCTTGCTGGTTTTACCGGCAAGGCTACCTCCAAACTCGCATCCGGGTCTGGCACCCGCGAAAGGGGAATTACCGGGTCATTCCGACCTCAGCGGACCCGGTAATTCCCCTTGTGCGGGTGCCGGGCCCGATACATCCCCATTCCCATTTGAGCACCCTTAGGGCTCAATGGGAATGGTGAGGGTGGTAGCAACGATACCGTCAATAAAGGTACCGTTGCTACCATCAAGTTCTGCTCGCGTGTGCCGGTACGGTCACCGGTGAGCAGAACCCCTAGTATGGCGGTACAGTAGCAACAGTGCCGGTAGCAATACCAGCGCCATTGTTGCCATACCGCCATCATAATAAGGCCCATTTTGTACTGCAAAAATGACTTTGCGCTGAGTCTGCACTGCAAAAATACACTTTGCACAGTTCCATGAATCAGGGTTTGTGTCAGCATTGCAAAGTCACTTTTCAGCAGTGCACAGTCACTTTTCAGAAGTGCAAACAATTCCATGACTCGGGCCCTACGACTGAAACATTCTCACACTTCATATCAGGAACAGATGGACTTCACAGGGATGCTGTGTATGGTTTAGCAGATAAAGGTGTGTCTGATTGCTGTGTCCTTCTGCTATGACATCACAGCAGTGGGGTTGGCAAACCATGTTCCACTGGTGTGACGTCACCGGGTCTTCAGCGGTGCAGACAGCAAGGTGATGAACATGGGTGTGGGTGGCAGGGCCGCATGTATTTATTTCGGTCCAGGTTGTTTAAGCATCGCTCCTGTCTGTCTCCCTTATCCGAACTCAGTACTACGGTGAAGGGGCCCTACTCAAACCCAATCAGCGCCTGCCTACCGTGCTTCCTCCACACCATATGGAGAGCCATTTTATTCAGCGCGTAACAGACCCCGAGGCAGCATATGGTGCTACTAGAAACACAATACATTCGTTCTGAAGAGGTTCGTTTAGGGAGTTATGCATTGCCAATAACATGAACAGCCTGCAGGCAGTTGGTGTGGCCCTTGGCCACTCCTTCGCTCACTAGAAAATGTCAATGGTACCAGGCAAATCAAAAGGCGAGTTTGATAACAGGCCAATGAACTATGGGGTAAGACGGGAGAGCAACAACACATGAACCCAAGTAACAGGTGAACGTTATGATATGATACCGAACCGGGGATCGAACCTGTGCTGCTCTGTGTGGTCTTGCTTCCTAGGAGAGCACGTTGCCCCTGAGCTATCCTCCCAAGAGCTGGGTCAAATGAAAGGATGAGCAAAACGAAACGAGGGCAGGGACGTAAATAAACAAGCCCTGGCAATGACAATAGTATGGGCTTTTGTGTGGGTAGGAGATAGCCATTTTCTAGGCACTGAGGTTCTACCTGGCCTTAAAAACATCACAACAGCTGGAAAATAAAGTGATTACCTGGACATATGATGCCAGTCCCTGTAAAAAGCCCATTTAATAACTCAAGCCAAAACTGCTGGGTTTGTCATTGTCTGTTTTTAACCGGACTTCAGTGCATGGGAGAGATATACATTGAATGTCTGAAGGCATACCTGGTTTAGACATTTGTATTACACCAGTAATCATTTAAAGCTGTGATTAAGCCATTAACTCCCAGCCGAATGCTTAGAAATAACAGGCTAAAGTTAAAATCACACAGGGGTGATTGCCATACTCGTGCACGATATACGTGTACTTTACTTTTTCCCATTATAAGTTTGGACGTACACACCATGGCACGCTAAGCTCCATTGGGATAACTGATAGAAAGCGTCACACATGACATGTCGCCATTTGGAAGCCTCGTTAAATTAAGCAACAAAAATCACGAGGATGACGGATGGAAAAGCAGCCGTTGGTGGAGGCTAAGGAGGGCATACGCGGGGGTGGAGGAGGTGGGTGGGGAATACCCTCACTCCCACAGTCAATACCAAAGTAGCAACAACAAAAAAAATGAAGAAGGGTGCCAACCTCCCCTCACAGCCTCAAATGCTGAGCAAACCAGGCACAGGTGCTTGTTGAAATAATACACAACTTGCACAATTCTTCATAAGATTAACATTGGACAGCGACGTTAAATACAACTATTGTATTCAAGGACCACACCAGGGCCTTTCAGGTATTCAGTTGCAATAGGCCTCTAGCCTCAGAGAGGGCCCAGCTGGCACTTTCTCCTCCCTCAGGCCTTTCAGTATCCAGCAGTGTTTTTATTATTGTGTTGCCTTTGTGCTGTGCTTTCGAGTACATAAGCACGTTGCTCGCGAGAGCTTAATAGCTTTTCAGTGTACGTTTAGCGTTTCAGTTCCCTGCTAGCTGCCTTTCTTTGTTTCGTTCAGACGCCAATACACCTGCCCATGATAATCTGCAGCTACTCGTCCCCTCCGCCCATTCCTTTATCCCTCCATTATAATCCATGTGCCACGGGATGGATTTGCCAGCTTTAGGCAAGGGGGCACTTGAAATATCATTTTGCCATGGGCCCACAAGAGACCCAATATAGTGTTAGCCTGCCCTGACTTCACTGTAAACTGCCATGAAAGCAAATCATAGGAGCTGCACGGTGTGTGCGAATCCCCGCTGGGCTATCTTCTAGGAAAGCGCACCACACATCTTCATGACTAATTCAAGCGCAGGCAGAAGAGAGGACACGGCTGTCTGCGGTTGCAATGACTGCCATTGAAACCGGACCCACTCTTGCCTGAAAGGCACGATTACTCGAGTGTCCTCTTTGGCCCCTGCGCCCCCCTTCCTGGTTTCTATAATCTGCTCTCCGAGGGACGCCAAACTCCGGACTGGTCCCCAAGTGATGAGGCTCCTTTAGAGAAATAGCTTCTTCGCACAGCGCGTTGAGGGCCCTTGCAGCTCGAATGTGCGCTTTATCAAATAGAGATAAAAACATCACAGGCAAGGAGGGAAATACGGCAGTGCCACCGAGGCACCGGCTTCTTTAGTGGCTGTTTTCACCTGCAGCGCACGGGCCGCCAGGCTGGGCTACCTGCTGTTTATTTGTTCCTAGATTTCGGTGTGCCAACCTCTATCAACAGTGTCCGAACACACCAAACGCCATCTCCTGCACACGTCAGTTCCTTAAAGTGAGAATGTCAAGTACCTGGAAATTACATCTGAATAAGTTGCAAAATGTTCACGTCTGCGGACGCTGCAGATTAACGTATGGTAGCTCAGTGAGCTACAGCACCTGCTCCAAAACATGGGTATGCATCGGTCCGCTTTGAATCCCACAGGAAGGGTGACTAATTTAATTCTTTAAAAATGGATACCACGAGACCCATACTGATGGTGTACAGTAACACCTATCCTTTGCTGCCTTAGCCACAAAGACGCACCCCTGTGGTCACAACGACAATGTGTTAAAAGTAAAACAACAAAACAGTCCGAATTAAGGACCGAGTTCGTGGAAAACTGTATCCTAATCAGAAACTTAGATCTTTCATTTTTTAACAATCTACCATTTTTCTGTTGAACTCCCAGACATCAAGACAGTCCAGTGGGTTAATACACCAGCTGGTGCAATGCGTGTGCAACGGATCACAGAGCTCTGTCCATTCATTTGAGTTGCGATTAATATGAAGTCATGCGCATTGATGCCTGAGGCGTGAGCGCTATGGAAACAAAACATTGTTAATTTGCTAGAACGCTCAGCGCCCGAGCACGCACTACACGAACACAAACACACAACTTGGAATACAAGCGCCTAAGTGCATGCACTGCTGAGAAGTGCCTGTACTATTCTTTTCAAATACAAAAAACACCGCTACTACACACTCAAGTGCCTGCCCGTCTAGTGTCCAGGGCGGTGCTAACATGAACCCACGTACCTTCTGTTCTGTGGGGAGCAGGCTGCTGCGAGAGGACGATCTCGTTACGTGCGATGAGAGGCTCACCTTGACAGATACACCAGCAATGCCCCGTTTATATTCCCAGGGAGGCAGGTAAACTGATCCGCCGCCGCGGGGGAGGAGGGGCCTCCGGGCCACGCCAAGGAGGCAGAGCTGCTTGGAGACGTGCTCATTAAGCAGGTGGGCTCTGGTGCAGGGTCACTTACGTGGGCTGCAATTTGAGACACGCACACGGCACTTCCCACCCAAGCATCCTGCCTGCAGGTGCGGAAGGCAGACACCGACCCCACCCGCACAGGCCGTGGAGTGTGTCTGAGGGCACTGCCATTCACTACCACTGTGGTGTACTTGGATTATAATTACAACTTGCATTTATATAGCTACGAACTGTCAGGCATCTGGGCACTGCTTGCTGGGCCTCATTACAACCCTGGCGTTAAGGGGTTAACAGCGCCGTAAAAGGCTGCGGCGCCGTTAAACCCTTAACGCCCAATTCACACTTTAACGCCTGTTTTTTGCAGGCGTTAAAGTCCAACCCACTAAGGGACCTTGGTGCTAATTACGGCACCGTAATTTACGGTAATTAGCGCCTTCCCCATTCCCATTGAGCCCTTTGGGCCAAAAATGGGAATGGGGAAGGGGCCATGGTGAATGGGGATTTACCGCCCCGCCAACCTTGGAATGGGGTGGTAAATCCGCCATCCACCATGGCAGAATCCAGCATGGACCATGGTGCTAATAGCACCATGGTCCAACGCCAGGGTTGTAATCTTGTGCCCATTGGGATTCGAATCAAACCTGTGCTGGCAGGCCCTGCACAGATGTTAAAGCGAGTGCTCTTCTCGCTGTGCCATCTGACCAGACTGGATGACTTTGTACTTTCAAACACAAACGTGTAGCATATAGTTGAAAGCCGGATTTACTAGAATATATTTATTCAGGTACCTCTTAGTGCACATCTATGTCACATCCTTTAATTTCGGAATTGTCCACCTGACACCCAATCCCCGAAACTCATGGTTGCCTCTACCTGTGCCACCGTATATCTGCGGCCTAGACTCGCGAGCACTAAACTGTGTGAGAGAGTCTCTCTCTCTCTCTCTCTCTCTCTCTCTCTCTCTCTCTCTCGCTCTCTCTCTCTCTCTCTCTCTCTCTCTCTCTCTCTCCCTCCTTCCCCAGCGGCCAAGCATAGCGTGGGCGCCATAGTATTCTTCTCTTAAGAACATGTTTAGAACAATGTGATGAAAAGTGGTGCATTTTACAGCATATTTTTGTTTGAGAAAAGTGGGCAAAACGCCATACAATTTTCAAATGGTTCTCCAAGCAACTGCACAAAAAATCCAATAGGTTCCAATTTACCAACAATACATGGGAGCATTTTACTACAGCTACACAATGCCTGTGTCTAAAACATATGCCAGCATTTCCATTGTAAGGCTCTTTCATGCATCTGCATCCACAATATATGCCACCATCGCCAATGTAAATCACTCCATGAAGCTGTCTCTATATGAAATGCCCGCAGACCACATCAGGGCAAAGCTGAGAAGCATACCAGCGAGTAACCCGGCTGGGTGGCGTCCCCGTGGATACCAGGTGAGCATAACACCTTTGTGCTTTACAGCTATTCCTTGAAAAAGAATGCCTATACCTAAGAGAATATGGGAAATAAAGTATCCATCAAGGAAACCATACCTACACCCAAAACAATATGATGGTCATTTGAATGCGATTCCTGATGAAACAAAGAAACTGAATGACCAGGATGAATAGTGACGTCATACGGAACTGAATCGATTCCATAGATAGAAGATAATCAGACCTGAGAGGCAGATGATTTATGAAGAATGAAGAAGTACTAAGGATAAGTGACATTTTGAGATCAAGATGAAGAAACTTATGCCACAAACCTGATGAAAAAAACTTAGTTTAAACGTGTACAGATGCATTGAAACGCAAGCAGCAAAGCAATCAAGAAGCTAGCCAAATGCAAAGGCAAGCGCCAACATATACATATATACTTCATAGACACATATGGATTGAATAAAGAATGAAGGTTCCACTGCGTATATAGCAGTCTTGAACAACGAGGAAGGCAGCGAATTCAGTGTCGCAGTTACAAAAGCAATTGAATTAAACTGAATGTATTTCAGCTAAGGAGTTGGATGAGCCAAAGAGCCAATGTCTTATCAGAACTAAAATTGGCTGACATTAGATGCAATTAACGTGAAAGAACAGAAGCTCCTGTTCAAGAAGGTCAAGTATAAACAAAGACGTCAGAGGACTATTGGAAAATACAGTTAAATACAAGACGAAGGCTCAATTCATGGTGTCCAGTCGCGTGATGGAAGAAAGTTGAACACATGAGGAGATCACACCTACGCATGGAAGCCAGAAAGTACCCATACTCATAAAAAAATCATACTCCTTAAAAAATCCTAGAGAACTGTACAAACTCAAGGCCAACTTCAGACACTAATTGACACTGAAACGTTGAGGTGATGATGGAGTGTCCTTTTAAGTGGTGGGAAGCTGGTATCGAGACAAGCTTACCCACACCTGGTTGTTCAGTCTGCGTGCTGTTCACATAGGTGGAAAGTTATTGACAGGGGTTAGTAGCCAGCCAATTGCAGAGGACCAAGTAGTTGGGGGTCCTGTAGTTGTGTAGCCAATGGGACATCGTACATTTAGTGATGTTCATAGTCGCCACTTTTAAGGAAGGGCTTTGTTGTCCCACCTGTTGTTGACTATCCTATTATTTCTCTCTGTTACTCTATACAGATATTACACCTATACTTAGTAGTTTACTTAGTGCCAATCTCGCTTCCCAATAGGTTTTAGAATTTGCCACGTAGGATGATGTTGGTAATGACGCAGGTCTACACGTCAGTAATGACACATTTGGTCTATAAAAAATATGTTTTTTTAAAAAATGAGTTGAGAGTTGAGTATTGAGCGATTGCTGATGTTCGTTGCAATCCCTGTTTTACTTACTTACATTAAAACAGACAAACATTTTGCCAAGCTATTTGTGTCATCTGAATTATTGATGTTTGATTAAAATCTGCATCCCCATCCATCTCAAGGGTATTGCTACTCATCTTAAAGGGCTGGGAGTCCCCAGTTCACTCCTGTTTGTCCCCTTTCCTCCCACCACCCCCACTGACCTCTGCCCAACCCCCAGTCAGCCCCCTCATAACCTGCCACTTCCTACCCCACACTGTCCTCTGCCCTAACCCCACATATCCCCCTGCTAGTCCGCCTTCCACCCTGCACCCCCACTGACCTCCGGCCAAACCCCAGACAGTCCCTTGCTAGTCTGCCATCCTCCCATCACCCCTACTGACCTACGCCTCAAACTACAGGCAGTACCCTGCTACTCTGCCCTTCACCCATCACCCCCACTGACCTCTGCTCCATCCCCAGAGAGACCCCTGCTAGTCTGTCCTCCTACCACCACCCCCACCGACCTCTGCCTGACCCCCAGGCAACCCCCTCAAGTACTGCCACCTCCCACGACCCCCACTGACCTCTCCCCAACCCCAAACAGCCCGCTGCAAGTTCACCCTCCTCCCACTACCCCCACTGACCATTGCCCCCACTTCCAGGCAACCCTCTCAAGTCCTGCAACCACCCACCAGCCCCACTGACCTCCGCCCCAACCCCACACAGTCTCCTGCTAGTCTGCCCTTCTCCCATCACTCTCACTGACCACGACCCAACCCCCCCTCAAGTCCCCTGCTAGTCCTGGCTTCTCCCACCACCCCTACTGACCTCTGCCCTAACCTGAGATAACCCCCTGAAGTCCTGCTCCCTCCCACTACCCCCACTGACCTCCACCCCAACCCCCTCAAGCCCCTGGATAATCCACCCTGCTCCCACCACCCTCACTGACCTCTGTCCCAACACCAGACAGCTCCCTGCTAGTCTACTCTCCTCCCACCACCCCCACTGACCTCCTCCCCCAAACCCTGGCAGCCCACTCAAGTCTGTCATTCTCCCATCACCCCCACTGACCTCCACCACCACACCCCAGGCAGCCCCCTCAAGTCCTGCCACATCCCATCACCCCCACTGCCCTTGCCCCAAACCCAGACAGACCCCTGCTACCCTGCCATCCTCCCACTACCCCCATTGGTCTCTGGCCCAACCCCAGGCCGCCTCCTCAAGTCCTTCCACTTCCCACCACCCCAACTGACCTCAAGCCCAACCCCAGACAGACGCTTGCTAGTCTGCCCTCCTCCCACCACCCCCACTGACCTCCGCCTTAACACCAGGCAGCCCCTTCAAGTCCTGCATCCTCCCACCACCCTCGATGACCTCTGCCCCAAACCCCAGGCAGCGCCCCCAAGTCTTGCTACCACCCCCACTGGCCTCTGTCCCAACTCCAGACAGCCCCCTTCTAGTCTGCGCTCCTCCGACCACCCCTGCTGACCTCTGCCCAACCCCTTCAAGCTCCCTGCTAGCCTGCTCTCCTCCCACTACCCCCACTGACCTACGTCCCAACCCCAGACAGTTCCTGAAAGTCTGCTCTCCTTCCACCACCCTCACTGACCTCCGCTCCAACCCCAGACAGCCCCTGCTAGTCTGCCCTCCTCCTACCATCCCAGCTGACCTCCACGACAACACTCCAGGCAGCCCCCTCATGTCCGGCCACCTCACACCACCCCAATGTCCTCCACCCCAACACCAGGGAGCCCCTTCAAGTCCTGCATCCTCCCACAGCCCCCACTGACCTTTGCCCCAAAACACCCAGGCAGCTCTCTCAAGTTCTGCCACCTCCCACCACCCCCCAATAACCACTGCCCCAATACCAGGCAGCCCCTTCAAGTCTTGCATCCTCCCACCAGACAAACTGACCTCTGCTCCAACTCCAGGCAGCCCTCTCAAGTCCTGCCACCTCTCCTCACCCTCACTGACCTCCACCCCAACCCCAGACAGCCCCTGCTACTCTGCTCTCCTCCCACCACCCCCACTGACCTCCCCCCCAATACCAGGCAGCCCTTTCAAGTCCTGCCACCTCCCACCACCCCAGTGACCTCCGTCCCAAACCCAGACTGCCCCCTGCTAGTCTGCCATCCTCCCACTACCAACACCAACCTCCACCCCCAACTCCAAGCAGCCTCCTCAAGTCCTTCCACCTCCCACCACCTCCATTGACCTCTGCCCCAACACCAGGTGCCCCCTCAAGTCCTGCCACCTCCCACCACCCCCACTGATCTCAGTCCCAACCCCAGACAGACCCCTGCTAGTCTGCCCTGCTCCCACCACCCCCACTGACCTCTGCCTTAACACCGGGCAGCCCCTTCAAGTCCTGCATCCTCCCACCACCCTCAGCGACTTCTTCCCCAAACTCCAGGCAGCCCCCTCAAGTCCTGCCACCTCCCACCTCGCCCACTGACCCCTGCCCAACTCCAGACAGCCCCCTTCTAGTCTGCCCTCCTCTCACCACCCCCACTGACCTCTACCCCAACCTCCTCAAGTTCCCTGCTAGCCTGCTCTGCTCCCACTGCCCGCACTGATCTCTGGCCCAAACACAGACAGCCCCTGTTAGTGTGCTCTCCTCATACCACCACCACTGACCTCCTCCCCAACCCCAGACAGCCCCCTGATAGTCCACCCTCCTCCCACCACCCTCACTGACCTAGACCACCACACCCCAGGCAGCTACCTCAAGTCCGGTCACCTCACACCACTCCCACTGACCTCCGCCCCAACATCAGACAGCCCCTTCATGTCCTGCATCCTCCCACAGCCCCCACTGTCCTCCGCCCCAACCCCCAGGCAGCCCTCTCAAGTCCTGCCACCTCCCAACACCCACACTGACCTTTGCCCCAACACCAAGCAGCACCTTGAAGTCCTGACACCTCCCACCCCATTGACCTTTGCCCCAACCCCCAGGCAGCCCCCTCAAGTCCTGCCACCTCCCACCACCCCACTGACTTCCATCCCAACCCCAGATAGCCCCTGCTTGTCCGCCCTCCTCCCCCAACCCCTCTGACCTCCACCGCTAATCCCCAGGCAGCCCCCACTAGTCCACTCCCCTACCAGTTCAATATGCAGCAAAAACCTACCTCAGCTCCTCTGGCCTGCCTCCACCATGAAGTACACCTGCCACATATCCTCATCCACCATGAACAAGTTGGTGCACTGCTGTTGAATCCAGGTACGTAGCTTCTTCCATGATTCCCTGGTAGACCACACTCAGCTGCACATCAGCAGGATAGCATACTGTTGCACCAGCTACACTTTGACCACTCCTTGTACATGTAACATAGTAACGAAATGTAATGCAATGTGTCATTTTTATGGTGCTTTTGTGCCATTGCAATGACCTCAAAGCGATGTAGGTGAATGCCCTTGGAGGACCGAAGTCAGAGGAATCAGAGATTGATCTGAGTCAGTTAGAATGCATTTGGGCATTTTTGCCTGTACAAAGGTAGGTAGGTAGGGGCGGCTGTCCCTGGTAGTGACCCAAGTAGTACAGGCTGGTGGGTGGGTGAAGTGAATGCTGTCAGAGAGTGTGTAAGTCAAGGATACTGATAATGGGCCTCATTACGAGTCTGGCGATAAAACACCAGTGCTACCAGCGGGTTGCTACCGGATTCGCAACACTTTACCGGTGCCTGACATCCCGGTGCCACTGGGACATTACAAGTCCCAGCAGATCGGGTGGTCAGGGGCTGGAAAATGTTAATTCCCCATTCCCATGTAGCCCCATAGGACTCCATGAGTGTGGGGAGATGGAAGCACCAGCACTGTTGCTAATGGTGCTGGTGCTTCTGTGAAATCTCTGGCCCGGCAGATCAGACCAGCCAGATGCAATGGCCCCCGCCGGCAAAGTTGTATTGTGGGGGTCCAGAGAGGGTGCAGGTACAGTGCGACCAGCATCTTTATTTCTGGACCACTACAGTTGTAATAAGGCCCAATGTGTCCAGCTACATCAAACAATCATGCAACTTAGCTGCATTCCAGTGGCAGAGGTGATGCATGATATGAGAACATGTAGTGGCTGATTGTAGATGTGTGCAGGTGTGTGGCCGTATCTTGGGAGGGATAAATTAATCCACCATCGAGTGCACAAGTGATGAGTGTAGCCCACTCATTCACAGTCAGGCCACATCCCTCCTCAACACCCACAATGCAAAATACCCATACCAGCGAATGAAGTGTAGGCACATCCACGTTGATGAGCAAGTGCCAAAGGAACACCTAAACATGAGTGGAATGGAAAGGAACTCAACCTAAAATGAACTCAAACCTCAGTAGGGAATGGGCAGAGGTGAATGAGCTGTCATCAGATGCATCTAACAACTAAATCATATGGGGCATGTTGCAGACAGATGAACAAGTGAGTACCCATCCCCAATAAGAGACCCCAAACACCATCATGATACATCTCACACGTCAACACAAACATCTACTTATGCACACTATTACACACACACACACCATAAAAGTCCCCAAACAACACAAACTCACTGACATCAGACATGCAGTGCCTCTGCACAAGGAATGGAATCAGATAAACAGCCATTGCCATCTCATCCATCTGATGGCCCCCCTCCTACATGTGAAACACATGTGCACATGTCTAAGTCAATCAAAAGAATGGTTTTAACTTGGGGCTCTCTGAAAACAACTTGCAAGATCCTTTTCAAACGGGCTTTGTTCCAGGGTTAGGGACGGGCATGAACCTTTTCACAATTAATGCGATAAAGGACCATGTACTGCGGGCTAATCAACTGCTGTTCATGGCCTTTGTAGATTTCCGCACAGCCTTTGATCTGCTCCCGGGAGAATATTTTTTTTAAGAAACTGGTCGATCTGAGATTTCCCTCATATACCACAATGCAGATTCGTCTAACTAGAGATGGGGTTCTTTCGGCCCCTATTGGCACATTTAGAGGGCTGAAGCAGGGATGCATCTTTCCTTCAACCCTTTTTAACTTTTTCATTGCTGATATGGGAAGATGTTTTGAGGGCCTGATTTCTGATTGTCCTAAACTGCGTGACTTGACAGTCAGATGGCTCCTCTATGCAGATGACTTGGTCTTGATGTCCAAGACTCGCGAGGACTCCAAACCTTCCTAAGTGCATTGGATAAGTTTGCATCAGCCTACCATTTAACAATTAATACCATCAAAACACAAATAAAACAATTTTACCCTTCCAGAAGAGGAAGGGGAAACAACCATATAGATGGCACTTACAAGACCAAATACTGACATAAGTTTCAGAATATACATATGTGGGACTGAACATAAATGATCAACCTTTGGACCACCCTCATCATGAGAATCTAAAACAAAAACTAGTCACACTGATTTCTCAGGCGAAAATAATAAATGGTCGATAAGGCACATTTTCCATCATGCCATTGATAATTTATTATAAACAAAAAGTGACCCCGATTCTGCTGTATAGTGCTGAGCCAAACTTATGTACAACTATCAGCTACTGGCAGAAGCTACAAGGTAAATTCTGGAAATCTGTTTCAGCCATTCCATCATCACAGCCTATGCCCATCGTGCGTTACGAATTAGGTTTGCTATCCTTGCAATGTATATATACTTGGAAGGTGTGTCTACTGTATCGCAAATATGCACTTGTCAGGGATAATGCTGATTTGTTGTCTATGATGTCAATGTATGCGAATTCATCTTCCTACCAATGTGCTGTACAATGGAGGACTAAAGTTCAGAGCATTCTACATGAAGCTGACATTTCATTGGAACTATTAAATATGAACCCTGATATGGCAAAAAAACCTAGGGGAAATGGATTGGATAAAAACGAGGCATGTCATACAGGAACTTCCATCGAAACCCATGTATTTAAAAGAAATATGTGGTCTATTGCCATCACATCTGACTAGGTCACCGGATTCGGCTCATAAATCTGCATTTATGAGATTTACATTCAACTTTAGGCAGACTAAAGAAATTATGTATAGGAGAAAAAGTTCGACTGTACATGATAAATAATAAATGTCGCTTCTGTCTCGAACACTGTGAGACAATTAAGCATCTCATGGTAGAATGCTCTGAGCTAGTTACCCTGCGAATACGGTACTATAAAAAATATTTTGAATACTATCGCATTATGACCCCAGAGTGTCCATGGATGAATCTATATCACATTCCAATCAGTGAGATTTTCAATTATAAAATATTTACAGTTTTAAAAACTAAATGTAATTTGCTCTATTTAGAGGTTGCATACTACAGTTGACAGCATAGATTAATTTATATGAAGCTTTTGGATACTGCATACTTAATATTTTATTCTTCTTTTTTAATTTGATGTGTGCATTGTAAGTTAAACTGAACATAATATATGTATCTCTATTCTATTTGTGAGAAGGAAAGCAACATTTGTAAATGTATGATTTAAATTTAAAATGTAAAGGTTGTTTCATTTTTTGAAAGGTTGATTGAAATATATCCGCTATATCAAAATAAAAAATAAAATAAAAATAAAAAACATGCGCACATGTCCAAATCAATCAAAAGAATGCCACCAGGTCAAGCACTAGCAACACACAACATCACCAAACACACATGAACACATTCACCAATGGAGTAAAAACTCCATGGCATACAACTCTCACACACATATTCCCTCAACGGACACAATTCAACAACATGCCTGTATTACAAAGCACACAAGTAGGCAAGCAACAGATGTGCATGAAAAAGCTGTGAAAAAAGTGAATTCCAAAGTACGTCACCTGCCCTCATCTACAAGAGACCACCCATGTCCTTTGAGCATGGATACAACATCCATCTAACACACGGAGCATGTGCACACATCTCCCAGCAAACATCACAGTAGCAACATGACACACACAGTGAGGCTACAGCCTACATGACTGCCATAGGACATATGCACCTGAGGAACATGGAAGAAGTAAATGAGCACATGGACAAAGACACAGCAAGAAGTGTGGTATGAACAGTATGAAAACTTGTATTCAAATAAACTATGCACAACAAAATGAGGGGAAGGGTGTAAATGTTCATGGAGACCTATAATAAAAAGTACAAAATGAAACCAAATACTATAAAACTATTTACAATAGCAGTGGGCTAGTCTGTTGGTATGTCGGCTAGGGCTTTGACCAGGGCTGATTCACCCACCACTTCCTCATCCTGAAGGCAGGCCTCCGTTCTTTTGGGGAGGGTGTGCAGGGTCTCCATCAAATGCATATCCACCTCCTCTGCCTCCCTACAACGCTGCCCCAGGATTGCAGCCGCCCCTCGCCACTCTCTCCCCCACCTCAGACCTAGCCTTCCTGATAGGCACATCCCATGGCCACCACCTCTCCACCTCATGCTGCATCGCATATCGTAGCCTGTCTGACACCAGAGTCTACAGCCGCAGATGTCCCCCCTCCTCAACTGTGCCTCCTCTGGGTGGGAATGCCCTGTATAATACACCTCTGCACAGCCACCATCTGCTGCTGCCTGTGAGTGAGGGTCCTACGAATGGACTCCCTCCGACTAGATGACAGTTGTTGGGGGAGTATGGCACCTGCACTGCCCTAACGTGCCTACTGTCCATCCACTGCCTGTTCTTGTGCGGGTGCTGGCCAGGCTAAGTGACCACCTCAAGTGCCATTGTAGGGACTTCCACCCCGGGCAGGGACAAAGGCACAATCAGACAAGCAGATGGTGGGACTGTAGCACAGTGGGCTGTGGTCACAGAATGCACTGACGCTTGACTGGGGATGACTTGTGCACAGATGAGGAAGAGGAGGAGGGGGCGTTTGCAGTGGTCAGCCCAGAGAGACCATCCAAGAGCAGTGCGCCAACTGTGCAAGGAAGCACTACATCTGCTCATGATGCTGTACAAGCTCCTTGCAAGATGCATGAACGACAACACAAATTGATGCTGTCCACCCCGTGATACCTGCCAGCAGGGGTAGAACCACATCTCAGATAGGTGGAGGTATCATAGAAGGTGGTCCCAGGGGCAGGAGGTTTTGCCAATCCCTCCACGGTGGACTGCACATCCTCAAGTCTCTGGGCCAGGGGTGCAGCCTAAACACCCTCCTCGATGCCCTCACCTGACCCTGTGGGCTGGGCTACAATGGCCTCCTCCACCTCGTTCAACCAAAATGACTTCAGAGAGGCCTCCACCCCTGTTGGCCCCTGTGTGGCAGCACCCTGTCCCTACGCTGTTGAGGTGTCCACCACAACAATCCTCTTCTGGGACTTACCCTCAGCAGCCTGGCCCAATGGTACTATCACTCCACCAGCCACATTGCTCTTGGAAGAAGAGATGACAATTGGGTATGACTGGGCTGTGCACCTGAGTCTGAAGGCCTTGTCCCTGCTTATCCACTCCACAGCAGGGTCGGACTGGGACAAAAAATAGGCCCGGACATCCCAAAAAAAGTGGCCCCCCCCGTGCCTCAAAAAAGTGGCCCACCCCGCCCCTCAAAAGTGGCCCTCAAACCATCATCCGTGATTGGTGAATTGTGTCAATTCACGACTTTCCAGAGAATGCTACTTAGGATTCACGTGTCTGTTACATTACAACACAACTCATACAATAACATAACTTTGCATACAGTTCTGTGACAGGGTCCACAGCTCTGAGGCGCAGGGGTGGCATGAACACGACCTTTCACCGCTTGACAAAACAGGAAGGAGCATCAAATAGCATTGTTCCTAAGTACACTACAAAAAATATGGTTATGATTTCACTAATGTGATATACATTTCATACAAGAATGGATCCCCATATGTATCATTAATATCTGTGTGTATAGATCCATACTGTCAAATTACTGTGAATGCAAGCAGACATCTAAGGCCAAATGATAATGTGTTATTATATAGCACTTACGCTTAAGCAGTTTTTTTATAGAACAAATATGCATACAATATCACCCAACCTGTGTTGGTACTCATTTATTGACCTCGGAAGGATGAAAGGCTGAGATGGTTCGAACCTGCAACCTGTAGACCACACACTCATCGCAGCAGCCAGCGCTCAACCCACTGAGCTATCATATCGGCTATAGTAAAATGAGCATCTGCAGGTCTGGTGCAAATTTGGCCGCATTTCAAGCCTGTGTTCAATGCATCTACGTTTCAGCCTATGTCTGTATTAGAAGTCACTCAGTATGGTGTGACCAGTGCGCCCTGGAGATAAAATGGCCCAGGTGTGACCAGGCTATTAAATGCCCCAGTGCGACCAGGAGAAACAATGGCTCCCGTGCCACCAGCTTATAAAATGCCCCCAATGTGACCAACAGGGTGCCTGCATGACCGATATATAAAATGCCCCCAGGATGAACAGGCTACAAAATGACCCGAGTGTGACAGGATGTACACGTGCGCCAGGGTGATCATAATCTGAAATGGGCCCATTGGAATAACCACGTCATAAAGTGGCGCCTATTGTACCCGGGTATACAATGTCTCATAGTGATCTAGTGTACAATGACCCCGGTGTGAGCAGGGATGTCCAGAGTTTTATCAGGCTATCGCATGGCCCCAGCATAACCCGGATGTCAAATGTCTCCTGTAAAGTGAACTACGGAGGATCTGGGTGTGACACGGCTCCAGCATGACGGGGATGTAAAACAGTCACAGCACGGTGACGATGCAAAGAGACCCTGGTATTGCCAGGGTGTATTTACGCAGGGTGGTTTTGGGGTCGCGGTTCATTTTATTTCTTTACATCTGATTGGGGCAGTACAAAGTGTACTCTCACCACAGACCATTGAAGAGGCGCTCTTCACTGTAGCCAAAAAAGGGGTAAAATCGCTATAAGAAGTACACGCACCCAAAAAACACCTGTAACGGCTTTGCTGCGTGTGCCCCATATCAGCACTTCTCGGGGCAATGGCATGCGGTTATAGCGAAGAATATTGTTTCCATACGAAGCGCGACAAAAAACGACCTGTGCTTTCAGAAAAAAACAAAATATGGTATGCGAGTGACGGTTTTCGGCAGACTTTATAAGTCAGCTCTTTGAACATGCCATCTTCTGGAGTTTTTAAAAAAAGGGTGAAAATAGCCATAACATGAAGAAAGGCCGAGGGATGGGCTGTGCGCGTGTGAGGTACAGAAGAATGCTTCCGGAGCACTTCAATGTTACCTGACATTAAAAGGACCAGCTGATACATGACGCTTTATATAGCGCTTCATGCCAGATACTGCCCGTTTCAAAGCACTGTAACAGAAATGTGTTGCTTTAGCTTACTTTAATGGTACTCGGTTCATCGCCCTCTGAAGGGTGGAGGGCTGAGTCAGCAGAGACTGCGGAGTTACCATTGAGAGCTGTCCTGCAGAGTGAAAACAGAAGGCTTAACTTGCAAAGCTATCTAGTTTGCAGTTTTAAAATAAAGTGCACTTGAAAAATCATGTTTTACTTAATTTGGCGAGCACCGGGCTTTAAGTGCCATCCCGCAAACGTCGCCTTGACCATGCGTGGCTTTAAATGCTTTGACCGAATATTTCCTGTGGGGGGGCGCGCAGCATTGCTTCCACTACTTGTCGAGTCAGCCACTGTGAGGGCTTAAGACCCTCCCAAACTGAGGAAGGCAGCCCTCTGCCGTCTCAGCCGGGGAGGCACTCAGGCGCTGCAGTAAGAGACTGTCACATGTCTCACCTGTGAGAGCAGGCCGTGGGCCTGATTTTATGGAATTTCTTGCGCGGTGCAAAGTCACTTTGTACTGGTGCAAATTGGCTTTGCGCTTCAAAAATACACTTTGCACCACTCTGTGAATCAGGGTGTTTGTTGGCAGTGGAAAGTCACTTTGCACCGCGCTAAACATTCCATAAATCAGGGCATGTAAGTTTAAACAATCAAAGATGGATCTAATGAGCCGAAGGAAGGCATCATAACCAGCCTCCTGGTCGCAGAGGAAGGGGGAGGGCGACAGCGCAGTGGGTTAATGCACCTACTGCAGTGATGTATGTGGAGCAGGCAGAGCACCCAGCCCCGGGTGAGATACTGATACAGGCTCGCTTGCTACGCTGGGACCTACAGTCACATGACATCCCCTAGCTTTGATTCTCAGCACATGTAATTATCCACACTGTTCCCCGTGGTTCACTTTTTTCAGGAAAGTTGTGGGACAGTTCAAGCATGAGGTTTACTGAGGTGAGAGTACACAGAGCAAAGGCACGTCATAGCGCTACACAGAGCAAAGGCACTGCTCATAGCGTTACACAGAGCAAAGGCACCGCACTGCTCATAGCGCTACACAGAGCAAAGGCACTGCACCGCTCATAGCGCTACACAGAGCAAAGGCACAGCTCATAGCGCGCGCGCGGATAAAACTCTTCCCTTTCTTCACCCACTCCGCCCCTTTCCTTGGTACACAGCCAATAGGTGCTCTTGGGAGACCAAGGGCCCGATTCATGGCATTTTTTGCCCGGTTCAAAGTGATTTTCCAACGCCCACGCCCTGATTCATGGAACTGTACGAAGTGTATTTTTGCCAAAGTCCGCGCATAGTCATTTTTGCAGTACAAAATGACTTTGCACGGCAAAAATACACTTTGCACAGTTCCACGAATCAGGGTTTGTGCCGGCAGTGCAAAATCACTTTTCAGCAGTGCAGAGTCACTTTGAACCGTGCAAAATATTGCATATATCGCTGCCAAAAGTCCAAACATCGCGGCATTCGGGAAAACAAGCATTAGTGCTTCCGTTGGTCGAATGCACGTTTTTTAATTAGACAGCATCTTGCTGATAATGCTGCCACGTGCCTCGGCGCGTTTGCCTTTCTTGCACAGCAAGGATTAAAAGAGAAAGGTGAACACACACATGTGTTAATCACTTGTTGCTGCTCTTGTAAAGTTTCTGCATCTGTTAGGGAACTTTAAATGGTTACAAAGAAGTTCTGTTCTGTTCTGTCTGAATACTAAAATATACCTCTAGGTGGCCGGGCAATATGCTGACTATGCGCTTCTATGCGCTGTAACCAGAACAAGGGAGAGTGCATGTTGAAATGCGCACCCAATTTGACGCCAAAAGGTGCCTGACTCAGAGCCACGCTACGGGGAGACCCGCTGCCTCGCTCCGGGTGGGCACTAGTCTGTTGGCTTGTACCCAGGCAACTGCACCTGGGGTATTCAGACACGCGCTGTAAATGCCCCCAAGACTCTAGCGCCTTAAGGATGAGAGCGAGCGTGGATGCCCTTCGCTTTTAAGAAAAGAACAGTGTGCAAAGACAGGTGAATCTCTCGGGTCAGTGTACTTACCAAGCGCAGAACCTCTCGTCTCCCCAAAAATGTAGAGATGGGGAAATGGTGGGCCGTAGCACCTGTTACTCGATGTCCCGCCGCTGTGGTGTGGCCTTCCGGGGGCGCCTCTGCCTTTCTCACGGTGTCGGTCCCCGCTTCATTCAAAGTCTCCCTCTTCTCTCTCGTTCTCACTCTCCCCGTGTCTCTGAGTGTCTCCTTATTTCCGTCTTATGCTGCTGCTTCTGGGGAGGGACTGGAGTGTCTCTCGCCTCTCGGGACGGACAGGTGCTGACTGTTTGCCTGGAGTGTGGACTTGTCGTCTCATGGGCTGGCTCCTCCTTGGCGCTGCGCTGCCTGCTGCTGCCGGTGTCAGTGTCACTGGCCAAAATCATCATGCCCAGGGACGGAGAAGAGGCCCAACTTATCCTCTCTCTAGTCAAGTGGTATGAACAGTCAGCAGCGAGTGGCGACACTGAGTCTGGGCCGTGGCCTGAGCCACAGACAATTCCCAGGGCCCTGCCCAGCCCCCCAAGCACAACAGTTGCTTTCAACTTTGCACAAAGGGCACTTCCTAAAGTTGAAAGCAACTGTTGTTGTTATGGTAAGGTGCCGCCCGGGGAGGCCAGACTCTGTGCTGTGCCCCGGGGCCCAGGCCCAGCCCCCAGCCCAACCCTGGCAGCATGAGGCCGAGGGGGCAGCCAGGCAGGCAGGCCTGCTAATGTCTTTCATTAGCATTTCAGAGCAAGCCGGGGGCCGCCCGGGCCCAAAGCGAGTGAGCACCCTACCATTTGGCTGGAATGACTGCGGGGGCCCTGAGGCCTGAGCTCTGGCATCTGCATAATGCATCATGCATCATGCATGCATGCAAATTTACAAATGATTTATCAAATCATCAAAGCAAGGTAACAACGTGTGTGTTGTTACCTTGCTTTGATGAATGTATGCTGCACTGACAGGCTGACAGCCCTCCTGACCCCTGCCCAGGCCCTGAGTGCGACTGAGGTGTCAGTTTCCTTTCCGCTAGCAGGTGAGGCAGCAGCAGCCAGCCTGGCCCAACCCCCCCCAGCCTACTCGTGCGTGATGCCGATGCGACAAACATTCCATTAAAAAAAAATCACGCCCCAGCTTGGGCCTCCCACACGACCCTGGCACTGCACACTGACTCACGCATGCAGCCACAGCCACGCCACGGCACTGCCTGACACAGTGGCTGGCTGCCTGGCGAGCTGTGTGAGTCAGTATAATAATTTAGTCAAGTTAAAAAAAAACGGCCCAGGGACGGCTTCAAGAAAAACCGGCCCCCGGGTCCCCAAAGTACATCGGCCACTGGCCGATCGGCCGATGCGGCCAGTCCGACCCTGCTCCACAGCACTGCTTCCACCCTCTTTGCCAGCTGCATCGACTGTGGAAAAGGGGACAAAGAACATAGACATCAGTCAACAGTGACAATGCAAGTGTGGCATGCAGAACATTAACAATTAATCATGAGTCAACCAGCAATGCCACACTCACCCATATAATCAGCATAAATACTGTTTTAGCTGAGTTTAGATATTTGTGTTTTTAGCTAACTGCCTTCTGTTGAACGCTGTGTTTTGATGAAATTATTATTTGTAAAGGTTTTTTTTAACCAAACACAAATAAAATGATAATAATAATAATAAATACTGTCACACAAGTAGAGAGACAACGATGAGTCATATTCATGAGACACGCACATGCCAACCCAGCACATTGATGTGTGACCACATACATATTGCAAGAAAATCATCACACATCACAATACCAATTCCAAAGGGACCCAAGTGTAACCTGCAGGCAGGGTCATGGGAACTGCACCTGAGCACATGTCTCAGTACCACCATTTTATGGCTCGCTATATCACCTTTTCCGCTTGCATACATATATAGCGTGCTAAAGGATACTAACAGGAGTGCCACGAGGAGTAACACATGGGGCAGGGAAACTTGACAGCCATGGCCAAGACAGTGGTACCCAAGTGCAGGACTGCAACCCGCCCATCCGTGGCTATGCCTTTCATGCTCTAGAGTAGTACACTCCAGAGAGGCCTGGGGACCCTGACCACCTTGCAGGGACCCGGTAGCCCTTCGCTGGGACTCCCACTGGAACCCAGATCCCACCTGGGCCTTCAGCTGCTGGGCTTAGGTAGTTTCTCCCTCTGCGGCCAGGCCCGTTGGGCCCCACCAGCTCCGGGGCCATGGTCCAAGCATGGAGGAGTCTATCCGGGCTCCCGTGCCACACGTCTGTCCCACAGGGAGACACTTCCCAATGACTACTAAGCCCCCATGAAGTGGGTGCTCATGGATCCTGGCTGCAGATAAATGTAGAAGACAGCCGGGCCAGACGCGACTCAGGCCATCTTGTCTGACCACCCTGACCAGATGGTCGGGCGGCCATGAGGTTGTGCCTGCCTTACGGCCACTGTCTAGTGACCAGGGTTTAAGCTGCCACTTCATCGCCCAGGTTCTGAGGTTTAAGCTGCCACCCCTGTGCCCTGGGTCCTGGGCTTAAGCTGTAATCCATGAACCAAGGCCCAACCTCCCTTCTCTGCCTCCCATGGGCTGGGTCAAGCAACTCTGGCTCCACTGGCTGGGCCAAGCCATCTTGTCTGCTAGTCTGAATGGAAAGGGAGAAGAGCACTCCTCACAAGAGCACACACCCATGGGTGCACCAAGGTTAAGTGGGAGTTTCCTGTGTGCACCGCAACAGCCTTCCTACTCTTCATGGCTTTGACAATGCAGCTGTTAGTGCCAGCGACAGCCAGGTGTGGGTGTCATCCATCTTGCGGGCAAGTTGATTGGGTAGGTGAGTCATAATACAGTCCGCCATTCTGTTGTCTATATCAACCAACTCCTTTTCTGTGGTCAGGTGAGAGTCAGCATCGGGCGCCTTAACCCAGCATTTGGTTTATCCCGCAGCGCCAGTTCTGATTGCCAAAAGTGGCCCACGGAGCACTTGCATTCGATGCCCGGGTCCATGCCAGTGAGCCAGGTTTCTTACCCATGAAACAGTTTGAGAATAGGTTGAGCTTGATTTGGCCCCAGACCTCTAATCACTTGCTTTACCAGATAAAATAGAGGTTTCCCAGTGCCAGCTAGCCTGAGCGAAACTCCAGAGGGAACAAGCTACAAGATTGTTCAATAAGCCCTTTTCCCCCTTTGCCCTGGTCGGATGACTGATTTGCATGTCAGGACCGGAATGGACCTCGACCAGAGTTACCTTTGGTGCCACCACACACAGGCATTCTTCACCATCTTTCAGGTCCTATCTGTTACGCTCACCTGGCTCCCACAGAGGCATCGATCTGAACTGGACAGCTGCGGTCTCCACCAATGTGACGCGTAGGGCGGAGATGACGGACTGGACTGGCCCACGTAGCTTCTTTTGCTTGGCTCGTAGGAATATTCTTCTGCAAATGGAGAAAGGGAATTAACCACCCGTGGAGTTGAGTGTAAATCCCCCCACCCCCGCTGTTCTCCCCACAGATCAGCTTTGATGTCCCCTCTAATAGTCTCACCTGATGATTTGAAAAGATGAGCTCTCCATCCTGCATTGAGCGCAGTGGCGCGTTGATAACCAGTTGCTTCACTGGCTCGAAGGAATTGGTGAGTTCCAGAACAATATTGACTCCGAGATTCCCAGCAAGACGCTGTAAGTATGTAGTTCGTAAGAGTTCAAATGCCTGACTTTCACTCTTGTCCGATTCCTTGCAGGTTGCAGCTTGACCCTAGTGAAGAGTTCCTCGTGGCAACTGGTCATATTCTGGTAAGGATTTTTCTTTAATAACACAGTTCGATAATCTAATGTCAATATGTAACCTGTTGCTTTCTCCCTTATTCAGACGCTGAGAGAAAGTATGAAGTCTCGGGGAATAATACCTCCGGCGGTAAAATCAGGTAAGCCTATTGAGGTGAGGAGGGTTCCTTTTGTTAGTCCCTTTGTTTCACCTTGCTGTCCTTTTGTTTCCCCTTAGGGGCCGGGGTTCGGCGAAGATGCAGTGGAAGATGTGCCGACCCTTGAAGAGGAAAAGTACCCCCGGTGGTAAAATCAGGTAAGTCTTTGAGGGGGTAACTAATATTCCTCTGTCTATTCCCTTGGCTCACCTTGCTGTTCTTGTCTTCTCCTTAGGTGCCGGAGTGCGGCGGTATTGCTCTTGTTCTAAACTTTTCTCCTTCTTTCTCCCTTTTTCTATGAGCTCCAAACTCAAGGCAGGCATGGCAGAAGACTGGATGCAGACTTGCAGGCACGGTGAGCGTTACGCTGCTGGATGCAGAATAACGCGAAGCATGTGCTGCTCTTCGGGCGTGGTTTAAATAGCCCCCAAAGTAGTCCCAGGTGAGCATTCCTCCCCAGCCCCACCTGAGTAAAAAACAGTCCCTAGGTAAAGTAGTCCCTTCCAAGCCTCTTTGGGCTTGGAGCTCTTGCAGCATGGCCTGCATCAGGTAAGTTTGCAGCATGGTCTGCATCAGGTAAGTTTTAATCTATGAGCCTGGCGCCTATGGTGCCAGGACTGACTCTGCATGTGAGCCTGGTGCTATAGGCGCCAGGACTGCACCCAAATAGCCCCTAGCAGGCGTTGTTGGGCTGGCTTAGGATAATTTGATCCCTGCTTCTGGGGTTGCTGGACTTGGTCTGGGTCCCAGGGGGTAGGCATCATGACAGCACTCCCCCCCAAGGCCACTCCTAAAGTCGTTCTTCCCGGTGGTTTCGGTTTGTCTGGGAAATTTCTGTGGAATTATTTCACCAATCGGGGTGCATGAACATGGTCTCTAGGTTCCCATGACCTTTCCTGTGGTCCGTAACCTTTCCAGTCGATTAAATAAAAAAGTTTTGACTTTATCAGCTTGGAGTCCAGGATGTTCTTAACTTCAAATTCGGGTTCTCCGTCTACAAGGATGGAGTCTGGTGGCTTGGTTAGTCTTGTCCCTGGTTGCACTGGCTTCAAAAGTGACACATGAAAGACGGGGTGAATTTGCATATTAGCAGGTAAGTCCAACTTGACAGCCACTGGGTTGATAATGGCCTTAACAGAGTAAGGTCCCAAATATCTGGGGTTAAAGGTCTGTGTTCCCCTTAGAGGTATATGTTTTGTGGCTAACCATACTTGGTCCCCTATCTGGTATTGTGGAGGTTGCCGATCAGCATCTTTCTTGTATTTTTCTTTCGCCTGTTTTAAATGTGTAGTTGCTTCCTTAAAGGCTTGTGTAGTCATAGCGTGCAGATGGTCCACTGCGGGCATTACTAAGTGTTGGGGTGAATCAAGGTCTGAGGTTCGAGGATGGTGCCAATATAAGGCATAAAAGGGGCTTTGTCCAGTTCCATCGTGTACTGAATTATTGTATGCATATTCGGCAATCCAAAGAATGTCTTTCCAATTACACTCAGTCTGATGTAACATACAATGCAAGTATTGTTCGAGAGTCTGGTTGGTCCTCTCCGTTTGACCATCGGTCTGGGGGTGGTGACTGGTTGATAACCTCACATCGATCTGCGCCAATTGGCAGCATTTTTTCCAAAAATGTGAAATGAATTGACTGCCCCGGTCAGAGACCAATACGGATGGAAATCCATGTATGCGAACAATGTTTTCGAGGAACTCCTTGGCCAGGATTGAAGCTGAAGGTAATCCCTTTAAAGGAATAAAGTGGGTCATCTTGGAAAAAAGATCCACAATAACTAGTATGGTGTTAAATCCATTGCATGGGGGTAGATCAGTAATAAAGTCTAACGATAAGGTGTGCCATGGTGTAGGCGGAACGTCTAAAGGTTGTAAGAGTCCAGCTGTTTTTTTCTTTTGACTTTTGTTTTGGGCGCAAATGCCACAAGACATCACAAATGATTTAATATCCTTTCTCCAGGTGGGCCACCAGAATTGTCTTTTAATTTTAGCTTCAGTTTTTGCAATACATGGGTGCCCCTCCAATAGGGTATCATGATAATGGGAAATGACTAGCTCTTGTAGTTCCTTGTGTGGCAGAAATAGCCGCCCTTGGTAATAAGGTAGATCATTGGTGACAGAGTAGTCCGGGCCTTTCTTTACCCAGTCCTCCAGGGCTGTAGGATCAAAGAGTTGCTGGATCTTTACCTGAATGTCCTCTAGTGTCTGTAGAGTAGTCATGCCAAGAATCCTTTGTTCAGAAATTATAGGTACTGGTTCTGTGTTCACTTCTGCCTCTCCCATCCCTATTCGGGATAAGGCGTCTGCTTTACCATTCTTACAACCTGGTCGATAGGTTATCACGAAAAGGAACTCGGCAAAGAACAATGCCCATCGGAGTTGACGTGACGATTGGGCCTTGGCTGTCTTTAAATACTGTAAGTTCCGATGATCGGTGATCACAGTAATGGTATGCCTGGCACCAAGAAGATAGTGCCGCCAAGCCTTGAAGGTGGATTTAATGGCTAATAACTCTCTGTCGGTAACCGCATAGTTTAACTTGGGTGCCGAGAACTTTCTGGACCAAAATGCTACTGGGTGAAGCTGGCCAGTTTCAGGGTCCTTTTGAGACAGGACAGCTCCCATGGCTAGACTGGATGCATCAGTTTCCACTATGTATGGAAGTTCAGGGCGCGGGTGCTTTAATACAGGTGCAGACGTGAATTTCGCTTTCAGCTCTTGGAAGGCATTTTCAGCTTCTTCAATCCACATAAAGCGTTTATTTTTTCACAAGAGTGCTGTGATGGGATGTACAACATGTGAAAAATCCAGGATTAATCTGCGGTAGAAATTGGCAAATCCGAGCATGCTTTGTACTCCTTTAACTGAACTTGGTGATGGCCACTTAAGGATTGCGTCCACCTTTCGTGAGTCCATTCGGACTCCCTTTGGGGTCAGGATAAACTCAAGGAATTCAACTTCTGTGGCATGAAAAACGCATTTTCCCAGTTTTGCATATAGTTTGTGCTGGCGCAAATTCTCAAGGACTGCTCGGATGTGCTTCACATGGTCAGATTCTGAAGAGGAGTATACTAGAATATCATCGATATATACGACAACACAAACGTCAATGAGTTCACGAAGGGCATCGTTCATGAAGTATTGGAAGGCTGCTGGTGCATTGCACAACCCGAAAGGCATCACCTGGTATTCGGATAACCCATACTTAGTGCGGAAAGCAGTCTTCCATTCGTCGCCCTCTTTTACACGTACCAGATGGTATGCCCCCCGGAGATCTAATTTAGTGTATATGCAAGCGTCCTTCACTTGGTCTAGTAGTTCAAGGATCAGAGGCAATGGGTATCAGTTCTTAACAGTTATCTGGTTCAATGCGCGGTAGTCTATACACGTTCTGAGGTCACCTTCCTTTTTGGGCACGAAGAACAAAGCTGAAGATGCAGGAGACTTGGATGGGCGAATAAAGCCATTGGCAAGGTACTGGTCTAAGTATTGTCGTAAGTGAAGGTTCTCAGGTTCCGTAAGGGCATAGATCCTGCTACAAGAGGGTTGTGCACCGGGTATGAGATCGATTTTACAATCGTACGACCTGTGAGGAGGTAAGGTGTTTGCCTGTTCTTTTTGGAAGACATCCTGGAATTCTTGGTATTCAGGAGGTAGTTGCATAACTGCTGTGGTTACTTTGGCCAGGCCTATGTTCAGATTTTTCTTTGGGTAACAGGTCTGTGCACAATCCGGGAAGGTTATTCTCTTCTCTCACCAATCAATACAAGGATTATGTGTTTCCAACCAAGGTATCCCCAGTATAATTTGGAACTGTGGGGCTTTGATTAGATCAAACACAATAGTCTCTCGATGCCCATTCTGACCCAATAGTGTCATCTCTGCGGTGGAATGAGTTAAAGGCCCAGAGGCA
Organism: Ambystoma mexicanum; assembly: GCF_040938575.1. Lineage (NCBI taxonomy): Eukaryota > Metazoa > Chordata > Amphibia > Caudata > Ambystomatidae > Ambystoma > Ambystoma mexicanum. The sequence goes on from NC_090929.1 coordinate 232,741,769, forward strand.
ATTTCAGTTCCATCGACTGTCGTGATGACATCTGAGGTGGTTTTTCAGCAGAGAGGTAGATTCATCCTGGAAGCCAATTCGTAGTCCACATAGTTTCCTATGGCCCCGCTGTCAATGTATGCACTTACTGCGTGCATACGCGATGGCTGCCCTGGATCTACGAGAACCATTGGTATGATGAAATGCGAGGTCTGAGTATCCTTCTTCAAGCTCGGCAAGCAGACCTCTACTCTTGTCGGGCGTGGTCGTTTCCCGAGTTTGACTCCATATGGCTTTTATCAGCAGCTCCTACCACCTTCTTGGGTGGCTTTACAGGGCAATCCTGTAGAAAATGCCCAGAAGTTCCACAATATAGATACAATTGCATTTGCCGTCTCCTTTCTCTCTCCCTCTGGGTTAAGGGTCCTTTAACCCCTCCAATTTGCATGGTTTCTGAAGCATCTGCTCCTTTGGGGTTAGCGTGGGTTTTGACCAACACCCGATTCTCAATCTTGGCTCGATCCGCCTTTCTGTTCTGAAGTCTGTGATCTATCTGGACCACTAAGTCTATATATTCAGCACAGTCTTGCGGTGGGTTCACGACTTGAGCCAAGACATCCTTGAGTTCTCCTCGAAGCCCTCGATGAAATAACGTGATTCGTTTTACCTCAGGCCATCCAGTTTCCACTATCAACCTATTAAAGGTTGCGATGTAGGATAGAAGGTCCTGGTTACCCTGTCGTAGGGACAACAGTTCGTTATCCAGGGCCGGTCCTTGGGAGTGCCGGGCAAATAGTCTTTCCATGCTCGTTTGAAAGCCCTGAAAATCCCAAATAATTGGGTCATCCTGAGTAACTAGTGGAATTGACCAATCAGCTGCACTGCCGCTGAGATATGACAATACAAAGGCTACATTGGCTTGATTGTTTGGGAAGGCTCCAGGTCTGCATAAAAAGTGCAAGCGGCATTGGTTCATAAACACGGCAAACCTTTTGGGATCTCAGGCAAAGCGTTCGGGTGGAGCTAATGGAATATTTCCTGGTAGGTTTATTTGCACAGGGTTACTTGATAACACAGGAGCTGAATTCTTCCCGGAACCAGGTAGGGTGCTTGTCCAGCCTGGCTTTGCAATAGTTGCCTAGTAAGGTCATCAGTTCACTCCTTTGACAAAATCAGTTCTCTCCTAAGAGCATTGGTTTCTTGACGGGCAGAATGCACTTCAGCCCTCAGTTCCCCTAGTAATTGGGCCAATTGGTCAGTCTCTGAGGTATCCATAATGCCCGGGTGGGAATTTGTGGGTAGGCTTTGCATTCTGTTACGCTCACCTGGCTCCCACAGAGGCGTCGATCTGAACTGGACAGCTGCGGTCTCCACCAATGTGATGTGTAGGGCCGAGATGACGGACTGGACTGGCCCACCTTGCTTCGTTTGCTTGGCCCGTAGGACTATTCTTCTGCAAATGGAGAAAGGGAATTAACCACCCATGGAGTTGAGTGTAAATCCCCCCACCCCTGCTGTTCTCCCCACAGATCACCTTTGATGTCCCCTCTTATAGTCTCACCTGATGATTTGAAAAGATGAGCTCTCCATCCTGCATTGAGCGCAGGGGCACGTTGATAACCAGTTGCTTCACTGGCTCGAAGGAATTGGTGAGTTCCAGAACAATATTGACTCTGAGATTCCCAGCAAGACGCCGTAAGTATGTAGTTCGTAAAAGTTCAAATGCCTGATTTTTACTCTTGTCCGATTCCTTGCAGGTTGCAGCTTGACCCTAGTGAAGAGTTCCTCCTAGCAACCGGTCATATTCTGGTAAGGGTTTGTATTTTCCAACACAGTTCGATAAACTAATGTCAATATGTAACCTGTTGCTTTCTCCCTTATTCAGACGCTGAGAGAAAGTATGAAGTCTCGGGGAATAATACCTCCGGCGGTAAAATCAGGTAAGTCTATTGCGGTGAGGAGGGTTCCCCTTGTTAGTCCCTTTGTTTCACCTTGCTGTCCTTTTGTTTCCCCTTAGGGGCCGGGGTTCGGCGAAGATGCAGTGGAAGCTGCGCCGACCCGTGAAGAGGAATAGTACCCCCGGTGGTAAAATCAGGTAAGTCTATGGGGGGGAGTAACTAATATTCCGCTGTGTATTCCCTTGGCTCAACTTGCTGTTCTTGTCTTCTCCTTAGGTGCCGGAGTGTGGCGGGAATATGCAGGAGGATGCGGTGGAATGTGAAGATGATGCGAAGGCCAGTGAGTTCAGCGCGGCGCTGCAGCAGGCGAGGCGACGCGCATAAAATAACTTCTTTCTTCTAGCTTGAAGGCGCGATGGATCAGAAATTCAGGTAAGGATCAAAGGTATTGCTCTTGTTCTAACCTTCTCTCCTTCTTTCTCCCTTTTTCTAGGAGCTTCAAACTCGAGGCAGGCGTGGCAGAAGACTGGATGCAGACTTGCAGGCACGGTGAGCGTTACGCTGCTGGATGCAGAATAACGCGAAGCATGTGCTGCTCTTTGGGCGTGGTTTAAATAGCCTCAAATGTAGTCCCAGGTGAGTATTCCTCCCCAGCCCCACCCGAGTAAAAAATAGTCCATAGGTAAATTAGTCCCTTCCAAGCCTCTTTGGGCTTGGAGCTCTTGCAGCATGGTCTGCATCAGGTACGTTTGCAGCATTATCTGCATCAGGTAAGTTTTAATCTATGAGCCTGGTGCCTATGGCACCAGGGCTGACTCTCCATATGAGCCTGTCACCGTAGGTGCCAGGACCGCACCCAAATAGCCCCTAGCAGGGGTTGTTGGGCTGGCATGGGATAATTTGATCCCTGCTTCCGGGGTTGCTGGACTTGGTCTGGGCCCCCAAGGGTAGGCATCATGACACTATCACACATGCTCATGCACCACCTTCCCAACACAGTGGGAGAGATGGGCCGGTGGTGCGCCCCCCATGATGCCGCAATGTGGTACCACCTTAGCCGAAGTGTGTCGGCCCTCACCTTCATTACACCAAAAGGTTTTGTTCGGCCCTCCGAATCACGCACCTGTTAGACTCCTTGGTCCATGTTTCACGATGGGTTGGGTGGGTAACCAACATCACTGCAGACCCCTTCTGCCATTCATGGGAGTCCCCATCCACTGGTGCAACACGGTTGGGGTGCACTGAGGACAGTCCACCCCCATTGACATTTGCACTGGGAGTAGGTGGCCTGTTCCCCATCACCGCCCCTGCGACCACCAAGAGTGGCCAGGATGGTTCTTGGAGGAGGCTGCGGCAGCGGTCAATCTCCCTCAGCTCCGCAGACACAGTGAAACTGCTGCCAGGGGGCTGTAACAATGGGAAATGTGCCCTGCGGGGGCCAGGTGCGATCAGGTGGTAGTCCTGTGAGGGGATCTGCAGTTCTGGGTGCCAGTCGTGCCTGCTTCATTGAATCGTCCTGCCGGACCCCAACTGTATACCTATCGACGGTTTCATGACCTCTTGAACACTCTCTTCAAAGTTATTGACAGCTTTCTCTTACGGTACTTGTTGGCTATTGGTCTTGCATCCGTATTCAGCCTTAGATGGAGTTTACCACCTGCTTTGGGTTGCATTTCTAAAGAACCAGACTCAAAGAAGAACTGATCCCAGTACTGGCCTAACAACTTCCGCAGGGAGATCCTCGATCAGCAAGACTTTGGTCCCCTGACCGACGCCGGGGAGTCAATCTTCTGTATGCCACATCTCCCGCACTTGCCGATTCAGCGCTGGTCTCTTCCCTCTTCACTCGCCGTTACTGAGGGAATCCTGGTTAGTTTAATTTCCTCTGCTTAGTAATGCGGCTCAATTCAGTGGATCGCCATGTCTGATCAGAGGTCGTACTCAGGGAGCACAGCTTGGGGCATCCGGCCTTGGGCATGGGGCTGTTGGGGGTTGACCCAGGCCATGTCTCTGGCACAGCCGAGTGTGCACTGTCCCAATCTGTGCACAAGCTAACCTGGAGAGAGGGTGTTGACTGGATGCAGTTATGAGGCCTACACTCCCGGGCCGTCCTGCGCAAGTTGCTGCGGGACACCACAGACATCCACACGTGGCACAGCCAGCTACCCAGGTTTAGCGGAAGGTACATTGGGTTTTTAGGCCACTGCCACCAACATCACCATCACCGGGGTCCCACTGGGCGCTTGGCTTTCACAAATCCCATGAGGTGGGGAAATGGGAGTTCAGGACGCACCAGCAAATAGCCTCTGTGCCAGGTTCGGGGATCCTGATACAGTGCTGATCGGGGTCTGACTTTAGTGGGACAGAGGGGTGTTCAAGCGACCCTCAGACAGGCCTAGCCCCAGCCGGAACTGGGGCCGCAAGGTGCGTTTGAAGTGTAAATGATCGATGTGTCCTGCAATTCCCACTAATTTTCACAGGTAACTGTGTTCTTCATTGACACGCGAGCTGAGTGATCCACCACTAGGAGTCACAGATAACTTTATTTCCCATCCATCGGCCTGAACCTGCCGGTGCAGGAGAGGCTAGTGGGACGTGGCGCTGCCCGTCCCACCCTGGGTCTGCGGTGATGTTGATTAGCCATCTGACCCATCTTGAAACACGGACCAAGGAGTCTAACACGTGCGTGAGTCGGAGGGCCGAACAAAACCCTGTGGTGTAATTAATGTGATCATCCATGCCTGCCCGTGACTTTCCTTTTCACTTTCAAGGGGGACAGATAGGAAGACCGGAGAAGGTAGGGTTTGAGTTGAGTGGGCCAGCTAGAGGCTTCAAACCCCAGCCCAGCCGCAGAGGGCTGAGTTCCAGGTACCTGGACATGAGGGAAGTTTTCCCGCTGCGCCAGCGAGCCTGACCATCGCTCACTCATGGTCGTGGGTGGCTGGAACCTCCAAGGCCTGGCTCCGCCATGGGTCACAGCTCACCCAGCCCGTCGGGCTCCCATCTGCCTTGGGAAGTATCTTTTGAGAACAGCCAGGTTTCCCTCAGCTCCCTGATGCTCCCACTAGGGACTTCCCTTCCGACTGGGATCACCCGCCAACACCAGCCTGCTGACGGGTCAGAGAGAGCATAGTGCCAGGCCTGCATGGTGGCTCAGGGGCCAGCTCAGAGAGGAGGTGGGGGGTGTTTAGGGCTCCCTCTCTGGTGCATGGTTGGGGATGTCTCAGTAGGTCAACCCAACCCTGCTGGACACCCTCATCTGTCTGCTGGGTTGAGGACCCCTCCTGTGGAAGGGATCCCGCTCCCTGGTGCCTTGTCCCCCACTCGCCCCAACAACGGATCCCTCTGCTGGCCAAACCATAGCGTGATGGGCTCCCTAGGCTGTGGGTGTGCAAATCTGGGATGCAACTGAGGTTGGGTCCATGGTTCTCCCTCTGGCCGCTCTGCCTTTCATGATCGGTCTACAGGCTCACCTACAGAAACTTTGTTACGACTTTTACTTTCTCAAGATAGTCAAGTTTGATCGTCTTCTTTGTGCTCCACCAGGGCAGTTGCGAACACCGGTGGGGCTGATTCGAGAACCTCACTGAACCATCCAGTCGGTAGTAGTGATGGGCAGAGTGTACAAAGGACAGGAACTAATCAATGTGAGATTATGACCCGCACCTAATTCCACATTCATGGAAATCAATTGTACTCCCCAATCCCAAACGGGATTCAACAGGTTACCTGTGGGTTGCCACATCCTGATCTGTTCAGTGTAGTGCGCCTGCAGCCCCGGACCTCTTAGGGCATCACAGACCTGTTACTGCTCGATCTCGTGTGGCTAAATGCCACTTGTCCTAAGAAGTCTGTGGGCCGCGTAACCAGTTCGCATGGAGGAGTCTTGTGTCTTATTAGAATTAACCAGACAAATTGCTCCACAAACTAAGAATGGCCAGGCACCACCGCCCACAGAATCGAGAATGAGCTATCCATCTGTTAATCATTTCTGTGACCGAACCAGTTAAGGTTTTCAGTGTTGAGTCGAATCAAGCTGCAGCCTCCACTCCTGGTGGTGCCCTTCCTTCAATTCCTTTAAGTTCCAGATCTGCAACCATACTCCCCCTGGAACCCAAAGACTTTGGTTTCCCAGAAGCTGCTCAGCGGGTCAAGGGAACAATGCCACTGAATTGCTGGTCAGAATTGTTTATGGTGAGAACTACAATGGTATCTGATCGTCTTTGAACCTCTGACTTCCATTCTTGAGTAATGAAAACATTCTTGGCAAACACTGTCTTGCGTTAGTCAAAGAATTTCACCTCTAGCGGCAAAATACGATTGCCCCCGGCCGCTTCTCTCAAACATAGTCCCAGTTCCGAAAACCAACAAAATAGAACCAGAGTCATAATATTCCATTATACCTAGCTGATGTTTTCAGGTGGCCGGCCTGCTTTGAACACACATTTTCTCAAAGTAAATGCTTTGAATCCCCAGGACACTCAGTAAAGAGCATCAATGGGGGGCCAAGAGGCAGGGGCTGAGACAGACAGTAGTCTACCTTGCGGATGAATGCCCGCCTGATCCCAAGATCCAATTACAAGTTTTTCGACTGCAGCAACTTTAACATACACTTTTGCAGCTGGAATTACTGCAGCTGCTGGCACCAGACTTCCCCTCCAAAGGATGCCAGTTAAAGATTTTGAAGGGCACGCATTCCAGTTACGGGGCTTCGATAGAGTCCTGTATTGTTACTTTTCATCACTACTTCCCTTAGTTGGGAGAGGGTGATTTCTGTGCCTGCTGCCTTGCATGGATGTGGTAGCTGTTTCTCAGGCTCCCTCTGTATAATCAAAACCTAATTTCCTGTTAACCCTTGGTCACCATGGTAGGAGAAGAAAGTACCATCAAAAGTTGCAATGGCTGGGGTCATCTAGAGCCACCAAAGCTACTGGGCAAGCCTAGATTGGTCTTGGTCTGATGAATGTACGCATCACGGTAGGTCAGCGCTCCTCAGCATGTATTAGCTGTAGAATGACCACAGTTGTCCAAGTGAAAGATGGAGTGATCAATGGAAACATAACTGATTTGATGAGCCATTTCCCATTTCACTGTATCGGCTGTGTGAACATACACGTGCATGGCTTAATTTTTGAGACAAGAACATGCTATTGGCAGGATCAAGCAGGTAGCTGCACCTGCTGGAGGGTGGCAATGGGGGAAGCTGTGCGCTTGCCTTGGGCCGACCTTCGCACGCTCAGGGCCATCTGCAGGACCCGAGCGTGGCCCGACGCATGTATGATGGGTGGACAGGACGGTCATGTGGGCGCCGGCGGCCCAGCCTGCTCCACCACCTGGATGGGTAGGAGGGAGAGGCTGGGTCCAGGCACAACTTAAGCGAGAAGGGGGTGCCTGCCGCACATGCCTCCACCACCAGTGTAGTGAAGGGTGGGGTGGCAAACCACAGAATGGTCATCCCAGAAAGCTGGGGAAAAATGTGCTTGGTTGAGATGGGCGAAATTGGCCTTTGCACTGCTTAGACGGGAGAGCATCCTGAGGGGGCATGATCCGGTAATTGCCTGTCACAACGGCCAAGGCTGGCCAAGCAGTCCAAACCTAGATGGACTAAGTGTGCCAAACAATCCAGTGGATTGCAGGGAGCCAGATGGACAGGCTGCCCTGCCATTGAGGTGCAAGTCATCTGAGGTTCATTTATCATCCAGGCACCCTGCTGGGCCTGAAAAGAACGTGGCTACTCAGAAGAGCACCTCCATCAGGCAAGCTCTGCTGGCACATTGTGTGGGGCACGGCCCTTGGCCCGTCTAGGGGATATGCGAAGCCTGAGTGTGTCAACGAGAACCAAGTGGAGCGCAGACAGGACCCTTACACACTGTCAACAGTAAACCAGAGGATGGTTACTCTGCTGTATATTCTGTGTGCCCTGGGTGATAGAGGAGGAGGTCTGGCCAAAAGTGTCATGACTCTTAAAAGTCACAACAGGAGCACATTCCAGATTGGAGCCCATCCGGACTTTTGGAGCAGGCCAGCCATAGGGAGCTTCCATGCATTCCTAAAGTCAACTATCACATAAACGGGCATGAAGAGCAGACAATTGGCAGTTCAAAGCATCACAATGGGTACAAGAGCCCTATGCCCCTGGCCTCCTGGCACAGACCACCCCTCCCTGCAGCGTAGGCCAGAGTAGGCAGAACATAGCAGTTAGGGGGTTGGCAGTGTGTCCATTGGTAGGGTTGGTGACCGCTAAACGCATGGAAGCATAGCTGGTCCAAGCAAGCAGAATGCACCATAGCTGTCAAGGTACCCTGTTTCATGCAGGACATCTCGAGCCAGTTATAATTTGATTCCACACAGCAAGTCCATGCAAGCAGGTGGAGAGGTCTCACAAGACCTGATTGGGCACTTGTACATCCAATAACATGTAGCAACTTTAACTCATGATAGCTTGAGCTGAAAGCATGTGACACATACAAGCACCCATTGCTGAGGTACAAGCATCAAGGCTGTTGATCCCAGCCCCCACAAATGCCATGATGACACGTCACGTCTGGCCCCTCACGCAGGAGTGTGACAGATCACACAGCTGTCCCTGAGAGTTCAATGCACCAACATGTCATTACCAGACATCCATACATGTGTCAGTCTCTGTTGCTGAGTGTGGATGATGCAATCATAATTTGCAAATGAGCAACCCACAGAGGTGTTGTGCATGTCTGTCCCACACATGCCCCAACATCTCAATCTGGCATCTGTACCTGTCTAAGTACTTGATTTCATCAACTCACATTGCATGTGCACAAGTGCACTTACTGACCAAGAACTGACAGTGGACATACCTAAGCGTGTCCACTTCACAGATGTCTGCTATTACATACTCCCAGCATCGGCATGAGGCTGCATGCCAGTGAAGATCACTGCAACACACGTGCTGTTTATAGAAGGGATTAACTAAAATCATGAAGAACACACATACACTGTAGGGCAGTGCACCCCTTGGGTACTCACCAGCAGCTTTGATCTGTGACGGCCAGTCAAGGATCTAGGTGTGTAGTGCTCGGTTGAACCTCTCTGGGAGCCAGACGTGAAGGACTGTCATCCAATAGCGGCCCACACTGCACATCCATGGTGGCACCTGAGTCGAGGGCCACCTTCGCCTTCTCCTGGCAGAGGTGCTTGAGGTCATCCCAGCGCTTCTTCATATGTTCCACAATTCGGACTGACCCCCCCCTCCACGTTGATGGCAGGCGTGATGATTTCACAGATCCTCAGATGTCCGGCCGACCCAAACTACATCTGTGAATTGAAGAGGGCATCATAGTTCACCAGGACCAGATCACCTAGGATGATAACTTTGGTGGAGGTGAAGATGGCAGCCCTCTGCCTCATCTTGGTGGTGCTGGTCGATGGAGCGGACTTGGCACCCCTTGAGGCAGGTGTGGTGGAGCTGGGACCTGACAATGTTCTGTGGAGCTGTGGTGGCAGAACAGAGAGGAGGAAGGTCCAAGATAGCAGATGAGGTGGTCACAGAGCCTCACAGGTGAGCAACATCAGATACACCAAGGCATTGCTGGTGGTCAGCAAGCACTCACACACTACCAGGAAGAAGCAGATTGTGAGGTTTGGAGGCAATACAGGGCAGAAGGAGGTAAAAATGGCACCATACAGGATGAACTGGTGTGGCTCAGGTACTCATGGGAGGCAGCAGTGTGAAGGTAAGAGTTACGGGATCTATGGCATAATGTGCATTACACGCTCCCTCCAAGCAGTACACCTAAATGGCCCCTATGCAGTGAAGGAGACATTTAAGGCGCGCCATGCATATTTCCAGTTGTGCGTGAGAATGTATGGAGATAGAGGACCTATGATTTGAGACATGCATTTCCCAATACACATCCATTTTGGGGGTGTTTTGCAAGCCTTTATGGTGAGCATCACATATCCTATTTTAGTTGGGGGTGCCTTGAAATCCTTTTCATTTATGTTAGGTGTCACCTGTCCTATTTTTTTGATTGGGGGTGCCTTGTGTACCTTTTCATTTACGTTAGGCATCAGGTATCCTATTTTTTTATTCGGTTGCCCTGCAAGCCTTTTTATTTATGTTAGGCATTGCGTATCCTACTTTGTTTGTTGGGGGTGCCGGCAGAACCACTTATCTAAGTTATGCCTCATGTAGCCTTATTTTTTATATTTAGTTTTGGGGTGCATTTCAGATTGACTGCACCATGAGTGGGAAGGTGCCACAGAGAGGGAGAAGATGAGTTTGAAGAAGAGGGCAGGAGAGTGGTGAGCCTACAGATGCCCCGGCACCATCAAGGTCCACTAGGGCCATGAAGGTCCCGCTTGCAGAGCAGGAAGAGTCAACACCCTGTGAAGAGGCACAGGTGAAGCAGAAGGGGCCACCAAGGAAGAAGTGCTTCACAGATGACGAGCTGTAAATCCTCATGGACTTTACGGAGGAGCACTATTTGGAGTTGTTCCCTTCGGCTGGCAGTAGACTCACTCCAACTCAGCGGATGAGAATATGGCAGGAGGTCACATACCTTATCAATGCCTGTGGCGTGGAGAGGCACACTGCAAGAGAGGTCCAGACATTGTTGAGGGACCACTTGAGACGGACCAATGAGAAGCACAGTGGGAACCTGGCCTCTGCCCAGGACACTGGAGAAGGTACATCACAGGAGGAGCCAACTCCATTTGAAGATATGTCAGTGGACATCTCAGAAGTGAGTAGGTGGTTGGCATGGGAGGCATGCACATCCATGCAGCCCCATCAGGTGAGTGCCATGTGTGCATTTCTTATGTTCTTCCAGTTTTCACATTATATGGTCCCAAATGTTGTGGCAGAGTTGGCTGGAGTCATCCCCAGCCACCCATGGGCACTGCAGAAATGCTACTGTGTACACTTCCATCACATGATCTGCATCCAGGCAGGCGGTTGCATGGGGTCTGTGTGCAGTTCATGTCGATTTCACTGTACACATCACTGTATACAGGAATTCACTGCTGTGCCAATACACCTATGTGTGACAATAACATGCAAGACACATCTCATTGGACACACTCACAGTGCCATGCATGCAGATAGTTCATTATTAATGAAAATCATGACTCACAGGGAATAACAGCAAAGTGTTTATGATGTCACAGTCAGACATTCCCGGCCCTGGCTGCCGGTGGACATGGATGAGCGACAATGCCAGTCCAAAAATGCATGAGGCCCCCTTCCAGACAGGAGTAGAAGTGCATGACCAACAGATGCTTGAGTGATGTACACTCCACATTTGGAGTGTCAATGGAGCAGTGGCCATGCAAGCGTGCAGTAGTCATTTCGACGTTGGACTCTCCTCACATATGGTTGAGATGCACGTGAGCCTCATCACATATCTGGGCGAGGGCAATGTGGTGATGCGTGTTAGGCAGATTATGGCAACACATATCCCATCATGCAGTTTAGGTCAGCAGATTTACAGGTCAGATTTCCATATGTTGCAAGATGACAAGGTTGGGGTACAGTAGGGGCTCGCAGATGATGCACAGACCTCCATCCATCCACTGGTGGGAATCACACTCTCAATCCTGTTTGCGTATATGTATGTTTTGATGATCCTTCAAACCATAGCATGTCACATGGCCTAATATGCCCTGACATGATTACACAGGTCATTGACTGCCACTCATCTGCTCCTTACAGGTCACAGTGTGATCAGTTACAATGTGCGATGTATGTGTGGTTGGCCATTTTGTGTCTGTATGGATTGTAATTCACAAATGCATGTTGTGCTAGGTACTCATACCTCTGTATGTTGTTTTCAGTCTTTGTGCAGGTGATGATGTAACAGATGTGGAGGAGGAGGAGAAGGTAGAGGAAGGGCAGGAGGAGGATGCAAAACCATCCACCAGTGCAGCCCAGGGTGTGGTACACAGTGAGAATCCCCTCTTGCTGTAGTCAATCCTCAGATTGGGATAGTCTATTCAAAAGGTGTTTCCCCCATCTGCGCCTTGCTGCAGATGCATTGCTAGAAGCCTTGTGAAATTATCACGTGTAGCACTGCTGGTTAGGATTGGGATATCCGAGCAAGCGCCTATACAGAAGGTAGACCATCCAACTGTGTTCTGTTGCAGATGCATTGCTAGAAGCTTAGCAGAAGTTCCCCCTGGAGCACTGTGGATTAGGTCCTGAGTTTGCGCCACCCCCGTTAATCCATATTGGAGAGTGACTTTTGGAAGACATCTTCCACCGGATTGTGTTGTGAGTGTGAGGGAAGAGTTATACCTCACCTAGGTCCTGAAGAAGGTCAGAACTACGCCAGGCTACAATTGAAAGCCCTTATTTGGCGACCAAAACATATGTAGACATTGTCAATAAGCTTGGGTTGCTATTGTACGGATATACATAGCACCAGGAGACATGGGTGTGAAAAAATAAAATACTGTGTGGATATACACAAAAAGGGTTTCATGCAAGGGCTGACCTATAGAGTTGTTTAAAGTTGAGATTGGTTGTGTGAGTGAGAGTTAATTGTATCTGGCCAACCTCACCACTGAGGTCCATTTTTGTTTATCACTGTATTGCTTACCTGGAGGACCTTCCGGATTATAGGCAGAGGAGTAACTTTGCTGAAAATGTTGGGGGAGACATAACGTCTGAAATAAAAGTGCCCCAGCCAAATGAATGGGGACAAAATCGTGTTCCATGAAAGTTGGGGGGGACAAACACCCCTGTCCCCCCTGAAATTATGCCCATGAGACAGGTACCCTTATAAATTATACGTATCCTTGATCTGTCATGCATGTGCTTTGGGGTTCTTGTTGCAGATCCACAAATAACTGCACACTCAGAAGGCTGTGCTGCACTTATCCTCCTTGACCTATCAGCAGCCTTTGACAGTATTGACCACAGAATCCTCACTGACAGACTCCACTCTCTAGGCATCAGGGACTCTGCATTAATATGCATCTCCTCTTACCTTGCTGACTATTCACAAATCACCATCCTACCATCCTTCTCCTCTCCCCCTGCCCTGTCTCCACCTGGGTCCCACAGGGGGACACCCTATCCCCCCTAGTCTTTGACCTCTACCTGAGCCCCCTCCCTGCTCTTATCTGCACACATGACCTAAGCTGCTGCACCTAAGCAGATGATAGCCAGATCATCTTTAGGACCTCCAAGAACCTGGCTTCTCCTCATCCTGACCTCGCCTTGTGCCTCGCAGAAATCAACCACTGCATGACGGCTAGCCACCTCCTTCTTAATCCTGGTAAAACTGAAATCCAGATCGGATGTCGAACAGCACTCTTCCACCAATCCACCTCCTGGATGACCGCCATAGGCCTCCTGCCCACAGCATACAGCTCCATAAAGAACCTGGGATGCAGTATAGATTCTGACAGAACACTCTGTTCTCACATCAACGCTTTATGGTGATCCTGTCATTTACACCTCCTCATCCTTATATGAATGTTCCCTCACCTCCCTACCCTCCCCAAGTCATGGCAATGTTTGCTATCATACTCTCCCATCTAAACTACACAAATTCCCTGTATCTGGGCAAAACTGCCTATCAGCTCAGAGAGCAACAACAGATCCAGAGCTCCACAGCTAGGCTCCTCCTTGCACTCGCCCCCAGAGAACACATCACACCTGCCCTACGGGTGCGCCACTGGCTGTCAACGTGCCCCCTTCGAAGCCATGTGCATCACCCACTGTGGCCCCCACAAGACAGGCCCTGACTTCACCCAGAACTGACTCAAAGGCTACCAACCCAACAGAATCCTTACAGAAGGCTCTGCACTCCTCCCTGTGATCCCTTCTTTCAATTCAACTAGAATAGGAGGATCCTCTTTCTCCATCCAAGCTGCCACACTCTGGAACTCCCTCCCACAGAGCATCCACCACGTAGAGAACCACCTTTTCTTCTAGAAGGCATTAAAAAACTGGCTCTTCCCTTCCCAAAGCCGGACAAAGACCATGTCCCATGCAACTCCCCTGCTGGGGGCATCCTTTGGCCCTTGGCAGTTTTGTAGTATATGTAATGCTTGTGGTGATTTTTAGAGGTTCCTGCTTTTTCCTGGCCAGCAAGGTACCTGGCCAAAAGGAGTACCTTCGCTGATTTGCACATGAACGGCTGGGTGGCCTGCCCGTATGCCTCCCTGCACTCCAAAGGACCGATTTTGCGATTTGGATCATCTAGGTTTGAACTGCTTGGCACATCTTAGAGAGGCACAGCTCCACCCTACTGATGAGGTCCAATCAGGCTAAAACATGTGTCTGGGGTTGCTGTTGGTACTCTTGTTCAGAGGAGAATTGTCTAGCATTTCAGTGTTGGACTGCCCCAGGGCGCGATAAAGACTGATATGTTTTGGATATTTCTCCTCTGTGAAAGATAGTCAGCTAAAGAATCTGGGTAAGGCTCTCGTAACCGGGACTAATGTCCGACAGACGGACTGCCAGGACCTCCCCTTGTTTTTTACATGTGGACCCCTGACAGCCTTTTGTGTTTCACATATATGTCACCTATTGTTTACCTTTGGTATTCTTTATGTTTTTTCATCTTCAATGCATTGCATGACTTTTCATGTCCCAAATGTTTTTCTGATCTTGCCCTGTAAGTGACTGCACTGTGCATGCCTGAGAAATGTCCTCCCCTCCTCGCAGCATCTGTTGTCCTTGCACTACACCCTATGATTCCAACTCCCTTCCCGGGAACAGCTCCTCCTGTGGGTGGGCTCTGAATGAGAGGGAAGTGACAGCTGGGGAGAGTGAACCTGTCCCTGAACTATTGTGTCCATCAGGGAGGGTGGGTGGGTGAGCGGGGCAGCCTCTGGAGCGGGGGCGTCACAGCCTTATATCCATTGGAGCTAGTTACAGGATACCAGGGGAGTCTTTTCTAGTGTTGAAGAACACGATCATCTAGGTAAGACGAGTGAGTTCCACAGAGAAGCTGTTTAAGCACATCTGTGCCCTTTTCTATTGAAACACTACACGAGATCCTTTACGAGTAAATGGTGGGGGAGGTAACATATATCTCTCCCCTTAACAGAATTGCAAGGTGGTGAAGATCTTATATTGAAGCATACTTTCAGCAGTACAAGTTACAGAGGCGTATTTTCAAGTTACACTCGGGCAGGAATCACATTCCTCATACACAGGTACCATTCACTTTTAGATCAGGGATTCGGGATTTTTATAAACATAAATGACCGAATAGACATTACATGCAACTTTGTGATCATTTATATGATCTGATGTACTCCTTTAGGCATATAGTGTACCAATGGTCATTTGAAAACAAGGTAGGAACACCCCTTTGTCACGCAACTGGTTGGGTGTGGTTATTGCTCTTATATAATAAAATGAAGTGTCACGGGTGGCCAATTAATCCAGGGAGTCCCTGTATAAACACACTTTGCATATATGAGATATTCACTAAGTAAACCTTGTTAATGGGACATTGTGGTTGTGTTGGACTATTAAAAACCTATGAAATTCACGGATAAAACTTTGTTAAAGGGACGTAATGGTTAAGTTGCATTAAGAAAAACCTATGAAATTAAATTAAAATACTTTGTTAAAGGGACGTTATGGTTACAAGTAAAACCTAAAAACCTTAGATATGGTAAGCTAAGCAACCATAACTCACACCACCACCGTGCACTGCTAAGACTTAAAACCAGGACATCAATGATGACATCACAAATGTCATTGATGACATCACTGATGACATCACATATCTGGCCCACTTGTTTTTGTTCACTGACATATCTAGGCCAGGTGGTTTTGTTCACTGACAGTCAGAATATTAAAATTCAAAAGGTGTTATATATCTAGACGTTAACCTTGTCATATGTTCTTAAAGTACTTTCCTTAGGGTTTGGTCTCAGCTCATGGTGCACATACATGGAGAAATAAGCAGGCCTCAAACACACAATTCATTTGTATACATGAAGATAAACGTTAATGTTATTAACATTTTCTGATGGTGCTGTTTCTTTCTTCCTTACTTTGGTTTCCCTGTATGTGCCTCTGATTTGTGTGCATTGTGGGTCTTCATATGTATTGTTGTACTAGCACAAGTGTCATCTCCCCCTATAGACGTTGGTCCTGGCTACGGCGAGGTGGCTACCGTATTACACCATCTCTTGACCCTACCAAGATGGCCTCCAGCAATCTCTGCTTCCCCAGGATCTCCTCCTGCATGCCAGCATACAGATTAACTCCGCCCCCTCCGCATTCCAGGGCGGAATATCAACAGATCGCGACTTCAGTACTATGCGTCGCTACTCCAGCTCATGGCGCTCCGTAAGTTCATTCTCTAGGGTCTACATGTGCTTTCTTCCTTTGTCTTGTCCAAATCTAAACTATTGTTTCCATAGGTCCACTCACGCTGATTCGCTGTCAGACTGTCCTGGCTCCCCCCTTATCGCCCTGCCTGTATGTTCTGCCTCGACTCGCCATGTCCAAGTTTCTCTTTCGTCTCTGCCCCCTCAGGAGACATGGTAGGAACCTCCCGCTACCCGCTACCCGCGTACCCTTCCTCCTTCATTTCGGGCATAGCGTACTCACATATCCTGTCTTACAGCTCGTCAGACTGCATTCACGGGAACCATCACGCTCCAAATCAACTCTCGTACAAGGGCTCTTCTGAACGCTACAAATCACAAGTCTTCTATGTAGGATACATGCAGGCATGCAGGTGGGCGCTTCTTTCTCCCTCTTGCCTGCCGCTCTCTTGCTAACAAATGCATGATTCTAAACAGCATACCCCCTGTCTACAGAGCAATCCAGCACTTTTTTGGAACCTTGCAGGGTCAAGCCACCTTATCCTCCCTAAAAGGTACCTTTCTGTCTTCCTATCTCTTACTCTGGGCTCTTCTAGACTCTCACACCTCCCCCTTCTTTTATCTATTAGACATACCGGAGCAGTGTTCCCCTGAAAGGTCTCCAGCCAGCAAACCCACCACCAAAAGGGAAACCGAAGATTCATCGCTCCCCAATCCAGTCATCAGGGTATTTTACCCCAGAGGGTTTCCCTGTGGATTCTGTAACTCTATGAACCCTGTTACCCAGGCAGAGGGAGGCAGAGTCTTCAGGGGGATTTTCTAGTCCTCAGCTGCTCTCTCCTGATCCAGGTTAGTGAAACATACCCATCATGACAACAAGTGTGTAGTAAGTCTTGAATTGTTAGCTAGTTATTACATGTTTAACATTACTCAAAACCCTGATACGGTAGCATTCATTATTGTACTATCCAAAATTGCAATATTATAATATTGTACTTCTATGGTGCATGCTGCAGCCATTGCTGATGTTTATGTATGATTAGGTTCCTGTATTAACAACAACACCCCAATACAATGTTGTTTAGATGAGTACATTCTTTAATAGAATAAATAGTTCATGATAGATCTCCCGATCACCCCTGACATCTTGCTACCAATATTATAAACACAACCCCTTGTTGGGACTTTTCATCAACATTCATTTCACATGTGATGTCATCAAGGACATTTGTGATGTCATCTTTGATGTCCTGGGTGTTAGTCTTAACAGTGCATGGTGGTGGCGCGAGTTATGGTTGCTTAGTTTACCATAACTGGCAAATTTCTGAGGCTTTTCGGTTTTACTTGTAACCATAATGACCCTTTAACAAAGTTTTTTCATTGAATTGCATAGGTTTTTATTAGTGCAAATTAACCATTACGTCCCTTTAACAAAGTTTGTTTGGTGAATTTCATAGGTTTTAATAGTGTAACTTAACCATAAGGTCCTGTTAACCAAGTGTTTTCAGTGAATTTCATGGGTTTTTACCAGTGCATGCTATTTTCCTACAACTTTCTAATATCATACTTACCCCAATATAGAAGAATTCTTATCCAATTTACACAGTTTCACCTTAAAACTGCCATTTCCCACCTTCTAGCAGCATTTTGAACAC
Organism: Ambystoma mexicanum; assembly: GCF_040938575.1. Taxonomy (NCBI): domain Eukaryota; kingdom Metazoa; phylum Chordata; class Amphibia; order Caudata; family Ambystomatidae; genus Ambystoma; species Ambystoma mexicanum. The sequence goes on from NC_090929.1 coordinate 232,759,578, forward strand.
TTATGTAAACTTTTTGCAACTTTTTCCACTGTTTTTGCATCCGTTGACATCTGGGAAAGTCTGACGTCATCGCGGACCTTCCGGACAGTGCCACGTGACCATGCACACGCGTGACGCATCATGATGTGTCCGCGAACGCATCTGCACTTCGCGATTGGGTCCGTGCCTCGAGGACAGTTCAGAACTGCATTTTCTACTGATCTATGAACTTTCAAGCTGAAAATGTACCCTTGCACAGCTCCTACACCTATTCTTACTCATTATCCATTAACAATCTAGTACAAAGCACATACTTGGAAGAATATTAGAAAAACTGCTATTTATCTTAAAATTGGCATCAGTTATTGCCATCCCTCCTCCCCAAGAGCCACCACCAGCTGGAGGACCTATACAACAAAAAAAGCGCAGTACTTCTAAAGACAATGAAGAGGACTAAGAAGATTAGGTAGAGGAAGTGTCCACCTCTAGCAGCCACAGAGAATCATGGGTGTGGTAGTTCTTTGCCACTGTTGGGAATGTACCAAAGGCTAAAGCTACCAAAGTGAAATGCGCTGAGTGCAACTTTGTAATCAGTCGCAGACTACCTAGACAGTACTCCTACGGGACCACCTCCATGCGCTGCCACACCAAATCCAACCACTGCAATGCTCTCCGAAAGGTTGTTCCTTTTTTAGCAAGTAGTAGGCTGTTTTCCTCCACCTCATCTTCCTCTACCAATACTGTAACCACAAAGCCTACTTCTTTGGGACACAATCCCACCATTTACCTTTCAAGCAATAAAAGAGGTTGTTAATCCATATCTTTCGAAGACAACAGTCCTCTGCATATACGGCAACACACCACTCTGCAGGGGGAAGCAATTACAAAGTGCTTTTGAAGCTGCAATCAAGGAGCATGAGAAACACTGCCCCCTACCTTAGAAGTAGTAACACATGTGCACTACAAAAACTTGTGTATATGCACGTTATAAATTCCATATATCATATCATATCATATCATATCTTCCCCTGTCCACCTGCCCCTCCATATTAGTGCGTGGTGCCTCTTCCTCATTTCCCTTCCTACCTTACGTTCTAACATCTCCTGCAAAAAATAAATACATCACAAAACATCAAAAGAAAGGCTCCTTTAGGAATCACCTTTCACAGTTAAAAAATAGAACTAAAAAAAAATCTTATAGACTCCATCTACTTTACATTTCTCAGTAAAGTACATAGACTCAATAAGATGTTCCTACATTTCCATTAGCATTTTGTGTTATGCTAATGGGAATAATGTGGGTTGAACCCCCGCTGCAGGGACTGGATTGGGGGATAATGGCATGGCAGCCCAAGTTATCGGCCCAATGAAAATGAGGGCGGATACGAGGGCTCTGGACCATTATCCCCTATTCCAGCCACTGCAATGGGGGATGAAAGTCATTAGCACCCCGAGTTACCAAGGCAGGAATCCGGGGTGCTAAAAAAAAAGATGTTCTTCCTACACCACATAGCCCCTCTTCCCTTTCCATGGCAGCCTGCAGAAGGCGAACAGACAACCCTATGACCATATTACCACAAGCACCTTTTTTTCCCTTTCAAACCTACCCCACTTTCGAATAACTTTACCACACAGCAGGTCCCAGGTGGACATGGCCACTTTAACCCCATTTGCTGTCCCTCGTGGTTATGGCCAGTAGCCAGATTGTCCGGGTCATGACCTTATGCCATGACCCAGACAATCTGGCCACTGCCCATGGCCACAGGCTATCTCTCAGTCACCAAAGGTATATCACTATTTTTTGTACCTACATTATGACACTTGTCAAAAAATAAAACACAGGCACATTTGTAAAACCATGCTTTAAGGTCCTTGCCAATGCTTCTTACACGAGTTTTCTGGAAAGCCGCCCATGTTTTATTTTTTCAAAAGAGTCAAGATGTATGCACATACAATAGTCATATAGCTTAGCTCCCACATGACAATATCCATTTGGACTTTACACAAACATTCAAGGTTGGGTCTATAATCTTTCTGAAAATGATTGTCCACATTCGTCAAACAGCAACAAAGTTATAAGCCATCTAGAAAATGTTGAGACCTCCCTCTAATTTAACCCCGTCTTGACAAAATCCCACTGAACTTTACAAATACATGTATATCTAGATCTAAAATCTTTTTGCAAACTTTGTGTAGATTCGTCAAATGGCACCACATTCATAAGCCTTTACAATATTTTGGGACACCCCCTCTAATTTTTTCCCTCTTGACAAAGCAGCTCCACACTTTCCAAAACCATTCAGAAACAGGTCTAGAATAAAATTCCAAAATGTCATGCAGTTTCATTGAGTGGCGCCAAAGTTATAAGACATCCAAAAACTGCTTTTCACCAACCCCGTAATGCAGAAATAGGCATAGATGTCCCCGAACATCTGAAATATGCGAACATCACCTCTGGGCTGTTCGCGGACTTCAAATGAAAAATACCATTTTTTAGGCTTCTTACGGCCATATCCCATCCCATCTTCATCACCCCCACCTCCCCAGAGATTGTTTGATTAATTTGACAAGTTTTAATGTGTGTTTATTAATAGCGAATCTAACCTGGCGGGCGTTTCCCAAAATATGACGCACTTCACTGTTTTCACCATCCAATCAGTGGGCGCGTCCTATGTTCGCGGATATCACATCGGCCTCTGGGCCAATAAGAGGCCCGTCCGCAGACCGAACAGGGAAGTGAGTCTGCGGATCAAACCCAGATGTCACTCATTTTGTTCTACCTACTTTTGGCACGTTTTTTTAAAAAAGTACTGGACTGATTTACACCAAATTTACAAAAGCACACTTTCGGTACCAAACCACTGCTCCTGCCACAAATTTGGTGAAAATCCGTTCAGCGGTTTGGGCTACAGATTTCAGCAACGTTTTTTTCCATTGCGTCTACGGATAAAACAGAACTTTTGGGACCCCCCTACAACTTTGCCCCCCTTGATGAAACCTCACCAAATGTCCCAGAAAAATTCTGACGGGTCCATATACTTTTTTTTGTGCAAAGTTTGGTAAGGTTTCGTCCGAGGGGGGGGCAAAGTTATAAACCACCCAAAAAGTTATCTTCCTATGGGTTGAGCAACTTAACAATAACTACAGGGACGCTACCACAGGCCCTGTAATGATATGCTTGTGAGTAGTGGAATTTAGCAGCAGTAAGGGCATAGTTAGAAGTGGCGCTGCCTATCTTGTTATTATATGTTGTGAATGGACATTCAACTGGTGAACTAAAGTAAGGTTGTCAAAGTTTTGGAATAAAACGTATGTATTTAACTAAGAAATGTACCTGTGTGTAAATAGAGTGGGCATTTTCAATGTTGCACTGTTGAACACAGTGAGGTTCAAGTAGAGAGTTACACAAAGTGGAAAATGGTACTCGTTTTCTTTTGTACCTACAGAAGTCCACTCCTGAAGAAGGTGCCAACTACCCCGAAACACGTAGAGCATGAAGGGCTTTGTGTGAAAGAATAGAACTTCATTAGAAGAAGATTGCAAGATTTTGGGGATCTCCTAATATGTTATGTTAATCTGAATTTTATTTGCATTACTTTTTGTATAGATGCACACATTTATTTGGCTGTTATTCAGCATCTATGGTGTGTAGGGGACTGGAGTGTCTAAAGTTTGGACATTATATTTTCTCATTAGTTTGTGATTTGCCTTTTTCTTCACAACATTAAAATTACCTGAATTATAGCTATCGTTTTATCTATTTGCCATTAAGATTATTGTTTTAGCGTGATATTCAAACAGTTTTTTTTGCAGTTGATAAGGAGGCGAGAGACAACACGAATGAATGATCCTTTCTATAAATATATGCAAAATGATTATTATCATCAGTCAATTTTACCTGAGGTGTATAGCATGCATTCGCCTACGGTGCCATCCTGGCACCTTTGTTGTTAACTAGCGGAGGAGGAAATGAGAATGTAATACCTTTCTCTTGGATCAATCTCCACAGAAGATCCTAGACAACAGAAAAGGAAATTGATATTAACATGTTGCAATTCCTTAGGAGACTAGCACCTAAATGAGGAACTCAGGAATGTACTATATAACAACTAGAAACTTTCCTACTGGCAAAATCAAAAAGATCATAGTAGAAAATTCCCAGAGAATTATTTTTCATATCACCGCTCAGTTCTCAAAGTCTTAATTTTAATTCACAATAAATGTGTTCTCCCAGTCAAAGCGTGTGTTATAGTGCTGACATGTACAAAGTATTTTCTCCATGAACATAGGAACTTGAAAGTGATTTAGATAATTCCACTCTGTAATCATCAACTGGAGAATTGTAGGATGTGGATGCAAGAGGCCTCATTATGACCCTGGTGGTAGGGGGTTAACAGCGCCGGTAGAGCTGCCGGCGCCGTTAACCCCCTGCCGCCTCATTACAAGGTCTGCTTGCAGGTCCCGCTAAGGACGCCTGGTTTTACCAGGGTCTCGCGCGCAGACCAGGATGCTAACAATGGGCCCGTCATTAACAGGTCCGTTGTTAGCATCCTTCCCATTCCCATTGAGACCTATGGGGGCTCAAATGGGAACGGGGATGTACCGGGGCCGGGTTCCCTGAATGGGGAAATAGTGGGCCCTCCAAGGTCGGAATGGCCCGGTATTTCCCCATTCAAGGAACCCTGACTCAGTACCCAGTATGGCGGTAGCCATGCCGCTAAAAGCGGCATGGCTACCTCCATACTTGGAATGAGGCCCAAGGTTCACTGTGGACGTTCATATCTGCCAAAGATGCCATATATGGGCCCTCATTCTGAGTCGGGCAGTAGGGGATGCCGGGCACCGGTAAGGAGACTGGTGCCGGTAATCCCCTACCGCCCGTTTCCAAGGTCCCCTAACGGAAACCGTAAGGGACATGTGGTCGGACCACACGTCCCTTATGGGTCCCGTTAAGGGAGCAGGGCACAAATAATGGGCTTGCCATTCGCGAGCCTGTTATTTGCACCCTGTAGGATTATTTAGTGTGTTTTCGGAGTGCAGCGCCACTGCATGGGATCAATGTACTGCTATAATGCGGTACAGCAAGCCATGTGTTGCCAGTGTAACAAATGAAGACAGGTTACACATTGTAAAAGCACATCATTTTAACGGAGTAACATATGGACATGTAAATGAAGACAGGCTACACAGGTCAAAAACAAACCATTTTTCTCATTTAAACGCACACCATTTTTTTTTCTTTTCTCACCTGAAATGCCTCTATTGCAGGAGACACATTAGATATTTAATTAATTAATACAATTAACCAGTACTAATATGATTCTAACTTCTTAATATTATAATGTGTTCTCCATGTACAACATGAGGCAGGCTGAGACTCATTTTAAACGGGTGTGCAGATTTTTTTTTCTCTGTGCTTTTCACGGTCTTTGCTCAGGAAACAAAACTCAAATAAGCAGGAAATCAATTTTGTTACAGTTGCTTACTGTAAAAGTGAGCTATTGTTTGAAGAAGGAGGGTATGACATGATGGATTTTTATTGGACAGGCGTCACGTTAGGAGGTGTAACAGAGGTTTCTTGTGCACCTCGGGGAGGAGGAAAGGCAGTGTCTATTTTGCAGAGCTTCGGTGAGGACTTGGCTGAAGTGGCTGTGGGCTTGCCTGGCTGAAAGGCGTTGTTCCAGTGCACTGTTGACCTTCACGGGCTGGGGATTCTAGTTGATTAGCACCGGCCTGAGAATAGAAGATTGCAGATTGGAACTGCATGTTCTCGCTGGGGTGCTATAAAAGAAAGCCCTGAGCCATTTAAAGAAAGCGACCAGTCCAGAGATTTCGCGTGCTGAACAGCTAAAAATTGCTGGTAATTATCTTATACAAAGTGAGAGTGCGGTGTGAATGAAATCTATTTCAAGCAGGCAGCGTAGCAATAGCTTCTATTGAAGAATCACTGTATTTAAATGCTACACTCTAATGTTGCCATCTAAATGCAATTCCACTGATTCATTGTTTTCTTTATTGTTTCAAAGAATCTAATGAAATGCCATGTATGTTGCAATTGTTTCTCTTATGTTTATTTTAGAAAAGACTGCCTCGCAAAGCTGGTAATGTATGATTTTTTAAATGAAACTGATGTAAATCACAACCTGTGTAAAGGCTTCATTTTGCTTCTGTTTTTCTCTGGTGCAGTTAGTCCATATGACATGATAAAAGGGGAGGTTATTAGGTAATATATGCCAAGCATCCTATGTGGAAAAAGTTATGTTATGAGCAATTATAAATATCTGTGTGCGTGGTTCCACTCAGTGTATATGTGTGTGTGGCTTCTGAGTGGAACACAATCCGATAGTCTGCTGGGCGTGCATGAATCAGCAGAGAGAGAGGCCTCTGGAAATAGTTTCACTAATATAAATAAATTAGTGATAATACCACATGTTATTGTGAATACTTTATGGAAGCATAGCTCACTGATGTAGTTAATCAGTGATAACAGCCATAAGTGGCACTCCATATGAAAATGTGGTGTTATTGAATAATGTAGAAGCCTGAGGCCTCTACAGATCACAAGAACAGTCTAAACAAAAGAAAGGGGTTTTGTATGTTGGGGCCACAAATAAAACAAAGAAATTATGCTCATCACTATACCACAACGAAATTTATACCAACTGAATGTATCTGTGTACTGAAATAATGCATAGCTACTATACTACTATAATACCAAACCCAATCTAAATACAAGGAGTGGTTATTACTAAACTATTTTTGTTTTTGGTGGTAAGAAAATACCGCTAGGCCCCAAATCTACACAAAATACCCAACATCCCTCCCCATTCTCATTGAGCCCTATGGGGGCTCAAATGGAAATGGGGAATGGTTTGTTCAATGGGGACTTACCAGTCCCTCCAGGGTCGGAATCGACCTGTAAGTCCCCATTGAACAACACTGGAGGCGGTACCGGTATGGGAGGCAGCCATGGAGCTAATTGCTCCATGGCTACCACCATACTCAGAATGAGGGTCCATGGGGGTCATTCCGTGTATGGTGGTAGCCATGGAGCAATTAGCTCCATGGCTGCCTCCCATACCGGTACCGCCTCCGGTGTTGCTCAATGGGGACTTACCGGTCCATTCCAACCCTGGAGGGACCGGTAAGTCCCCACTGAACAAACCATTCCCCATTCCCATTTGAGCCCCGATAGGGCTCAATGAGAATGCGGAGGGTGCAAATAATGGGCTCGCGAATGGCAAGTCCGTTATTTGCGCTCTGGTCCCCTAACGGGACCCGTAAGGGACGTGTGGTCCGACCACACGTCCCTTACGGTTCCCGTTAGGGTACCTCGGAATCAGGTATTAGGGGATTGCTGGCACCTGTCTCCTTACCGGTGCCCAGTATCACCTACCGCCCACCTCGGAATGAGGGCCAATGTCTACCAAATCATATGCCACAATTGTGATCTGAGGACATAGACCGAGGAAGGGGAATGTGATTGAATATGTTGGCTCAATTTTAAAGATTAGAAGTCTCCATATTCCTTATGGGTGCAAGGTGCTTGTTCTTTGCTTGTGCATTGACATAGTGAGAATAATTGGCAAACATACAGGATCCAGAGACTCCACTTACCTTTGGAGTGCAATTTAAATTACCTGCTAGACAAAAGCAGCTAGTTGAAGAAGTTATGTCTCACATGTCACAGGCAACAGGCACTTTTTGCTATGCCTGGAGTAAAAGTGGCTCCTTCTTGTCACTCTAACAATAGGCACATGCATGTTCAATGTATAGAGCAGACCGGAAAAGATATTTGAATTGTGGACACCTGAGCACCAAAATAATGTCACACTTGAGCAATCAGCGGAGAGCTGGAATTGGCAACTAGTAAGGAAGAGTATGAAGACAGTGGGTCTCATTATGAGTCCAGCGGTGTGGGCAAAGCATGTGGTAATGCATTGGTAATAGGGTTTTATGTTCATTCATCTAAATGTTTTATTTTATTTGTGGGGGGGTTCCCCTGAACCTCTCTCCTCTATTATTTATTCCCTATTCCCCACCACACCCTACCCCTTATATGCCTTACTCACCCCCATATTTTCCAATTATTTTTTTCAGCTAAATATTTTGGCAAACAATGCATCTGAAAAAAACAGGCGATGAATGAACGTTGTACCGGTAACAAAGTTACCACTGTATTACAGCATCACCAAACTATGGGTTTGGAGGTAAGGTGGAGGGAAAACATCCAGAAAAATGCTGGAGGTAATTCTGTGACCTTACCACCAAAAAACCACAATTTTGGCAGAATTACCGCCGCTGGTAATACAGTCGAAATCTCCATTGAGTCATATGGACTCCATAAATGGGGACTAACACTGCCATACCACCACTTGTAATCCAGCGGTAATTCCATCAGACCAAGTTGCGGTAAACAGTAAATCCATTTGTTGGTACCAGAACACTTGTAATGAGGTTCAGTGACTCTGCCCCGACTGACTTCACAGGTGATATAGATGGGAAGTGGATCCAAAGTGGACTGACACATTTTCTCTGCAAGCGTGAAGACACTTCTCGAAAGAAAGGATTCATATGGGGAAGAGGGGTGGGTTGGTTATGAGCGTATATTGGAACATTTCTCTGAAAACTAAGTGAAAACTCTTTAATTCACCTTTCTTTTCAACCAGATAAATTGACAGGCAATGCACATAAGGGCCTTCTTCAATTCAGTATTGTGAAACCACAGAAAGAATACATTTGGTTGTTGTCTATCATCCATTACTAACATAACTGAATAGAATTTTTAAGGACATAACAATCATGAATTAGCAGAGATTAATGGCAAAGGGAGATTTTCCAGGAAACCGCTTTAAATGCTTGAAAACAACTGAAAAATCTAGCATGGCCCCCCACCAGAAGCACATTTCTACCAGATCAAGAACAAATAAGATAGCGAACATTCCCATGGTAGGCGACCCAAAACCTGCCAACGCATCTGCATTGAATCAGCTATTGCAACTTCACAGAAGCAAACATTTCTTATACAATGGGGCATGCAATTGCAAATTTTCCAATGTGGAATACCTCATCCAATGCAAAAAATGTCCACAAGGAAAGTATGTTGGTGAGACTTGCAAGAATGAACCTGCATAGACACATCATCTTGAACCGCAAAAGAGAATCAATGGTCAGTCAACACTTTTCACAGGATGAGCACACACTGCAGGGCCTGTCACTGATAGTACTGAAAGGGGCGTCCTCAAATACCACACAAAGAATAACATGGGAGTTCATGTATTTCAAGATTCTTAATCTGAAAATTGCTGGCAGACACATATTTTTTTTAATTTTTTTATTTTATTTGTAACAATTAGTTTGTATTCAAACTTCAATTAAAATCAAAATTCCAATTTATCAGTCTATACAGATGATCACAACAGGTTCTAGGTCAAAGTTTCGAATGCATAGGATCGAATGACCAAAGGGTTGAATCAAAAGGACCGAAAACCAAAGGGTCGAATTATTATTTTTTTAAATATTTTTTTTGGGGGGGGGCCCAAACCCCCTTTTTTGTGGTAAAAACCACTTTTTTTTCCAAAACGGAAACCCAAAAAAAAAGATATTTAAAAAAAAAAATGCAACCCTTTTGTTTTAGGTCAAATTGAGTCGACCCTTTGGCATTCGATCCTTTTGTATTCAGTACTTTAACTGGACACCATCACAACATGCCAATTTTTGGGGGATATCAGTAAATTTGATTATCAATCACCAATAACATTGGGTGGAGTGAAGATTTCATTGTTCAAATTATTCTCTAGAAAATCGCACACTGCACATGTGAGTGGCACATTGTTGCCAGACAGTACCCAGTACCACCATTTAACAATATCACCATCTATAGGAGCAAACTTCCCAAGATAACGAAATCTAGAATGCGTTAATTTTTTACATTCCGTAATCAGATGTTTCAGTGATTCCGTTGACTTTCCACAAAACCTGCAAAGATTATTGGTAATATTTGTATCACGTCTGCACCATAGGATCTCTTTTGTTCTATATGCATTTAGCCGAAATCTTAGGAATTGGTTTTGATGTTTTCTTGATGGAAATTTTTGAAGATATTTGGGTAGCTGGTGTAAGCTATTTGCTGCAAGTCCCAAATCAATTGAGTATTTCAAGAGATTCCTTTGTTCTATATTTTGGATCCAATTCCACTGTCTCAGTTTCTTTTTAGCAATTTGTGGCGTTGCTAGAGGTTTTTCCCAATTTATGTCTGCGTATTCAAGTATCATTTTTAATCTGGTTGCCCATTCCAACAAGATACCATGATATTGGTTTGGTATGTCTGATGTTAAGATTTGGTATGCAGGTACCTGATCTTCCAGCGACATCTTCCGTAGCACAGCCATCGATTTCCATATAACTATATTATACATGGATTCGATTCCTAACTTGTGTCTTATGGAGATCATTGAGACACCCGTGGGCGGTTTAAGAATGTGTCTCCAAAATATCCCCTCAAGAGATGACCACAGTTTGTGACTTAAGTTCCAGCCAGCCTCGGCGCCAAATGTTATTGAAGGGATCACTTTTTGAGTATAGAAAGTTATTACGGGTTTCAGTGTAAATTTACCGTATTCAGCATGTAACTTTGCCCCTTGAAGTGAAAATGTCGCCATTCGTTGTTTCAGCTCTGTCATCCATTTGTGTTCTCTAATTGAGGTATTGAACTGGATGCCTGAATATCGTATCACTGGAACAAGCTTGGTTTGGGCGTCAGCGAGTTTTCATCTGAAATGTTTGATTATTCTCTTATATGATCCCCCAATTGCCATGAGTTTTGTTTTATCTACATTAGAGCATTGTCATTTAGATATCTTTCTTAAGCCAATAAGAATCTTTGAAGACCAATTGGAGTTGAATCTATTAGAACAATATCATCGGCATATATGGTCCAACTGATGATCTGGCCGTTTATTTTTGGAGAGAAGCTGCACACTTGTTGAAACGCTTCTGAAAAATCTGATATAAAGGGTTTGAAGAGAAGAGCAGACAAAGGGCTCCCTTGTTTGACTCCTTTGTTTGTCATTATTTCCTCAGTAAGATCACCAGCTTCATTTATCTGCACTCTGATGGACGTTTCTTTATCTAGTGGCATTATTGGCTGTAATAGCTCCAAAGGACATGACCATTTCTTCAATTTTGCCCATAGTTTATATCGGTTAAGTGAATCAAATGCTTGCTTCATGTCTATGAACACAATAAACAAGTGTTTTCCTTGTTTAAACGCTTCCAATTTCAACAAGTTGAGTATTATCAGATTCAGTTCCATGCCGACACCCTTGGTGAATCCAGTCTGGCGTATATCAAAGTGACCCGAAACGAATGCCCACTTCAAAAGATTTTGCTGTAGAAAGGTCGCGAAGATCTTGCCCACAATATCAGAAGGGCAATGGGACGATAGTTTGCCGGATCGTCCCGATTGCCCTTCTTGAATATGGGAATTATGATGGCAGAGCTCCATGATTGTGGGAGCAGCTTAGTTGTAGCTATCAGTCGAAACAAATGTTCAATGAATGCTGCCCAATGCTCATTATTTGTTTTTAACATCACATTTTTGAGGCCATCAGGACCCGCGGATCGTGAGTTTTTGAGATGTTTAATTGCTGTTATGATATCATCTCTCAATTCAATTACGTCCCAAGAATGAACTAATAGGGGAATTTCATCAATCTGTCTGCTTTCATCGGTGTTGAAGACATTCACAAAATGTTGTTGCCAACTTGCTTTTGATATGCCATTATGAATCTTTGCATTCTGAAATACCGACTTGTTGTTTATTATATTCTACAGTTCTTTTGTCTAATGGCATATGATCATCTTTAGAATTCGCTCACCATGCTCTTGGTCTCTTATAATTGCAAAGCTCTTCAGCCAATTACAGTATTTCATCTTGCGATGTTTCATTAGGACTGGCTTATTAGCATCTGATCCTTTTTTCAGTTTTCGAAGATCTTTCTGCAATAGTTCTTTTTGTTGGGATACCAATATGCTGAATTTGTGTTTCTTTGCATAGGTGCAGCTGTTCGGATGGTTGCACTTTTTTCGAAATTGTAACAGCAGTGAAGTATAGTTTAATTTGTCTTTTACGGATACTGCTTCTGAAGACATATTTCCGGTCAAGATCATGATATGTCGAATATTTATTTTGAGTCTATTACCTCTTTGATTTATTTCCAAATGCTGAGTGAATTTTACAGTAGATATTTTTGAAGGCGATGTCCAGGTTAATTCTAGAGTATTGTGGTCACTGAGAGTTGAATCCAAGATCTTCAGGCATTCAATCTCATTACACAGTGCATTTGAGGCCCAGATGTAGTCATTTATTTTCTTGCAACCTTCCTGGTGCCACGTATAATTTGGGGGAATGTCTCCCTTTGTTTGACCGTTGAGCATCTGACAATTCCTAGCAATCATTGCTAATTGGAATTGATGGCCTCTGCATGTGACAGTAGTTTGATGTTTAGGATTTATAACATTCTTAGGATCATAAAACCAGGAGAAATGCAGGTCGCCGCACAGGATCACATTTAGATCCATGTCAATTTCCATACTGTCATCAATCAGTTTTTTCATCGACTGTATGAATCGACAGGACGAGATCATCGCTGTGTTCCAATACGTATTGAGTAATAGCAAGTGTTTAAGTTTTGCACTAGAGCCATTTTTGCTCTGAAGGATTGTTCCTTGAACAAAGAGGTTTGGGGAAAAAGACTGCATGATCTCGCAGCCATTTGCATTATTTATCATAGTCAACAAACCAGAGTATGGTCGACCAAATTGTTTTTTCCCGGCTGGATTCAGTATCATGGAGTATCCGTCTCTAGATGGCGCCTCACGCAACCACATCTCCTGAAGACATAGTGCAAAGTTGTTTACCAAAGATAATTCAGAGTTCTGGAACAAGTGTCGAAAGCCTCTGGTGTTCCATGATATCAACACATTTACAGCCTTCCTGCTGATTTTCGATAGCTAAACTCTTCAAGATTTGCGTTGTGCATCAAATTTTGAGGGGGCATTTTGGACAGAAAGTTGTAGATTTCTTCCACTGGCCACTCCTTCATTTATATTAAATTGTTTCCTCAGGGCTTCTCGTCTTTGCTCATGTGTGGTCATCCGACACTCCTATCTCAACTGCTGCTTTAGTTGGTATGGTTTCTAGTGTCAGATCGAAGCCATACGACAGCAATTCGTCTTTAGCTGTGATTAATGTATTCTCGACAGCTTGTGAATTGATGTGTAAGTAGACCTTGTCTACTGAGTCTTCAGTGATATATTCGACGATTGCTATATCATTAGAGGTTATCGTTCTTAACTAGGGAAAATTGTGTAGGAGACACATCACGTTTCTGCGATTTAAATTCACTTAATTCTCATCAGGAAAAATATTCACAAGCCGGATCTTCCAGTGCTTTTGGTCTTTTTTCTGCAGCGGGATTGGTAGCTCTTTTAATTTAGTTAAATTGTGTTTACGCCATTGTGCAGCCGTCATCTTTGGATTTAACTTTGTCGAGTTCTTTCTTATTTTTTATCAGCAGCCCCGTCCATTTTCTGTTTTTGACTTATTATTTTTCCAAAGGGGACACTTGCAGCCGGACGATTTGTTGCATCATTTTGCAATCCATCTTTTGCTTTAGTTGCAGGCTGGAATTAATTAACGAGGGGTCGAATATTCTTCACAGAGTGCCGTGATATCTCTAAAACCAGGGAAGACGACGTCACCTCATCCGACTCAAACGAATATGTAGATAGATCACATAAATCAGTGACACTTAGGTCACCCAGCTGAGAATTCTGTGGACAACGAGAGAAGAGACCAAGCTTTTGAGAAGTAGAAAGATTTCTAACAAACTGTTTAGTTTTTAGTCTGCTTTTGCTCATGTTGGGTTTCATCCTGGTCAAGATCTTTTTGCTGGTAGATACTTTTGTCACTTTTCAGATAATTTTGTCTGTTGTGTAGATTCAAGAGTTTTTGCAGACCCTATAAAGATACCAAAAGCGTTCAATTTTCCTTTCAAGGGAAGTGCATAAAAAATGTTTAGTTGTTCTTTCAAAGGGGCTGCATTAGGTAAATTATTGATTATTGCTGGACTGATGGTCAGAGACTGAATTTCTGACGGTTGTATACCCTCAGAGGGATCCTTTGAGATTTCTACGACCTTTGGATCAGATGTAACAATAGGCACACTACTTGCCTCAATGATTTGGCAAGCTCTGTCATTCTTATCAGGAATGATGTTTCTCTTGATTTTGTTTTTTACACGAGTTACCAAAGTGTTTTTTCTTGTGTTTGCACTTTTACTCACTGAGTGCAGCAGTTGTCTCTCTTTTTGCGCACGGTCGACAGACGCTGAACTCGCTTGCTTGGAGTGCAATCCATTTCAGTGTTTCGAGGATGGCATCCATTAAGTCTTTTTTTATCAGTGTGGTCTCTCATTGCAAGGTCGCCTAGCCGATTTTGCCATTGAAACGAGATCTCTGCTTCACGTTCGACTCTTGCCAATAGATGAGCATTGGTTTCTTCAAGTGACGATATTTTAGTTACCAAATTATGCAACAGTGCACCTTGGTCCTTTGATGTTTCACTTAGAGTTTCGTACAACCTAATGAACGGTATCAGGGCTAATAATGTGGCTGCCAGTACATTGTTGTGAATCTGTATCCCGGCTGCCACTGATAAGTTCTCTTTATTTGCTGTTTCTGACTCGACTTCCTGGATAGAAAGTTCTTCTCGTTGACTTAAGTGACTTTCATTTGTAGATGGCTGTTGAACAGCTTTTATGTTTAGGTTGTCGCGAGAGTTGCAGATTGGCTCATTTGTAGTTTTAAAATGTGGGTTTACCATCGAGGCATTGACCATATCTGACTGACATTGAGCTCCCTTTTGATGTGGAGTACTGGGTCGAGATTTGAATGGGTCAATGTTTAATCGCTGTAGAATCTTCTCTCCTTTCTCAATGTTGGAGGGTAGTTTGGCTTTTGCATTGCTTATGGCGGGTGAGGCACTGGAGAAGCTGTTGATCAGTTTGTCTTTTACCAGCTGGTAATTAGCGGTAAAACGTTCAGTCAACCGCTCTTCCTGACCTGCCAGATCTATTCTGAGGCTTTTTCTGAGGGTTTTTGTTGGCTGAAAGGGCTGTGACATTCAGCTTGCAGAAGGACGTTCTGTGCCAGCGTCGGATAAATCTGACTTAGCTCTAGTGGCCAAGATGTCAACAGCAGCATTTTGAGAAGCCGGCATGCAAGAAGGCTGATCTCCAGTATGTGTCGCACTGTTAGCTACATCGGCAGCTATGAAGGGTAGAGAGGTTTGCACTGCCACGGCCTGTAGGACGCTTGGTTGCTTCGTCACTTAAATATCCCACATTGTCATTACAGTTGGAGTTTTGGGAGTATGTGTCTTGCAACAAGCCAGGTGTTCCAGATATGCACCCACACAACCTTGCTGTTGGGTTTATCAATCCACAAGGGTGTTGCAAATTATTGCAATAATCAGTCAAAGTAGAGTTATTTCTAAAATTAGTTAATGGAGTAACGAATGTGAAGTTTGTGTGATCTCCCACTCCAATGGGTAGTTTTAGTGCCTACAGTTCGGTGTCCGTGACATCAAAGGTGATTGAAAGGAAGTGGTGTCAATTTCCACCGCTGCCCTTGAATCGGGTATTTGAACTGCCTTAATTCCAGTGTGGGCAGTGTGCAGATCGATTGAAAGCAGCAGTAACTTGCATTCCGCCTCAACAGTAATGTCATTCACAGATTTTGAAAGCGAGTTTGCATTCGGAACCACACACTCGGGCTTAGCACACACTACATTGCCCGGTGCTGGATTTACTATGTCGGGCACACGCTCGCCTGCAAGCGACTCTACAGCTGTTTGAACTGCAACGTTTATTTCCGTTCTTGCATCAGCGTCAGCCCCAGCCAATGATAATACTGGCAAGCTGGCAGGTTGGCTGGAGTCGGTAGTGAAAGCAAGGGGAGGGGAAGGGGAAGAGGGAGGAAGGAGGAGAGGGGGACCCGACGGGTCAAGTGGAGCAGTCGCAGCTGACATCGCAGGCTCGATAGTGAGAGACAGTTCCCCGCGGCTGCAAGCATGCAGTGTCTTCAGGCGAGTTTGTGGCCTAGTGTCAATCACCATTTTCATTTCTTACCAGATGCGTTCTTGGCGCTTCTGCAGCGGAGGCAGACTGGAGGCAGACTGGACTCTGCACCGGACTCCGCGTTGTGGGCAGGTCTTTAAGGCAAAAGTAAATGGCAGTAGAAATGGGACTGAACATGTAGTGCAGCTCCTCACACACCAGGTATCAGCAGAGACTGGAGGAAGACTGGACTCCGCACCGGACTCCACGCCGCGCTCCGCACGCTGGGCAGGTCTTTAAAGCAAAAGTAAAAGGCAGTAGAAATGGGACTGAACACGTAGTGCACTCCTCACATACCAGGTATCAGCAGAGACTGGAGGCAGACACATCATTTATGGCACACTATGGCCTATTTTGAGACTGGGACTGTCAAGGCAACCACATTGACAGTATCAGAAGATGACCAGCCATTACCACCTCTCACATATGACTGTTGGACACAATGTTTCAGAATGCAGAATGAGTAAGGTGTAAGGAAGGCATGGTATCAACAGTAAGACAGACACAAGTGAACACAGTTCAAGGGTGTTTATTGAACTTCAACAAGGGTATGATAAACTCCTATGTAATCCTAAATCGACAGATGGGAGCAATGTACAACCATAAAATAATAATAACACAGTCTTAGTGGTGTTTTGTCAAGATAAAAGGGCCTATGCTAAAAAAAACGATTGTCAATCCTTCCCTCTAAATACAAACAGTGTGGGGAATAATGTTACAAAAAGAAAGAAGTTTTAAAAATGATATGTCAGGATGCTCAGGCCATTGGCCTCCCTTCACCACATTTTTAGCATTGGACAAGGAGGTTCACTCGAGTGTAGCACAGCCTCTGGCTTCCTTAGCACAAGGATACAGTTCAATCATAACATCAGGACCTTCTGTATGCAAGTGCCTACTCCTCAAAGTCTCTTTATTCAGAGGACCTGATGTAATCAAACAAGAACGATACGTTCTTTTCCTCTTTGGATTTCGACAAGTATTCACTTTAGGTGATTCACTATTCACCCGAATCCCCCCCAGTCGGGCTCAGATCTCTTTAGTACGATGTTTGTTCCCTTTGGATGCCCTTTAATCAGGCTCAGATCTATTTAGTACAATGTTCATAGGATATTCTTTCGGGTGAATTTACAGTTCACCCCGGATCCCCCTCAGCCGGGCTTAGACCCCCTTTTTAACCACAATTAGTCTCCCTGAGCTGGGCTCTGACCAATTTCAATCAAGTATTGAATACCTTTGAATGTGCACAGGGTTTATCTTGACCCATTGCAGGACCATTTCAATTTTACAATTCCTTCTCTTTACATTTGTCCCCTTTGGGTTTGGATACCTAACAGAGACTTTCGAATGAGCATGCAAGTGGTGCCAGACCACTTTGTTTATGGTATCTATCTTCGCTTTAAAGTTCAGTCACTCATTTAGTGCATTAATTATGTCTTCATCACTTGCCACACACTCTTCATGCACTGTCCTCTTCAAATTCCTTCATACAATACTGCCGCCTGCAACCTTCAACTTTGATTCCAGGTTTTACTTTGTCTTTTCTTGAAGGCACTTAAAATGTACAGTCTTTCGGTGAAAAGGTCAAGGGCCCTTCATTTGTCAAGGCCAAGGGCCCTTTTCAGTCTTGCAGTCTTTTGCTTCACATTGAACTGCCATCCTGGAACTGCTGCTTCCTAGGTGCTTTGCCTCGCTCAGAGTGTGATCTTGTGCTATGCCTTTTATCCCTGTGGGGAAGTGAGATGGACGTCAGGTGTGTGTAATGATCAGTAATTGCCTGACCCTGCCTGACCATTGTGTTGGGACATGTCAGGTATACGGCTCGGGTGTTTGTCCATTTTCCCTCACAGTGAGTTGTCTGTGAGAAAGTGTTTGTGTTGGAAAAGGGGGCGGTGGTGGAATCCCTAAGTATCCTACCTGTTAGGATGGGTTATCGTGTGTCCTACTTCCACTCCCCGAAGACCCCCCATCCAGGTGATCCTGCCGCACTGGTCCATCTGCAGGAAATCTATCCAAAGCAATGCCTGTGTCCTGGCCACCTGGGTGACAGATCCCCAGGGACTAGCGGGTGAGAGACCTTCAGGTTTCTCATATACCCTTCCTCTATGCGAGGTGGAAGACCTGGGAAAGAACAGGGATGAGATGTATCCAGGAACACTCGCATATTCCACTGGTTTCTCCTCAAGTAGGCAGGCAGAGGCGAGGAGGTAATATTGGTCTCTCAGAAATAACCAACAAACTGGTCTTTAGGGGTTGACTCTGGTCTTATGGGTTCCCTAGGTCCTGTGTGAGGTTTATGGGGTTCTGTCTTTTCCCAGCCCCATGTTGGAGAGTTTGGAGAATAGTAATTAGAGTGCCAGCAGTGCTCTGGTGAAAACTCTCCAAAGGAAGGTAGGGGTTCCTGCAAAAGAGTGGAAAATGGAGAAAAATCCCATCCCACAATGACTTCTTCGGGGAGCTCAGGAATGATGGCTGAAGGTATCGGATATGACTTGCCCCTGATGTTAATATACATGGGTATCTTGTGATATATTTAGTTATCCCCGTGTACAAAGGTAACTCTAACTAGGGTAGCCTTCTCGAGGTCCGTTGTTGTGACCAAGTCGGCTCTTATGATGGTTTGCTTGCTACCTATGTCAATTAACACTTTCACTTGTCTCCCATTTAACAAGGGCTTTTCATATGTGAAGTCAGCAGAAGACTGACATAAACATATGCTGAAGGTTTCCAGATCTTCGTCTGGTTCTTCCCACTCTTCTTCTTTTAAACAGCCTATTTACAAGACAGAACCATCACTAATTATATTTTTCCTTTGCCATTCCTTATAAGGATATATCTAAAAAGTCATCATCATCAATCACTTTATTTTGATACAAATAATTTACCATAAAAGCCAAACATGTACATCACGAAATCAAATACAATCAATATGCAGAAAAATACATTTTACATATAGCATAATTTACACAAATAACATAGAAAAAAGATAAGAACTCGGTAACAATGCCTAATCAAAAACAGCTAAAAGCCACGTCGAACAAAAGTGCTTCAGTGCATACATGAATATATTTTACATGTTCCTCGAGCAATAAAACATCCAATAAAGGAGATAAGTATAGCACCGGACTGGGGCGTCCATCTTTAGCCCAACAGTGCAAAATATTAGCTTTTGAGGATACATTAATGGTCATGGGATTGGTTCAGAGCTTCTCAAGGTTCAATAGGATCAGCTCATACGTCACATACATATCATAGAAAGTACAATATATACAAGTGTACCAACATTTCAATTTTCGAATGAGAACCTGGTTGTAGGTCATAAATGCTAATCGCCCCTTTTCGCGATTTCTTGAAAAATGAGCAAAATGTTCGACTTTCGTTTAACACGTTTATTGCTTTTTCTAAGTGCGGCGTCCCACCTCGAAGATCCCCCTTTTGACCTCATCCCCCTCCTCCATTCCTTCTCCTTTTTACACCCTTTTTCTTTCTGTGTTCCGTTTCACAATTTTACTCGCCTTTACATACCCACTATTTAAGCATGGTGGGTTTGGACAGAGATCAGAATGAGGTTATGAATTTGGATTCTGAAATTATTTTTGGTTTTCTTACTACAAGCCTGATAACTTTCTATCAAATGGTTATTCCAGAAGATGATAATGTGCTTTGCTCTGAGACATATGTAATGATTTTATAATGATTAGAAGATATAATGTAAATGATCATTAGAAATACCATTGTAAAAATAAAAAAGAGACAGTTTACAATGCTAGTACCATTAAACAGACATTAACTAGTACATTAAGAAAGAGACATATATGTAGAGAGACAGAGAGACAGAGAGTAGAGAGAGACAGACAGAGAGAGATAGAGCAAGAAACACATGGAGAGAGAGAGAGAGTGGGAGAGAGGGAGGCAGGGAGAGAGAGAGAGAGCAACAGAGATAGAAAAAGAGAGACAGAGAGAGAGGTGGGAGAGGAGAGAGAAAAGGAGATAGGGAAAGAGAAAGAAAGGAAAAAGAAAGAGTGGCCAAGATCAGCAAATTGTGCAGTATTTTTGTTGAGGCACTTTTTTTCCACACTGAATAAATACTCACAGGCACAAACAAATTCTTTTGTCTTCCAATGACCTTTTGCGCAAAATAATCTTGCAAATGAAGCTTTTGCATGAATTGTTTTCCATAATTTGACAGACGAGGCAACTGGAAACAAATCAGAAATTTGCAATTTCATGTAGTAACGAATTATAATCTGTGTAATATGTGTAATTCTGTGGTCAGAATGTACATTTTGCAAAACACTAATCAGACCTACTAGGGCATGATTCATGGAAGTGTTTTATAATGGTGCAATCCCATAGGAAAACGTTCCATGAATCAGGCCCCTAGATTGTTTACTAGCCAGTCTATACAATAACTATACAAGGTTTTCAACAATAGTCCTTGATTGGCATACCACGGCTGGTCAGCAGCAGATCAAGGGCCCGATTTAAAACGCCTTTTTAAATAGGGGTTTCCCGTTGAAAAACGCTTTTGTAAATCAGGCTCCAAGTGTCCTCTATGCACTAAAGTCACTCTGATATGCACAAATATATAATTGAGAAATTTATCAAAAAAATGATCTTTTAGATTTTCCCAATGTTCTTTTATTTTTGCTGAAAAGCGCTCTGATCCGTTCCTGTCTGGTCTGGCGAGTAGAAAATCATTCAACTAAACAAACAATGAAAAAACAACCCTGCATTCAGATATCTTAAATTAAAGCCTAGAAATAGGAAATACAGTTTCTGTAAAAAGAAAAAAAGACATTTTGGCGAGGTGTCACTTGATAGATAATACAAATAGAGCCTCCTTTTATCCTCTTGCACAAAGAAGTAACACGAAACCACAGTGAAAGAGGGAAGGGGACTGGGAAACTGTGAGATGCAATAGTCAGGGCAATCGGGACCATTGACTGCCGAGGCCTACTGGGACTGTAACATTTGAATAACCCGGATTCCTTTTGCCAACCACACTCACAGTACCGTCATAGGAGAACTTCACATAAGCCAGTGAAAGCACATTGCTCCAGGCTGCCATCTTGCTCTACAAGCATGTTTGTATTCAAATATCACTTCTTGTTACACTTCGACACTGGCCCCTTTAAGAAAAAATAGTGTCTGCAGGCATGATAGTCGGCTACCTCATGCTACTTGGGACTTTAGTTTAAAGTGGCATTGGAGCAAAATAGGGAAAAAAAGGAGGACTACAAGCTATTGTTGGGAGGCAGATGAATAAGCTATCCATAGCTTCTGCCTTTCCCCCGCACCAATACCGTAAAGTTGAGAGTCGTTACTCCCTGAGACAGCCTTTCCTACCTTATCACCCACTGGTACAGCAGGGCTTGGGGACATTGCCAGCTGAAGATGAAGATGAAAAACACATACAATAGGTAATATATGCATTTAGACATGAAGAATACTAACATAGCATCCATAAGACTTGAAGAACATTAACATGACCTATAAGGTAAATGCAACATAAACGACACGCAAATATAGCTTGCTGACATGGAAACAAGAGTGTAATTGGGCAGCCAGCCTCTTAAAGATGGAAGCCACAGCATGTCTCAGAAATAGCAAAGGCCTCAAGACTTCCTTGAAAGGCTCGATGGCTGAATCCACAAAAATACATGCCCGTGCAGAGCTCAGACAGTAGCTGGCAACAAATACCAACACTAGAGGAAATAAGGGAGGAAGGAGACGGCAGAACAAAGGCACGAGATAAAGGTTCCGAAAATGCAAGCAGCATACGCCTAGATTAATTACGGTTTAAGAAAGGCACAAGCAGCCTTTCATAGCCAGGTGCAGTATAACAGTAATTCAAAAGACTCCATGAACAATAACCCAAGAGTGTCCCCAGTGACACGAGAAAACATGACACATATATTAATATTAGCTAAAACCTTGACAAATAGAAGGTAATTCAATTTCATACAGGGTCTCTTTGCACGTGACCTGGATATTGAAAACACTGGCCATTCTTTCGTAGCGAATACAGATATGGCACCTGCGATACTCCCTAAAATCAAACATAGACACAAATCGCTGCACATGGCCAAGTACGAAGGGATTGCCTGGTTTTATGTCCTGAGCATGCGTAATGGTAACTTTTAATTAGAAGAAGAGCAGTACATGGGCCTCTCTTCCCTTACTCTATGTTTGGCTCATAGCTTGATGACCTGTCAAGTGTAAAAGGTTGGTTAGTAAAGAGGCAACCTATTAAAATCCTTGGTGCCACACCGCCCATGAAGTATCATGCCAATCAACCACTTGTGGTACAGATGATGTATTATAACCATTATCAATATAGCAGTGGTTCCAGGTGGAGCAATCAGATACTTGTAACCCAATGAAATGTTTAACCCCTGTGGAATCTATATGTAGCCAAGCCCTCTAACCTATCCCCATTCCCATATGTTTTGTGATCTGATATCATGTTGTGACATCATTGATGATGTGTTTTTAATACTTAAGCAATTGTTTTTGATTAACCTGTTGATAGCAGCGATATTTGAATACTTGTATGCTGTCCCGGCTTTGTCTTGATATGAATAAAGCTGGGTTTTGCCATGCACTTTGTCTACTCCGTCATTGAGTCTTGTTTGGACTGAGTTTGATTCCTCTGGGCCTGTCTGGGATTTTGGAACCTCCTCAACATATTTGAGGGAGTGAGGTGAAAGGGGGGACATGAAAGAGGGTTATCAACATCATGATGCTGAGGGGAACCTGGAAACGGGGCAAGTTAAAGGTCCTACTTAGTTTAAGTTAAGACACATTACACATTTCCTGCAAAATAACATCTGTGGTTAAAATACAAAATATAAAACCACTGATTTCGTCAGTGAAGGCCCTGCTATTGTGATCAGGAATTTGCTTTGTGAAGTACATATAGGACATGATACATTGACGAACCCTGGATAGTGAATACCATTTACCGGCCCTCTAGCCCCTCCATAAGCGGGGGTGATTGCTACAATGAACCCTTTGGTGTCATCCTATGTAATGTCATTGATCAGGTCATTCATGATGTCATCTGTGTAGTCATGTGTACCTTTATGAAAAGTACCTGGCAGGAGAAGTTTTAATGTTGTTGGTAACCAAAACCTCTGGATTTCAGGCTTTCATTGTAACCATAAGTTTAAATCAAATATATTATTTTCTGATAATTTAGATATGTATACCAACATCAGAATCCATCACATAATGATGGACATGCATACATCCTTTGATGGAGCCATCATTTGACATGTTGCACTCCACAAAACTCGGAAGGATAGCTCAGGGGCAACGTGCTCGCCTTGGAAGCAAAACAACACGGAGCAACACAGGTTCGATCCTCGGATACGTGCTTAGAAACATCTGGGTATTAAGCGCGTTACAAATAACCAATCAAATCAAATCAATCAAAACCGCAAATAAGTAAAAAATACACGCAAGCAGCGCTGAGTTCATGAAAAGGACACCACACCCAAAGTAGACCTGAAAATGTAAGTTGGTAAGCAGGCACTACATCCCTGATGAACCTACGATCCTTGCTGCCCGCTTTTAAAAGGTTAAAAGGACATGGTAGTCACAGCCCACTTTGAGAAGGGTAGACAATATTGGATTATTCAGATTAACTTCCAGAATAGCTCAGGCTCAGCCCAAGAGGAATTCAGCTTTGTATAGTACTATAAGCATCTCCTTTTAAGCTCCTTGCAGGTCTTAAGAACTTCCAGGCAGTCCGGTCACATGCACTACTCCCGCAGGAGCCACAGTCCAAATACCCATCCTCATTGAGGCGGGCCTTCAGGTCTTACCAGCTTTCCTCTCGATAGAATGGACATTCAGTGCCTCAGGAGTAAGTGGAAGGATGTTTGTGCTCCTATTCCCTTGTGCATTGTTGTGATTCGCCCAGTCTGGCCATTGTCTTTGGCTTAAAGGAGGTCAGGCTTTGAAGCCTTCAGCAACATTGCTGAAGGCTTGAAAGCCTGACATCCTTTAAGCCAAAGACATGCTCATATCACTAGAACATATCACAAAACCAGACTTTGACTGCACACGAAAGAACAATCGGCTACCCCACCCCTCTCCACTTACCCTGTTTGTTTAAGTCTGCATTCACCTACTGTACAGTCTACTCTTGACTTGGACACTCTTGGCCACTGAGCTTGGCTGTCCCAGAATTACTATTCTAGATTTTGATTTGTGGGAAAAATTTAATGTACTCCTGGTCAACAAAAGCCAACATGCTTTAAGGAGCTTCTTGAGCGCATCTCGAGTTCATCACACAGCCACACACTACCTTTAGTAATACGTAGTAACCTGTCTGTAACTGCCCTCAAATGAATATTCCCTTTGACTTCAGACACCTTAAAATTGGCACACCTATCCTGATCTATCATCTGCTTTAGGCAGTGGTAGAATTGTAGCAAAAAAAGTAGTGGAACTGTGACCCGGCGGTGGACACAGTAGGCAGGAAGGGAGCAACATGCAACACAACTTCACAAAGAACAGTTCTGCAATAGGGAAAATGGTTACAAAAAGCAGTGGAACTGTTACCAGTAAAAATATAATAGTAGGGGACGCCGTTCCCAACCGTTCCTGCTCACTTTGACCACTGGCTTTGGGTGAGTCAAAGAGTAGCCACGTTATCACACACATTATCCTTCTTCTTTTCACCTGTCCAACCTCTGCTTGAACCATCGTGTTGGCTTGATCTGTACCCCCCTCTCCGCTGCTTCACCCCTTCACTTTCTCTTTCCTCTTCAGACTAAGGTCTGGATACCCAACATGGGGCACAATACACCATACTTCAGACAATCCTTGGTGCTTTAAGACAACTACCATGTTCTTTGGCGCAGTATTAAAGCTAAGTAAAAATTAATATAAAAAGCAATCCGATTCCTGCTTGACGATCCAAAGGCCCATCGGTTCATGATTAATCGATGTAAGCGTTTACCTGAACCCCAAGACACTCTGCTAGGTTTATGAGCCAACTAACAGTCATTTTGGCCTTCCACCTGTTCAGCGCCCAAGTGATTAAGAGAACAGCAACTTGAGATGTATTCCCTTATTTCTTACACCATAATTCCGTCTGGCTGCAATCTGGAAGTAGGTCCCTTCCTCTAACTGTACTTTATTCTATTTCAGCAGGTGGCTTACACGGGTTGCTCAGAGGGACATTTCTCACATCCGTTTAAGGAAGCTGCTAAGAGACACACCACCACCTTCTTGACTTCTAATTACAATATTTGAAGTACAATAATAGAAAATGCTCATTTTAAAGTTTCCCTCAAAGGGTGCAACTGACCCACTTCCCCTGGTTTTCTTTGCTAAAACCCTTTTCGCATTTCATGGCTAGACCTCTCTATCTATACGTGCATGGAACACATCTTACTTTCTTTTCATGTGTTCATATATTTTCTTAATTGGAAGGGACCTTTAATAATGTGCCATCTAGTGAATGATTTCTCAACTGGTCACAAAGCCTAACCAAATATTATCAAACAAAGGGAATTCGATCTGCTTATGATTGGTGATGCTAGATTGATAGAGAGTAATGGATTGCACTCTTTACATTAAAGGGACTCTTTAAAGAGTGGTGTAATTCAATTACAGACTTAAGAAATCATATGTGATAACATTACAGCTGAAAGCAAGATGTCTGATAGCACGTGAACTTACATGAAAGGTATCTCTCAAAATATCTTGCATGGCTTGCAACCCCCAGCCACCCCACTCTTCGGTAGATCCCAAATGCACCTGTACAAAGATGACCTAACTAACCTTTTTCTAAATTGTTTGGTTCAGTGCTTCATGTAAGTACCCCCTCCGCCTGGGATAGTTTCAAGAGTCCTTTATGACGCTAAACACAGCAATATATCTTATCTTGCCATCAATTGGTAAACAAGACCAGGGATCTGCCAGAGTCTTGTTCAAATAAAAGAAAAATTGCAGGCCCAGGCAAATCCCGGGGATGGGCTTTCAACAAATGCCAACAAAAGGAAAGTCTTGGGCCCAGCTCAGATGTTAGTGTTTCGTCCAAATATAATTGGAAACAAAATAAGAAAGGATATGTATATGCTCGTGCACGAAATTAACTCACAAGTGTGATTGTGTTCAACCAGTGTTATTGATTACTGTTAAATCAGATCACTATAATAATGCTTAGTTGAATTCACTGGCCATCGAATGTGTCCTCATTTACATGGAAAGGGTTTTAGTGTTAAAGGGATCTGGTAGAGGGCACGTGCTTTCTCGTGTCAGCAAACCAGGAAACATGCACCACAAGTATCATCAAGGTTTGCATTGCATCTGTATGTGGCAAAGTTGCCCCCTTGCAGTGTATCAGGGACTTTATTATAGAGACTCTGCACCAGCGTAGTGCTGTTTTGTATGATATTAGCAATGGTGCAAATATTGTGATGTTGCAAAAATGCATTGAAGGAATAGGTATTTGCACCAGGGCAATATTTGTCCCATTGCTATTACTGCCGAAAATTGAACCTGCACGAGTGCAACGTTTCAGTAAAAGTACTCTCTCCAAAAGTATGCAGGTGGCCTCTGTCCACTCATCACATGCACCCTGATATTTATGCAGTTTTATGAGAGAGAGAGAGAGAGAGAGAGAGAGAGAGAGAGAGAGAGCGCACGCGCGCAGGGGCGAGAGAACATGGAGCAACACATGTTCGCATCCTGGTCCCATGATTAGAGACTGGTCTCTGGTATTAGGCGTGTAATGGAAGATTCATTCATTGAAAGAGAAAGCAGGATGGGAAGAGTCAGCCAGAGAGAGAGGGATAGGGAGGGAGAAAACAAAAACATACTGACAGAGACAGTGCAAGTGTATCATATTTCATATTGCACTGAAACAGAGAAACATAGACAGAACCCCCAAGACCACACTAACAGAGGATGAGGTCGCGAGAGAGAGAGAGAAAGTGAACGACTGAGACCTCATTGTGATGGAGAATTTAAGAAAAACAGACCACACTCATACAGAGAGAGACACAGAGAGTGTAGCACACAGCACTGACAGTGAGAGAAAACAGAGAGAATGTTTGTGACAACGCAACTCTCTCCCACAGAGAGGGAAAGAGACAAATACTTAGAGAAAGGGAGAGGGAGCCCTGCTCGGCTTATGATATGCCAGGCACAGTTTATATGCATTGAGTCTGCAAAGCTAAGGATTTTTACTTACAGCATAAAACAGAGAACATTTTAAATCATTATGAGTATCCACAGTCAAGGACAGATGTTATGTTATGTTATGTTACTTTGCATTTATATAGCGCCTTATGTACCATTGGTATGGTCTGAAGGCGCTGGTAGGTTGAACGCCCTTGGGAACCGGAGTTCAAGTCAGTAGAGAGAGAAGAAAGAGTCAAAAGGTGCATGTGAGCACCGGATATGTGTGCAGCTGGCGCGGCATTCGTGTAATAGCTGCTTCTTAGCGGTAGGTGTGGTGTTTGAGAGATCAGGAGTATGTGTTCGTTCTGGCAGGATTTATCCAGAACGAAAGTGGCTGCGTTAGGCCTGAGGAGAACGCCTGGCTGGAGGGTGTGTAACCAGCAGTGTTTACTTAGAGTGATGGGGAGTATGCAGCAGATGTTGGTATGAGAAGTTATACCGAATGGTGTCATAGTATCTCTGTGTTCTAGTTGTGTGGTGGTGTAAAGAGGAGAGTACGCGTGGTGATGTGATATGATGGGTTATATGCTCTTTCAAACATTCCCTGCACTCCAACCATTCCATGCAAGTCACTCAAATCTATGCGCTCCAGTCTGCTCCACGCACTCCAGTCCGTCCCACGCATTCACGCACTCCAGTCCGCCCCATGCACTCCAGTCTGCCCCACAAACTCCAATCCGTCCCACGCTCTCCAATCCGCCCCACGCATTCCAATCTGCTCCACGCATTCCAATCCGCTCCACGCACTCCAATCCGCTCCACGCACTCCAAAGATGATGAATGAAAGGGTAAAGTAATTAGGGTGGGAGCACAAAGATGAGTGTTAAGATGGCCAGGCAAGTCCCAAATCACATAGGGGTTCTGGAGCCAGTTCAAACCGGACTCAATAACAGAAATAGACAAAATGCAAGGAAAATCCTGCTTTATTATCATCAAAATAAAGCAGAGACAGCATACAAGCTGTGCATGCACATGCATTAGTCTGGTTACATTTGCCATCTTCAGCTTAGATCATGTCCATCTCCTGCTGTACTTGCCTGGGATAAGGGCGGTACAATTGTTTTAGTAACTAACATTTCTCACCTATGCGGCATTGAGCTGGGGGAGGAGCGGAAGCTATGGATGACATATTCATCT
Source organism: Ambystoma mexicanum (assembly GCF_040938575.1). Classification (NCBI taxonomy): domain Eukaryota; kingdom Metazoa; phylum Chordata; class Amphibia; order Caudata; family Ambystomatidae; genus Ambystoma; species Ambystoma mexicanum. The sequence goes on from NC_090929.1 coordinate 232,788,077, forward strand.
GCCTATCAATAGGAGATATCGAGCAGGGGGGAACATGGCATAGGTGGGAAAGTGGAGCGACAAGAAAGGGAGACAGAGAACAGGTTCTTGAACAAGACTGCCAATGGTGGTTTGAGCGCCTCTTATTTTGCAGCATACAATATGTAGGGATGCGCCTGTCCTTCAGTTGGCACACTGTACATGTCTTACTCTCTCTTCTTGGTAGCATCATTGAGGAGCAATCCAATAGCCAGTTTCATTAACATGCAGGAGTCAGGCTATTTTGAACCAGGCTGCTGTTTTTGGTACCTGTCGGCACAGCACCAAATACATAATTGTGGCACAGGGTCAGACTCCAAAGGATTTGTGGGATAGATTAATATGTAGCTGTGCTGCGCAGCAAACCCTTCACTGCGATTTGTGGGGTCCAAGGTCCCTGGGTGTTAAGCAGTATTTACCCTGTAGATCCTTTCCAAATCCCACAAATGAGTTCATCCTCAGCCCCACACTACTATTTAACCAGCAGTGTTCCCAATCATAAAGATAAAACAGACACATTCCAGTCTCGGGAGGATAGCTTAGGGGCAACGTGCTTGCCTTGGAAGCAAAATGACACAGAGCAACACAGGTTCGATCCCCAGGTCTGTGCTTAGAAACCTCTGGGTATTAAGCGCGTTATAAATAACCTATCATATCATGGGTATGCCTTCTTTACTTTGAGTGGTAAAGTGGCCTCTGGGCAGGTTACACTCTCAGGAGGTGTGTGAAGTGATAGTAGCAAACCCAACAGCAATCGTATAAAGACTCCAAAATGAAAGAATGTCCTATCAAGATTCTATAAAAATGTATACTTTAATTAAACACTCAACAATGCATATAATTAACTAAAAACCCAGCCCTCCAAGATAACACAGAAAATGCAGAACTTGTGCGCAATAGCACTCTGGATACTTGAGCAGGAGTTAACAGGCAAATAATTGCAATAATGACACATAAAAAGGATATGCTTTTGTAGACACAGGTGTGAAAGGGGCTTATCAATCATTATGGCGCCAAAAGTGGAAAAGGGGGTCTGTGTCTCTCAACAGTACCTGGCTCTTATTCTTGGGTGATTTGACAGTGCACAATAGACTTCTATGCACTGTACTTTCAGGGTGAACTTGTGGGGAATGCGGCGAGATGCCCCACCGCATATATGCGGCAAATCAGTGTCGAGTCAGGTTTGAAGTGGGGCTTTGTGTTATTTGATGCATCGTCTGAGCAGTGTAGTTCAAAGAGTTTGCTTACGTCAATTTGATAGTCGAGCCATTTCAAGAAGAATGGTTATCACAGGTTCAAGTCGACACAAGCCCCTGATTACTTCCAGCATTTCAAGTCGAGGTAGATGCGTAGTTTTCAGACGTTTTGAAGGCATCTGTAGCGGTGAGCTGCTGCTCAAATGGAAGCAACGGTGAGATCTGCTGGTTGAATCAGTTTGAAGACGATTCAAAATGGTGAAACAAGAGTCCATGCTGCTTTAGGCTGCTCAGTGTCTTGCCGGTCCCACTGAAGGGGCTTTAGTACAAGGTGTGCCCTTCTTAGTCTTCACTGCCAGTCCAGGGTACTTGGATTGCACCTGTAGGGGCTACTTCATCTCCAATGAGGAGCCCGGATGTAGTGCAGCTGGCAGGATGGTATTCCCTGGGGATGGTTTGGGGACAGCACTTTTTTCTGCATTTGATGCAGCTGTATTTTCCTCTATGATAGGGAACTTTGGAATGGACTGCACTTGTTATGTTATGTTATGTTATTTTGCATTTATATAGCGCCTTATATACCATTGGTATGGTCTGAAGGCGCGGGTGGGTTGAACGCCCTTGGGAACCGAAGTTTGGGTCAGTAGAGAGAGTAGAGAGAGTCCAAAAAGTGCGTGTGCGCACCAGGTATGTGTGCAGCTGGTGTGGAATTCAAGTGGTAGCTGCTTCTTAGCGGTAGGTGTGGTGGTTGAGAGATCAGGAGTATGTGTTCGCTCTGGCCGGCTTTATCCAGAACAAGTATAGCTGCGTTAGGCCTGAGGAGAACGCCTGGCTGGGGGGTGTGAAACCAGCAATGTTTACTTAGAGTGATGTGCGTGAGCGGGAGATGTAGATATGAGAACAGTTATACCGAATGGTGTCATAGTATCTCTGTGTTCTAGTTGAGTGGTGGTGTAAGGGAGCGAGTAAGCGTGGGGTGTGGTTTGATGTATGTTTTTCAGGAGTTCCCTGCATTCCAAAACAGGGTATGTATGTCACGCAGTTTCGTGCGGGCAGGTCCGTTCTATGCATTTTCATTTCAGGTGTTCAAGGTTGTCATACACATTCATGTCTGCTCGACATATTCATGTACTCTGGTTCACCTTGCATGCTCAAGTCTGTCCTTCATTTTCCAGTGTGCTTCACGTATGTTCTTCATGTGTTCCATACGTATGTACTCCTGTCCTTCTTGCGCATGCACTCCAGTCTACCCCGCGCTTGTACTTTTGTTTATCTACGCGCTCATCTGCTCTGTATACTCAACCGCTCTGTATACACATCCGTTCAGTGCGCTCGTTTGATCAACACACTTATCTGCTCTACACCCCCATCCAGTCATCCCACTGAAACCCTCAACATACTTTTCCTCAGCATACTCATTCGCTCTACCAGTCCATCTGCTCCATGCGTTTATCCACTCCACACACCCATCTGTTCAGTGGACTCATCCGCTCCTCAGACCACCACATACATTCTTCAACTCCGTATATACTTATTCGCTCCACGTACACTCGTTTGTTGCACATACTCGTCTGTTCCACACACTTGTCTGCTCCATATACACTCGTCCGCTCCAGACACTCGTCCGCTCCAGACACTCGTTCAGTCTACACACTCGTCCAGTTTACACACTCGTCCAGTCAACACACTCGTCCAGATTGGACACTCGTTCAGTCCATAACACTCATCTGGTCCACCCACTCTTCGGCACAACATACTACTCGTAGGCTTGACAATACTACTCGTCTGCTCTGTGTGTCCATCCATTCCACACACTCATCTGCTCTATGTATTTGTCCGCACCACATATTCATCTGCTTCACACACTCGTCCGCTCCACATTTTCATCCGCTCCATACACTCGTCCACACTACACATTCACTTTTCCGCTCTCTACATTTATCCGCTCTTGACATATATCCACTCTCCACACTCATCTGTTCTCCACACTCATCCGCTGTCTACACTCATCTGCTCTCCACACTCCTCTGACCTCCACACTCCTCCGCTCTCCATACTCCTCCGCTCTCCACACTCCTCCGCTCCCAACACTCCTCAGCTCTCCACATTCCACCGCTCTCCACATTCCACCGCTCTCCACACTCATCCGCTCCCCACATTCCTCCACTCTCCACATTCCACCGCTCTCCATACTCCTCCATTCTCCACGCTCAGCCACTCTCCACGTTCGTCTGCTCTCCACACTCATCCACACTCTTCCGCTCTCCACACTCAGTCGCTCTCCACACTCATCAGTGTTCCAGAGATGTGTTCTTTTTGGTGTCGAGGAAAGAATCGGATTGGGGGACACCTTCCTTATAAAGGTAAAAACTCACTGGGAGTTTGACAGAAGAAAGCCTGCTGTAAGGGTGTTTAATCCCTGTTGCTGTAACAAGTGACTCTTGCCTTATTGCATTATAAACCTAGTGCCTTGTTTCACAGGAAATGGAGGTGACAGGAAGGAATGAGAGATCCACAGAAAAGCAAGAGCGTGGATCCCTTTCTCAGGTCCACTGCATTCTCTCTCATTACCCTAACTCCATCCTCTTCCCATGCATGCATTCAAAAGACCTTTGGTGTCTAGCACCATGGTGTGAGGTGGGCATTTGTTAAGTGAGTGCCCCTTTGAAAGGAAGGTTCCCAAGAGATCTCCTGGTGAGAGCTCCTCTGCCTGAGGGGAGGCATTACCCTTCCCCCTGGGGATCCGTTTGGTGTGGCTTTAATAATTGTGTGCTCTTATCCCTCACTATACCATAACCAGGTATAGCCTATTCTTAGATTTACTCTGCCAGTAGATGAATAAGGCATCCATTATTATATCTTGAATCAGGGATGCAGAATTTAAATTGTAGTCTCTGTGCAGGGACGACGGGTCACAGCAGCTGTCAGGAATGCATATGTGACTTCTGAACTTGCCATGTGACACTGAAGATCATATGCTTCAGTTGTCAGTAGACAGGATCAGGGGCAATTGTATGCACTATGCTTTTGGCATGGAGCTTTAATGACAGAGGGGTCTGATTAGCAGACTTAAGTTTGAGAAACAAAATGACCTGCAAAATGCTATCATTTAATACAAATTTTAAAAAGCCACGGCTTCCACACCTTCACCAGGTGGCATTACTTCACAACAAGTCAATGAAAATCCAAACTGTCACCGACTCACTCACTTTGTAGTCTACTGCTAATCAATACCGAACTTGCCATCTTCCTTTGGACGACTTCCAACCATGCCAACAGGCATTTAAACAGTTGTTTGTTTAGCCACCATATCGTAACAAGTGTTATTCAAGGTATGATTAACCTATATTCATAATGAACCTGGTAGTGTTCATGACATTCACAACAATGCATGGGAAGCCCTAATACAAGGTGAAAAGCAGGACACACTCTAATAAGATAAAGATACTTCCTAGGCAATTAGAAATTCTGATAAACTGTATTGTATAATCGATTAGTGCATGGGCTGCAGTGGGGTCAACGTGACCATCCAGGATCGTAAAGTCTGACAATTCAAATCCTTACTCTTAACACTCAGAACTGCCTTTTGTGGAATGCATGCGTGACTGTGATCAAAATGACAACTGCTACGCAGGAGTGCAGGGATGAATTGTGAATACAACTCCTTCTCAGCCACACACTGCTACTTAAGGAGCAGTAATGCCAATCATAAAGGTGGGGCAGGCATAGCAAGACAGGTGTACCTTCTTCACCCATCAGGGTAGAGCTGGCAGAGGGCAGGCTATACTCTTCATGAGGGATGTGAGCTGGGACAGAAGCAAGGCAAAAAACAATAGTACTGGTTTACATAAACAGAAGCATGCCAAACTAAGGTTCTAATAAACTATGGTACTTTAATTAAACTAACCAATGAAAATAATAAAAACACACTACTGACCTAACCCTGTAAGGGAAAATAGGGAGAATACAGACTTTAAAATAAAGGGGATACTCTATGTTGAAGACCATGGTGAGTGGTTCACAGGTGCAGATTTCAGCAGCAAATGTCAAAGTTATTGGAGCGGTCAACAAAAGACAGAAAGTGGGGTCTTACAAATCACTTGGGCCAGGGGGACAGGAGCACTTCAAATACCTTGTAAATGCTTATCTTTGAGCTCAACAGCATTGATACAAACTTCAGAGTTCTTTGCTGTAGTCGAGCTTGTGTCCAAATGGTTTAGTTGCTCTTCCCAATGGCCAGTCAGCATCAAGATGATTTGAGACAAGTGCTCTGACTGGATCGAGTCAGTGCTCAAGAGAGAGGTTGAGCCGGAGCACGATGGTGGCTTGACTCACCTACCTCCACAGCAGTGAATCATTTAAGCAGCATTGTAGTGGTCCAAGCCCCGCTTTCGGTACGTGAGCCGCATCATCACTTGTGGGATGACTCTTGCACTGCCCCAGTGAGCTCTGAGGTGACGGGCCTGTGGGAGACACCAGAACTCAGAAAGCGGTTCCCTCTATCGAAGAGAACATGCGTCACCTAAGATGGTGGTCGGCCACCAAAAGAACGTAGTGCTGTGACCTATGCAGACAAGGAGGAAAAGGTCGGAGCAGACACCCCTGGCGAGAGGCAGGCTCGGATCCTAACTCCTTCCCCATCGTAGCCCGATGCGATCATCCCTCGCAGATGCGCCAAGGGTTGGAGATGCCCGACACGCTACAGCAGAGGAGCCAGTGGGTGGAGGAGCGGGCACAAACACTTCAGAGCAGACGGCAATAAGGGAGGGTGCATAACACAGACAGGAGTCCCTGTATGGGGCCTGTAGGCCCCACTGGAAACCTCTCGCTCCCTTCCCTACTACATCTATGAGAGAGGGAAAATTGGGCTGACAACCTTCCCCCTCGCCTGGTGAACAGAATGGACAAGCCTGCGGTGGTGAGTCGGGCCATGGGCTTTGGTCGGTCCCCATTGAACAAGAAGTGTCCCTTAGGTTATCTTCTTGCGTTCCCCCAGTTGTAAGGGGGGGCTTCAGTGAGAGGAGTTCCCAGTGATGGACACATTTAAAGGTCTGGTTGGCAGCATGCAAAGTGCACAGTGGGGGGAGAATTACAAGACACTGATAAATACCCTGGTCCCCATTGGCCATACAGGTTGAATCCTGACCCCATAAGTGCGAGGTATACCTTCAGTGGGAAGCTCTACAGGATAAAGTCTGGCAAAGGAAAGGAGAAAGCAGCCTCCAATATTGGAGACTTACTGCACCTAGTCAAGTCAGCCACGATTGGGAACAGTGACCTCCGAACAGCTACCCGAGGATGCGGGTTCGCATCCAGCAACAAAAGGGGACAATGTGCAGGTGCTTTGGTCCATCCAGAAGGATATGTTGACAACTCTACAGGAAAAGAAAGGCTCCTTTCAAGAACTGGCACAGTCAGTGTTAAATGTTGAGTAGTGTATGCGTGGCTGGGAAAATGCCGACTGTAAACATAAGTCTAGCTATTCCAATCTCGAGGGTTTTAGATCTAGAATGATATCGAGCACGCTTGGAGGATAAGGTGGAAGATACCACAAACCGATATCGTAGGAATAATATTAGCATTTGTGGGATTTCCAAGAGAAATAGCGACTAAAGATCTGGAGGCATATGGACAAGACCTGTTCACTGAGATAGTAGGTGACACCCCGGGAATAGATGTTACCCTGGACCATGCTCACAGAGTGTTCTCAAACTTTCAACAATGGAAAAACCTGGGTCCTGACTTCCTGGTCTGAGTAAATCTTTTCAAATCTAAGGAACTGATCCTAAAAAAGACCCGGTCGCTGAATACATTCCCTTTTATGGACAGTACTATCAACTTTTTCCAAGGTGTGGCCCCATGTACTATCGAAAAATGCTGACTAATGAACCTGCTCACCCAATGGCTGCATGGCAAAGAAATGCAATATAAGTGGGGTTATCCGTTCAGAATCATCTTTACACATGAATGAGTCCAACATCAGCTTTCTAATATCCAAGCAGCATTGATGGTGCTTACGATCCCACAAGAGGAAATTACTTTGCCGGACAAGTCACAGGTGTAGGCCCCCCACCATGACTGGTCCCTCCCACTGTCAAAGAAATGAAGGCTCAGAGCCCGCCAACGACCATCACAAGACAGACGGGAGAGAGGACACCATGGTGGTGTCGTGAGGGGGACCCCATGGTGGTCAATGCAGTTTTTGAGGCTTCGGGCCCAATTTTGGCTGGGAGTAGGAGAATCTATGTAAATGAGGGGCAGGATTGGTATGCTATGATTTTCCAGTTGGAATATAGTGCACGGTTGCATTGAGAGCATGCGTCCCAAGTTAGGGAATATACCTGATGGTTCCCCATGACAGAGTTTATTAATTTATTTTTTTATGATCCAGTGCAGGTTTGAATACAAAACAGGTTTGTGATTGCTTGCAGTATCAGAGTGGTACTTAAGAATGCATCTAATAAAGGCAATAGGATTCCACATTCAGATGATTATTGCATATGGCGAGTGGAAGAGAAGAATAATGAACTATGGGACTCGGAAATGAGCAGCTGGACTGTGATTGAGATTTCTATTCAATGTTTAGCGACTCGGGCAGATGGGAACTAGGTAGTCTATTGAGTAATGCTATCGGCTGTTAAAATAACTTCCCTGAATGTACAGGGGTTGAACTGCCAAGTAAAATGGAAGAGTATCTTAAGTAAATTAACAAAGCTAGGAGCAGATATAGCACTGCTCCAGAAAACCCACTCCTCAAAGTAGACTGGCCAAGTAACCGCTGCAGAGGGTTTCCCCATCAATTCTTCATATCCTCCCAAAGGAAAACGACAGGGGTGGCCATACTAATCAGTAGGGTATTGCACTTTCAAAAACTGGTGGAAGTAAGGGATGATCAGGGGAGGTACATTGGGTTTCGCATACAGATAGGTGGACAAGAATATTCTCCCTTCTCAGTATAGGGGCCCGACGAGAATCAGAAATCCTTTTATGAGAGGCTGTTTCTGCGTATTGGCCAATTTCAGAGGGGTGGATTAATGGTTGGGGGGGGGGCTTAATGCTGGGCTCGATGTGCGTATGGATAGGGCTGGTCATGGGTGAGTTGGGGGTCCTAAATGCCCAGAATTTTTACAGAAAGTGAGAGCAGACCTAAGCTTAATGGACGCTAGCCAATATTCTATCCTGACACAACTGTAGAGGAGCAGGTAAATGTTTTCTTACCAGTTCCCACCCCCTCACCACTGTCATATCGAAACAGTCAAAGGAAAGTCATAGATGGGACCTATGGTATCCTTCCTATACCACATTGAGTGTATGAGAGATGTTATGCACTCAGCCAGCCATACAGAATGTACCCTCGCACTGAAAGTGTGGAAGGATGTCGCATGGAAGAAAGCTGCATGGAAGGATGTCTCCTGCCGAGATGTCAGAATGCATCTGTGAACATCATGGACGGACGTTAAAGTAAAATCTGTTGAGCATGAATTGATGACATAAAGAAGGTATATGAACCTATGTTGTAACGATGTGGAAATATTAACTGAAGCACTGAGAGTAACATGCATTTAAAGCTAAAGTAATCATGTATCTAAAGAAAATGAAGTAACTCACTTACTAAAAACTGTAAATATGCAGTAATGCAAGGTAGAAAGACAAAACAGCCCCGTGAGCAGACCCGACAATAAGTCAAGGTTTGCTCAGAGCTAAGATGCTATTTTGGGGCATAAGCGCAAAGCACAAAGGGAATACATGGATAAGCTCTGAATGTGAAATATTCTTTATAGATGGAAGAAGATGAAAACCTCTGTGAGAGCCAAACTGGCGGTCAATTAAAAGTGCATAAAGTTCATATGAGATAGAATGAGCAAGTATCTAGAGGCCAAGAGGAGCAACAGCACCATGCATAATTAAATCAAATAGCAGTAAATGGGGCAGAAAGGACAACATTTGTGGTCTTTTCACACGTGACTCAGAAGTCAAAAACAAAGGTTATTCATTAGTGCCATAAGCTAAGATAGTGGTGTGTTCACACTCCCTTTAATGTTCCAGGACAGCGAGCAGCAACAGGGTCAACTACAAACGGAAGCCTTTGGCTGATGGTCTACCGATGACAGATGATAGAATAATTGTGAAAATTGTGAGTAGTCTGACCGGATTCCAACACCTAGGTTTCGTTTCACATACAGGTTGGGATAGAAGTAGATATGTTCCCTTCACCAATCCCTTCCCTCAATAGGTTTTGTATTTTGCCACGTAGAATTACATCATAGATGAAGCATATTGAGGTATAAGACCTCCATGTAATAAAACTTGGCTGTGAGTGTGCAAGAATCAGTCCGATGTCTGCCAGTTGACCCTGCTTTATTAAACTGAGACTAAAGTAGTACTTTGCCATACTCTTTGAGTCTGCCCGATTATTTGGTCTGAGTTCTATAATTGTAATTCCATCTAGCACAATAGGTGCTTCAAGGTGCTAGAGCACACAAGAGACTACACATACTTTTCCCAAGTACATCATAGTTACTCCGTGCTTGACTACTTTTTATCTTCCAGAGCGAAGGCACCCCAGCTTTCTGCTGCGACTGATAACTATAACAAAACCTGATGTGGTAATCTTTCTCAACAAAATAGAAGTGGTCGATCAAAACTAAAGACTGAGCTATTTTCAGCTTGAGTTCTTCTTGGGTTCCCTGTTTCCAGTTCAACATAGTTCCAATAAAGAATCAGTTAAATAATGTTTGACGAAGTTCTGAAATTACCTTCTCCAAGTTCAAATCTATCACAGTTCGCACACAACTGAGTTCCACAAGACTGTAACAGGACACTCACTTTGGGTTTCATCTGCTCTAAGATCAAAAAGAAAATACCGGGTCTGATTGACATTCCTTCAGGTTTGCTTCAGAAATTATTTCACAGTTCTTTACAGCTTGTTCATCATTTAGGGTTTCCGTGGTCTAGGCGCAGTTGTCGGACCACACGAGCCACCCATCACAGGTCACGCAACTATTAGTCCTGCATATTAGGAGACTTTCTGGTCTAGGTGCAGTTGTCAGACCACACAGTTCACCCATCACAGGTCACGCAACCATAAGTCTCCCCAAAGCTGTTGGGCCGCTTTTAGACTCTTCTGCCTTGTCCTTCCACTTTCCACACTTGTATTCTTTATAACCCTTTTTGATATGTTTGCACATATACCGCTGTCCCCAACTCCTCAATCCTTCATATGTCTTTGATTCTGTCAATGCTGCTCTTATTTGATAGTGCTCATTGACATATCTATTAAAGTGTTTATTCACCATTCAGCATATCGTAGTTTACTCATTTGGCAGTTTTCCTTCAGTTCGGCATTCAATATAGGTAACATTTACTTGTGCACGTTTGAATGGCCACTTTCTTTCAGTTCGATATTCAATAAAGGCAGCATTTCCTTGTGTTTGTTCAGTTAGAGTTTCTCTTTCAATTCAGGATTCAATATGGTGGTATTCACTGGGGTTTACTCAATTAGCGGTTTTCTTTCAGTTTGATATTTAATATGAGTAGCATTCACTCAAATGCAGGAACTGTTACTTATTTAAAGTTCTTTGGGAGCGCTCCAGTCAACTCAGTGTCTCCTGACACTTACCTGCTTTCGTGGCTCCTCCCAGAAGCTCTCCCTGAACCAAACAACTTTCAGTTTGTTCGCTGGACCTGTTTCCAAATGCGGTCGGCACCTCTGTTCTGCTCCAGACACGGTCCGCATCCCCGCCGTCTTCGCAGCTCCAGCTGCACTGGGCTTGGACGAAGCCGGCTTTTCTCTCTCCTCTGTTATCTGGCAGTGCATGCTGCCCGCCTTCACAGCAGAGGGTTCCCGGTCCGGCAAAGCTCCTCTGGCAGGTCTCCCAGAATAGTTGCCGGCATCGCTGCTCTTTGGCTTGGTCCCAACACAGCAGATTCTCATCCCACTCTCTCCTCTCTCTGCTTTTGGGCACTAGCATTTATGCTCTTTATCATTATTAACAGGCTACAGGTGAAAAGGGTTAGTTAATTTCCTGACCTTGTGTAAACCTGTTAGTGTGACATGCCTGACTTGCATTACTAAGTGCATGCAGACCCCTCTTCTTCGTCCCAGCACCATAGTGGTGATTACAATAGGAATTGTGCATTACTGTTATGTGCCTCTTCCTCGTATCAATACTTGATGGGAAACTACAGGGAAAAACTGGAAGAGAATCACAATATCCCATTAAGACTGAGGGAGGGTTGAGTAGGTCAGTGTTAGAAAAAGGGAGATACCATGTCTTGCCTTCAGGTACTGTAAGGAAGGCATGGTATCAAGACACACACACAAGTGTTCACAGTTCAAGGGTATTTATTGAGCTTCAATTGTGTTTGAAAAACACCTATCTAAACCTAACTCTAAAGATGGGAGCAAGCCGCTACCATCAAATAATATTAACAGAGTCCTATTCAAGTCTATCAAAATAAAAGGGCCTATGCTAATAAACCTATTGCCAATCCTTACTTCAAAATACAAATAGTGTGAGGAAACAATGTTATCCTAAAGTGTTCAAGAAATGATGTCAGGATATTCAAGTCATTGGCTTCCCTTCCCCACTTTTTCAGCACGGGACAAGGCGGCACACTCGAGTATAGCACAGTCTCTGGCTTCTGTAGCATGAGCGTGCAATACACAACTTTAACATCATGGCCTCTGTGCCAAAGTCTCTTTGCCATTCAAAGTCTCTTTTCCAGAAGGCCTGATGCAATACGACAAACAGCAAAGTTCCTTTCTCTTTAGGGTTTCACACATACATATTCTCATGTGATTTTCTTTTCACCCCGGGTGCCCCTCTGCCGGGCTCATAACCACCTTCTTAGGATTTCACACATACAAATTCTTGGGTGATTTGCTGTTCACCCCGGGTCCCCCCTCTCCCGGGCTCAGAACCACTTCAACACAAAACCTCCCCAGGTGATTTTTGCTTCACCCAGGATCCCCCTGCGCAGGGCTCAGACCCACTTTAACAAAAAGCTTTCAACTGATCTCCCTCTGCCGGGCTCGGACCAACATTATCAACTTTGCCACAAATATTCTTTAATGTATCAACATCGAAGACTTTCGATTGTGCACATGCTTTTGCTTGACCCATCGCAGGACCACTTTGATTCACATTTCTCTACACCTCTTTCACTTTTCAGCTGGATACCTTACAGAAATCTTTGATTGAGCACCCACGTGGTGCCGGACTACTCTGTCAAAGGTATTGTATTTTCGTTTCAAAGTTCAATCACTGATCAGCAGTTCAACTTTACTTGAGTCTTTCATCACACAGATTTCAAACAATGTTAATTCCAGCACTCACCATACAATGTTGCCACTTGCAACCTTGGCTTCAACACAGACCAGCCTTGTATCTGTCTCACCAACTCACCGCCTGTGTTGATTTCACTGACGCTGCTTTGTTCTTTGAGCCAAGGAACGTACCACAGTGTCTGGTAATTCTCCTCGCCTTGATTCTTGATGTGTGAGGGCCCCAGGTATATCCGACACACAACATTCTTCAGCCTGTTTACATGGTCTTACACTTTCAAATCTCAAGGGCTCATGAAAGCAACAGTTTCTTGTCAAAAAGGTCAAGGGAAATTTCCTCCCTGCAATCCCCTTCTGTTTCGCCATCTTTCTCCTTTTGTTAAACTGCCATCTTGGAACTGCTGTTTCCTTGTGTACTTTGCCTCACTCAGAGTGTGCTGTTGTGCTCCGCCTTTTATCTGTGTGGGGAAGTGTAATGGTAGTCAATGGTAGTCAGGTGTGAGTGATTGTCGATAATCACCTGATCTTGCCTGACCATCGTTTTGGGAGCTGTCTGTCACGCACGTCACTCACTCTCCCCCCAGTTCTTCTAGGGCTCCCATTTCCCACCCCTGTACCTCCAGTTCCCCCGTCCTCTGGCCCGGTTCCGGGACTCATATGTGCTTTCCTCAAATCCTCAGGTGCCACGGCGCCAAGTGCCACAGCGCAAAGTTCGGCATGCTGCTTGCTCACGGAGACGCCCGGTCCATTGGCGTCTTCCCTAGAGCTTGCGAGACCGGCTTCTTCCGCGTCACATGACCACCCCCTCCCGCTCGCGTGTTTCTAACCTACGCTCACGTGATGCGGTCAAGGCTCGTGTGATCGGGAGGAAATAGCAGCGCTAGTATTTTAACGGCTGCATCATAGGGCTTCGGTGCTTCACAGCTGTTCTCTTGGACTTCTGTACGGCGCTATTCTTGTCTTTTGTCACTTCTGGATTTTGGACTCGGATTTCACCACGCTCTGCTATCGGATTACCCCAGGCTCTGGTTTCTACTTCTTGGATTCATTGCTACGACCACGGACTGCCTCTCGGATTCCTATCCACTACGTTCCGCCTTCATTGTGCGGATTCTGGTACCCGGTGGGCCCGGCTCTCGCAACACTGCTGGGATCGCTACACTGCTAAAGGAACAGCCTTGTTGGGTTTCGGAACCTCCCCTATAGGTACAACTGATTCTCCACAGACACCTCCTGGTAAGACCGTTCCACTTATTTGTTGATCGGTTTTTGATGCTGTTTGGCTTAATACTTAACCGGTGTTTCCCTTACAGTGGTTCGGGGTTCCACGAGTTCCGCAGTTCCGGAAGAACATCTCCCATCTGTGGCCTCAAAGGTTGTACAGAGAGTGGCTTAGATTCTCTCTGTGCGGCACTTGTGGACAGAGGACTCTTCGACTACACGACAGTCAAGACACAACACTGTCAGGTATACGGCTCGGGTGTTAGTCCATTTTCTCTCATAGCTGCTTGTCCGTGAGAAAGTGTTTGTGTTGTAAAGGGGGAAGAGGCAGGGGCAGATGGAGTTCCGAAATATCCTACTTAATGGGATGGGTTAAAGGTGTTAATGGGAAGGGGATACTGCGTCTCACCATCCAGTGTCCCACTCCCACTCTCTGAAGTCCCCTCATCCAGGTGATCCTCCCGCACTGGTCCACACAGAGGAACTGGATCCAAAAGCGATGGCCGTGCCCTGGCTACCTGGATGACAGATCCCTGGGGACTAGTGGGTGAGACACCTTCTGGTTTCTCACAGTATCATCTCTCCAATCCACAAGGACCCTCCACCCAGGTAATCCTCCCTCGATGTTCACCCCCAGGGTCGGGCTTCCAAAGTGATGGCCCTTCCCTGGCCACCTGAATAGAAGATCCCTGGGGAGTAGATGTGAGAGTACCTTCATGTTTCTTACATGAGGGAAGGGGACTTGCTCCACAATTCCTAGATAAATGTGCATACTTGCAAAGCCCACACACACTCAACCAGTTATAGGCCATAGTTGGCCTTTTACATTTTGGGCCCTCATACATGGCAGATTATGCAGAATTAGTGAAACCACTATATGACTTATTGAAGCACAATTTCCATCCAACAGACTGGAGAGGAGAGCACACATGCATCATGCATCATGTTTAGCAACAGATGACTCAACGTAGTCCTCTTCAGGACAGAAAAACAGATAAAGAATTAGAAGTGACAGTATGGGGGTCATTATGACCCTGGCGGTAGGGGGTTAACAGGGCCGGTAGAGCTGCCGGCCCCGTTAACTCCCTACCGCCTCATTATGAGGTCTCCTTGCGGGACCCGTCCCGCGAGCAGTCCAGCATGCTAACAACGGGTCCATCATTAACGGGCCCGTTGTTAGCATGCTCCCCATTCTCATTGAGCCCTATAGGGGCTCGAATGGGAATAGGGATGGGTTCCTGGAATGGGGAAATACCGGGCCCTCCAAGGTTGGTATGGCCTGATATTTCCCCATTCCAGGAACCCGGACCCGGTACCTGGAATGAGGGTAGCCATGCCGCAAATAGCGGCATGGCTACCTCCAGGGACGTAATGACCCCCTATGTCCTGGTCCAAAAGCTTTTACATATGTAGTATGTAACCATGGGGAGACAACCCCCATAGAACACCATCACATGTCTATACAACTCCAGAGCTGAAATGTGCTCCAGAAGAAAAGATACTAGCTGCAGTACAAATAATAGTGCAAAGGGAACGCACATTAACTGCAAACAAAATTATGCACATAAATACACTGTTAGTGCAGTTAAAAGCAGCTACAGGCCCTAGTATTGTAAATGCAAAGGCACTACAACTAGCTGGGTTCAATGGGCCATGATGCAGACAGCACAAGTTATACAATATCACTGTAAACCAGAACTACTACAAATGGATGAACTGGAATGATGTCTACAACCAAAAGTAGATGCAGCAGTACCAGTCATCCCACTTTGGATGTTTGCAAATGTATTATATTGTGATGGAACTGCTGTTACAACAGCTGGGGCATTCTCCAAGTATTCTGCTGTCTGTGCTGCTGTAAATGGGCGATTCAACCATAACAATGAGTTTGAACACCAGGATACCCAAACAAAACATTTAGGGTATATGTCAGCTGAGGTTGATGAGTTACAAGGTCTCTTCCTGGCACTAAAACACATCATTGATCCACATAAGCCCATCCTAATTGTGTCTGATTCGACTATTGGGAAATGAGAGGCAGACACAAAGAGGTAATATTTTCAACAAGAGACATTTTGATTAAAGAAAAAGGATTTGGATAAAGGCCTCTCTTTAACTATTCTAACCAGAGTTTCACTGCCTAGGAATCTAAAACTAAGGATCAGTCTATATCTCGTTGTCAAAACAAATAAACAGTCCTTGGGCCTCATTACGAGTTTGGAGGTAGCCATGCTGTTTTTAGCGGCATGGCTACCCCCAAACTCAGGTCCAGGTCCGGGTCCCGCAAAAGGGGATTTACCGGGCCATTCCGACCTTGGAGGGACGGTAATTCCCTTTCGTGGGACCCGGTACGTCCCCATTCCCATTGAGCCCTGATAGGGGCTGCTCAGAAAATGACACCCATCACCGCAGCACAGACGCAACTTGCTAGTTTGTCATCTCCTCCTCTGTGTCTCAGATAGGAGACCTGTACAGCTCACAGCTGCATGGGTTCTACTCCAACATCCCCAGCAGGAGGGGGACCTCTCAGAGCCTGAGTCGTCTGCGGAACAGGTCTAAAAAAGTCACATTGTCAGCATTCTGTACGTCTTTCTGTCAGGCAATGATCACTTGGTCAATCAAGGCCTGAATAGATACAAGTTCTGGTGCAGGGACCAGCTTGTCTTTATATTCTTCCGTCAATCCTCTGAAGAACAATGGGCCTCATTAGGACCCAGGCGTTAAGGGGTTAACGGCGCCGTAAAAGGTGTTGGTGCTGTTAAACCCTTAACGCCTTACTACGAGGTCCCTTTGCCGGACCCCACCTTAACGGCTGGTCCAGACCAGCCGTTAAAGTAAGGGCCCGTAAAGGGACTCTCAAGGTAAGTACGGTACCGCAATTTGTGGTACCGTACTTACTGCCTTCCCCATTCCCATTATGCCCTATGGGGCAAAAATGGGAATGGGGAAGGGCCATGGTGGCATGGGGAATTACTGCCCCGGCAACCTTGGAATGGGGTGGTAATTCCCCATTCCGCAATGGCGGACTCCAGCATCGACCATGGTGCAAATAGCACCATGGTTTTCTGCCGGAGTCCTAATGAGGCCCAATGGGCCTCATTGCAACTCAGGCGGTAAGGGGTTTACGGCGCCGTAAACAGCGCCGACCCTTACCGCCTAAGTACGAGGTACCTTAGCGCCATGGAGGTTTTAACACCTGCTTTTAGCCCCAATGGGGCAAAATGGGAATGGGGAAGGGTAAATGGGAAAATGGGGATTTACCGCCCCGCCAAGGTTGGAATGGGGCGGTAAATCCGCCAACCACCATGGCGTAAACATAGTTTACGCCATGGTGGTAAAGTCACGGCCCAGGCGGTAACTTACCGCCTGGGTCGTAATGAGGCCCAATGTCTTTTGTGTCTCTTCTGGCCATAGGTCTTCATTGGCCAACTGGTGAAACCGGCTGATGTAGAGGATAATATTCTGTGATCCTTGTTTGATGTCTAGAAAAAGATTTTGGGCTATGGTTGCTTTGTTAGCCGACTGGAACACCTCAAGAAAAGCCTTTTCAAAGTCTGCGAAAGAATCTAGAATTGGGCTCCTAGCCGATATGTAAGGTGTTTCCCAAGCAAGGGCATTCTCAGTTAAATATTTTAGGATATATCCTATCTTGGCTCTGTCACTCACAAAATGCACAGGTCGAAATAAAAACTGTTATCAGCAATGGTTACAGAATTCAGTAAGGGTCCTGGGGTCTCCATCGTATTTGATAGATCCTGAAGAGGCCATAGTGCTTTCTGCCAGAGGTGCCACAGTATGTTGGACAATAGTGTCTTTTAACAACTGGTTCTCTTGTTTTAGGGTTGCCATTTCCTGGTGAAGTGCCACCACTTCATCCCTTAACTCCTGAATTGCCTCCATATCGTCAGTGTCTGGAGTGAGGCGTCTCAATCTGTCAAACAGTACTGAGTGCAGGCGTGCACCTGAGCGTGAAGACCATTCAGCAGGGGTCGCCACATTGTCTGTGGTGTTGTTAAAGAAAGGCGGTACCAAAATAAAAACTACACCTGCCAACTCACTGTAAACAATGGATCAGGGGCTAGGTGCAGGGTTGGTCTTCCTGCACCATGAGAGGGTGCCCCAGATTAACGTGATGCAGGAACAGTGCAAAGCACTTGACTGGGGCACCACATTGGAATGAATTGCAGTCAGGACAAGAGAGCGGACCGCAACAAAACAGGTATTTGCCAGAGGGCAGGCATCAAGGAGCAAGGCAAGGTAGGTAAGGCCAGATGGAGTAGAACAGAAGGCAAAAGAAAGACTAGGCAAAGAATCAGGGCAAGGTAGCACCCAGAGCGCATGCACGGAGAGCAGATGAAAGCAAGGGGTGTAGTCAACAAGAAAGTTGCGACGCGCCAAGCGAGGCGCTTCCTGTTCTTTTATCCCTTGGCACCATAAAGAGGTTGTTGGGGTCTGGGTGCCTGCAGCGCCTGAACTGGCATGCATGGTCACATGACCGACAACGTGACATCCGTGAAGCTCTGGCAATGCATGGCAGTGCCCACTGATCCTGGGCAACCGCCATCGAGGGGGCCAAAGTCACTGTCACGAACATGGGAACAGTGGAGTGGAGGCCAGGCGGAGCGTAACAATGGACCTACCACATGTAGAGACTTGTTCAAGCTCCACTGCTTGCTTTTACTTGTCTCAAGCTTCCCCATATGGACCTTTCACATATGAAGACTTGTTCAAGTTGCACTTCTCAACTTCTTCAACAACACTTATTTGCTTAGGACAATGCTTCCTCCAACTATCCCCATATGACTTCTTCCTGCATGGAGACTTGTGCAAATCTTGCCTTTCAGATTCTTTATTAACATTCACTTTCTTATAGTCACATTTGCTCCAGCATTCCCCATATTGACATTTCAGGCATGAGAAATTGTGCAAATACGGCATTTCAAATGCACTTGGTTGGTATTCAAATATCACTTTTAACTGTCTGTGTGCTTGGCAGGACACCCTGGGGTTCCCCCTATCTTCGGGGAGAACTCACTGGTGTTTCCTGGAGCCTGCCTTGCTCCTCCGAGTCTCTCGCTATGCCGATACCACAGCCTGATAACCAACAGCCCAGAAGCACCTCTGAGTTCTCATGTGGTCTACTCCAGCACATCTGCCTCCTCGTGATGCTGTTTTGACATTTGCTTCGTCCGTACTGCGCCTTCTCTCTCCGACTCCACACACCCCACCTGCTGACTGTCAGTGGAAGTCATCTTTAAATGTCCTGTGTAGCTAGTTGATGCCACAACAACTAGACATCCTGTTGTGTTTAGGGCTTCTCTCCATCCACATTAACTCCTTGTCCCTCTTCTTCGTCTCAGTACCTGAGCCACTATGGGAGTTGGAGTCCATATGATTAATGGATGTTTTAAGGCGATTATGCCATCATCATGAACAGCAGATTTTACTTGTGTTTTTTGTATTTGTAAAGTATGAATAACATGCAGTCGAGGGTGCTTGACAAGAAGGGGTTTGGGGATTTTACAGTTAGAGGGATGATTGTAATAAGAATAGGCCATCCGGGATCTTGGAATTGTAGAGTCTTCCTCACATTGTGGAGAAGAATACAGTAGCTCTACTGAGGAAATCATCACATCTCCCTGATAGCCATCTCCTCCCACGTGATCCTCCCTCATAATACCACCCCAGGATCAGGAAGTGTTTGCCATCCCCTGGCCACGTGGGAGGGGATTTTAGGCTGGGGATCAGTGATGACTCCACAGGATTCATTATACTATGTAGTACAAGGTTATAATTTTGGCCTTCAATGGTGGCAAGCCAACTCTTTCAGAGATTCTAAAGGCATGCCAATATTGTCAAAACAAATTTGGCAAAAAGTATGGGACCTCAAAAAGGCTAGACCTTTCATCTGGGTTAAGCACACAAAAGAGATTCTGTGCACAGTGCAGGCAATACGCTTGCTGATCAGTCTCCAAGACAGTTGACTGCACAAAAGATGGTAGCAGCATGAACGCGCTGAGCTACATACATAGAGGAGGACATGAAAAGAGTTTTGGGTGCAAACAGTCCTAACCCACCAGAGTTCCCTACTGATTATAACTACTCTGTAAAAGAGACTACAGTGATAGTCACTATATCTAGGTTAAAATTAGGGCCTGTTAACAGGGTCCAACCAAACAAGCAGAATACATTAAAAGTAATCTCTGCAGCAGATGCAAGTGTAGCAGCAAACCACTTTGGGGTTCCTGGAAAAGAATCACAGCAAAGACACACTTGGACTGTACTACCGACCTCCTGTGAAGGTACTGAAATTTATTGGCTCAAGAACAATAGTCCTACCAGCCCTGCCTCCTAAGAAAGGTACTTGTCAAGTACTAGTTAACCACCTTAAGCCAGCTCCTGATGGTTACGCACCTGTTCCCAAGGAAGGAGACTCTCTATCGTGAACACCCAGACCAGCAGGCAAGAATAGAAGCACGTGTGACGTTAGTGAAAACTCCAGAAACCTCAGAAACCTATGAGACAATGTCTATTTTTCTAGGAACAGATGAGCCAGAAACAAGGCTAGAAGTAAAGCAAGGTCCATCCAAAGGATGTTCGACCAAGAACCGTACACATTGTGTTGGGGCAGTGATCCTGTTCTGCACCTTGCTGTGGATAGGCCTTCTCACCTTTTTTGTCTGATTGACTTTGGGACATTTTGTAATCCCAATGGAGATCCCAATGAACAACAGAAAGTTCAACATAACACATTTAGCTGTAGAACATACACTACATAAGAGGGAGGTGCATGAGAGAGGAGACTCAACACAAATAAGCATAAACCCACTAGAATTAGGGCAATTCTGGACACAGCAGTATAAAACCTACAGTGTGCCTAGTATGCAACTCCAGGCACATACATTATCAGTGAGAGATGAATCTATGCTAGTGAACCCCAAAATGCAGATCACAGATACCTATAGAAACCTGTTGTGAGCCAAGATAGAAGCTTTCGCTGAAGGAGCACTGCTAGATCCTGAAGATGATCTAGAAAAGAAAATGACATGGCAGACCATATATGTTTTGGGAAATATGTAAACACCTTCCTTTTTTACAAACAAAAACGAGTGTGGTGGCCAAAGAAAGCCAGCTGTGAGGATTGTCCTGTTCCTTTTTTGAACTCACCATCCGAGTTTAAGGCGCAATTTCCTTACGCACCAAAATTCCAGGTGGAGGTAGAGCACAGAGCGCTGAATTAATACATATTTTCCCCACCACCCACAAACGGCCAGTTTGTGTGGCCAACACATTCCGTCGTATATGATAAAACATTCTATGCCACAATGACCAAGAAAACATGACAAGAAAAAGTCCCTCTTAATGTGACATGGGGGTGAAGCTTGGCAAGCACATGGAACAGACACTCTAGATCTAGCATGTAGAAATCCTCAATGTACTTCCTCATTTCCACCAATTATTCGACAATGTGCTGTTCATAAGCTATATACGAATATCCAGAATGGCAAGCGAAAGAGGGTGTATTTCGGTGGATAACCAACCAGCTTAACAAAGCAATAAAGGAAAATACATATGAACATATTACAAATGTCCCAGGCATTCCAGTACATTGGAACCTTGGCGGCAATAAGTGGCATAAAAGGCACAATGGTATAGGTGTAGGACCTTACACAGTTGGAACTACACTAAGGGGGTAATTCATAGAATTTAGCGCACAAGTGGCGCACGCGGCTGGCGCACAGTGTGCACGTGCGAATCCCTGCGCCAGCCGCGTGCGCTAAAATCCATTTCCGCGCACAGCGTATTCATGGATTCCAGCTACCAAAACCAGCCGTGGCGCACAGTGGCGCAGCGACCCTGCAACAGCGCCAGTTACGCCCCCTAGAACGCCTCTCGCGCAGGGAAAAGCCATCAAAATCCCCAATCCAGCGCAAAGGGCTGCGCTAACCCTGTACCAGCACGACAAGCGGCTGGTCATTTCAGCTGGGTACCTGTATTTCAGGGGTGTGCTGGAAGTTCCACACGCGATTCCATCAGGGTACGTGTACATCAGGGGTGCGTGGGAAGTTCCACACGCGAATGTCCTGGCTATGTGTATTTCGGGGTGCGCGGGAAGTTTCACACGCGATATCAGCAGGGTATGTGTATTCCAGTGGTGTGCTGGAAGTTCCACACACGAATGTCCTGGCTACGTGTATCTTGGGGTGCGCGGGAAGTTTCACACGCGATATCAGCAGGGTACGTGTATATCAGGGGTGTGCGGGAAGTTCCACACGCGAATGTCCTGGCTACGTGTATCTTGGGATGCGCGGGAAGTTTCACACGCGATATCAGCAGGGTACGTGTATTCCAGGGGTGCGCTGGAAGTTCCACACGCGAATGTCCTGGCTACGTGTATCTTGGGGTGCGCGGGAAGTTTCACACGCGATATCAGCAGGGTACATGTATATCAGGGGTGCGCGGTAAGTTCCACACGAGAATGTCCTGGCTACGTGTGTTTCGGGGGGCGCGGGAAGTATCACACGCGATTCCATCAGGGTACGTGTATTACAGGGGTGTGCGGGGAGCACCACACGTGAATTGCACATGTGGGTCCTCCCAGGTGTTCCCTCTACACCCTTCACGGCCCCTGCAGGTGGCCCACACCACAGGGGCCTACCCTGCACATGTCCTGCAGGCACCCCATCCACCATGGCCATGCCCCCCAGCCAACCCACATGTCACCTTGCACTACTGCCCACCAACGCATGTCCCCCTGCACCCCCAGCCACCAGGGGCAGCCTCCACCAGGCCCCCACCCATGTCTCCCATCACCCCCACCCCCCAGCCACCAGGGGCAGCCTCCACCAGGCCCCCACTCATGTCCCCTATCACCCCCACCCCACAGTAGTGCAGGAGCAGCCTCTACCAGGCCCCCACCCATGTCTACCACCACCCCCACCCCCCAGCAGTGCAGGGGCAGCCTCCACCAGGCCCCCACTCATGTCTCCCATCACCCCCACCCCCCAGCCACCAGGGGCAGCCTCCACCAGGCCCCCACTCATGTCCCCTATCACCCCCACCCCCCAGCAATGCAGGGGCAGCCTCCACCAGGCCCCCACCCATGTCTACCACCACCCCCACCCACCAGCACTGTGGGGCACCTGCCAGCAGGCCCCCACTCATGTCCAACTCATGTTCCCCTGCACCCCCATCCCCCAGCACTGTGGTGCACCCTCCACCAGGCCCCCACCCATGTCTCCCATCAACCCCACCCCCCAGCCACCAGGGGCAGCCTCCACCAGGCCCCCACTCATGTCCCCTATCGCCCCCACCCCCCAGCAGTGCAGGGGCAGCCTCCACCAGGCCCCCACCCATGTCTACCACCACCCCCACCCCCCAGCAGTGCAGGGGCAGCCTCCACCAGGCCCCCACACATGTCCCCTATCACCCCCACCCCCAGCAGTGCAGGGGCAGCCTCCACCAGGCCCCCACCCATGTCTACCACCGCCCCACCCCCCAGCAGTGCAGGGGCAGCCTCCACCAGGCCCCCACTCATGTCTCCCATCACTCCCACCCCCCAGCACTGTGGGGCACCTGCCAGCAGGCCCCAACTCATGTCCAACTCATGTTCCCCTGCACCCCCACCCCCCAGCACTGTGGTGCACCCTCCACCAGGCCCCAACTCATGTTGCCCAGCCAACATGTCATCACAATCTAGATCCCTGGTCCCTATGGTCAGCCTCCAAATGCAAAACACCCACCCGAGTATTGCATCCACCCACTTAGAAATGGCAATAACATGATAGAACACCAATTGCAAGTTTGGAAACGAACACATGTCCCTCACATACACCCAATGGGTGTCAGTGAATCTCAAAACCCATATCATGATATGCATGAAACCAATGAGATGATACTACACATTGAAGTTTGATCAAAAAATATGTATTAAAGGAAACATAAATTGAATCAAAAATAAACAAACAGAAATGGGAATGTAAAAAAATGAAAAGACGCATGTCTGTGAAAAAATGCAAAACCAAAAATCATAATCCAAAGGAATGGTGTCCAAAGTCACAGTCCACAAAAGAAAATCCAATGGAAAATTATAATTGAAAGCCATTGCTCCATGGGTAAATTGTAAAATAAAAAGAAAATCCAACAGTGAACTATGTACAGATGAACAAGCCAGGGTCCATTATCCTAACAAAAGAAATGAAACCTATCTAACAACACTAACTAATAAAAAAAAACTATATACAAAAATATGGCCCATTGTCCAAAAGGTCCAAAAAAATGCAAAAACAAAGGAAACCTAACACTAACTACAGAACTATGTACAAGGGCAGCAGGCTAGTCCGACGGCTCACTTTTGGATGTCCCGGGCCAGGGCATCATCGAACTCCTGCTCAATGTCACGGAGGCGGTCCTCCTCCATGGCCCCGAGGGTCCGCAGGGCTGTCGACGTGTCCACCTCCAACCCCCTGCGGATTGCCTCGAGGCACTCGGCCCGCCTCAGGGCCCTCCGTATGGAGTTCTCCGCCCTGACCATCGTGAGCCGTGCCTCTTCCGCCTGCTGCCGCTCCGCATCTATGGCGTGGCCCAACCGCTGCCACACGGAAGACACTTTCTGTCCTGGGTCCTCCTGCCCTCTGGCCGATGCCTGCCCCTCCGATGTCGAAGGCCCCGAGCCTTCATGGCTCCCACCACGTTGCTGCTGCTGCTGTGCCTCTGCCCGTGCACTGCCTCCTGCTGCCTGCACATCCTCCGCTGGCTGGGGTGCAGTCGTTGATGTGGCCACCCCTGCTGGACGTCCGACTCCCGACTGTGGCAGGGATGCCTCCTCCACCAGCCTGGCCGCACCGTCAGAGGCAGCTCCACAGGGCACCCAGGTGACTGATGGGTGGGAAGATGGCACGGAGGACGACTGGCGCATATGGGGTTCAGTTGAGGAGGGGGTCGCAGCAAGCCCCATCAAACGGAGGAATCTGGCCTGGGTGACCTGTCCCAGTAGGCCGACGCGGTCAACGAGCCATTCGAGATGACGTGCAGTCTCCTCATGAAAAGACTGCAGGCCACCTCGCATGGCCCGGACCCGGATAGCCACATCCGACGGCAGGGGAAGGCCAGTTGTCGTGAGCTCATCCCCTGCCTGAAAACGGGTCTGGACGTAGGCATCCCTGCTGGTGCAAGATGATGCAGGGACAGGATCAGGGACAGGATTGCACACAGGCACCTCCGCGGCGGCCTGTGCTGCCTCCTGTCCCTGGTCCTGCACTGCACCACTAGCACCAGTGGAATCCCCACCTCCAGACCCCGTCTCTGTTGCTTGCACGGCCTCCTCCTCCACCAAACCCCCCACCAACTTGGATGACTCTGTGCCATCTTCCCCCGTTGGGCCCTGTGGGGTCCCTGCTGCCCCTTCTGCTGCCGAGGAGTCCAACTCCAACCTCCACCTCTTGGACCTCCCCCCAGCAGCTGCGGCCTGGGACGCGGCACCGGACTCCTCACTCCCCGACGAGATCACAACATGAGAGGGGAGCCGGGCCTTGCGTCTCCGGCTGGCGGTGGGATCCCCGCCGCTGTGCTCCACAGCACCTTCTCCGCCCTCTTCATCAGTTGACGCTGCAGACAGGGAGAAATAAAACACAGGCATCAGGGCACTGTACAATGGTCACATACACACATGACAGTTGTACATGAGTGGCATTGGCAAACCTCAGACATGCTATCACAATCCCCAACACACATGTCATTTCAACTCGCACACATGAGCCATACCACAGCCATATCACAACTGTCAGCACAATCCATACACATACAACAGCATGAGCAGGCAAAGCTGAGCCAGACATCACATGCAACACAGGAAATGCACTACACATGTACACACACCACCACACTTGCATGCATGTGTACACCTCTGCCAAGTGTCGCAGTGTTCAGATGGGCATCCATGTCACATCTGCCAATCAGCTTCCACATCCCGCTGTCACATGCATCCATGTTGCATCACTGTTGCACCCTTGTCAAATGCACATGTACACAGTGCTGATACATGCAGTTGAAAACAACATACATGCGTGACATCACAAACATGTCTACTTACATACACATTCATCCAAACATGTGTGCCCACACAACTGCATTTGGCATACAAGCCTACACACACAAGCACCATCCATGTCTCACACATTACAGCCCTCGCATGTGTTAGCCTCACGGCCCTGTACACCCCCACCCATACTCGACCCCATACAAACAGATGTGCAACCTGCACACTACTGAAACATCACCACACGTGCAGCTCACAATCAGGATGCATGTACACTTAGTGCTCGACTCCAGACGGGTCTGCCTCTCAAGGACCTGGACGTGGAGCGCTGGGGATATGCGTTCCAGGACCCTTGCTGGTCTTCCGACAAGTGGCCCCGGCGCCCCTTAGCATCCGCTGCCTTCCAGAGGCGCCGGCCCTTGTTCAGGGTCCTGGACCTGAAGTCCTCCCAGCGCTTCTTGACATGTTGTAAGTCGCGGACTGCCACCCCCTCCGCATGGATGGCAGTCACGATGTCAGTCCAGATCCGAGTCCGTCCTTCCTTGTCGGCGCGGGAACTTCCGAAGAGGGCATCATACTGCCCCAGGACTTGCTCCACCAGGACACCAACTTCCCTGGCACTGAAGCTGGTGCCCCTCTGCCTCTCTGGCCGGGGGTTGTCAGTGGTGCCAGATGTTGCAGTGCCCGACATGACAACCCCAGGGGCAGGAGTGGGTAGGCAACTGGGTCCTGGGGCTGGGCTGTGGAGCGATGGAATCCCAGTCGGGAGTCTTCGGTTCCAGCAGGGGTGGTCACAGGAACAGCACCCCTGGCTGATGTGCAGGCAGAAAATGGCAGGGCACATGGGCGGCAGGCAGTCAGGCAGCAGCAGATGGCAGGTGGGAGCGTGCTCGGGGCTCTGGGGGGCAGTAATTCGGCCTTCTGGGCAGGAGCGTGGTCTTCCGTGTGCTTACGCGTGGCCAGCTTGATAGGGAGTGATTTGGCACGTGAAAAGTCTGCACGTCAGCGTGTAATTCGAGGAAAGGCCCTTAGCGCGTAAGCGCGTCTGCACGCATACGCAATTTCATTGGACAGAAGGCCCCTCAAGCGCAAGCGCCCCTGTGACGTGACGCGCACATGCGTGCATGGGCATTTCAGCATGCGTGAAAAACTACACGTCCACGTGTAATCCGAGGAAAGGGCCCATGCGCGTAAGTGACGTGACGCGTGCGGGCGTTTCCCTCAGCACGGGTTAAAGGTGAGCGGGCCCAGCAGTTCTCTGTACGTGCCTTTCATGGAGACCGACGTGTGTTGCTGCTTCCTGTTGTTTCGCGCACCATCACAACTTCACAGCTATCAAGGACATATCTCTTCTTTTGCCGGGGGTATTGGCTACGTGTGTTTTTCTGCATCGCGCTAGTCAGACGGTGAGTCGCACACGCTCTTTTTCCCACTGCGGGTGCCCCTGTGTATCGCACCCATTTTTGATGTCATAGTAGCCTGCGTATCCCACGCGTACGCGTTATTTGTGTTACTGGGTGCCACTGCGTACTGCGGGAGGTTGAATCCACGCACGTATGCTGCAGGGTTGCGTGCACGGTTTTACTGCAGTTTTGGGGTGCCTGAGCGTTGCGTGACCCGTCACTACATCACCGGGGTCACATACAGCCTTGCAGGTGCAGAGGGGCTGTTAACATCTTGCTTCCCACCCCCTTCACCCCAATTGCCCAGGTCAATTGTGGTGTACACCTCCCATTGGCACCACTCCATCTGTGCCGGCACTACTACATCTGTGCCATGGTTGGGAGGCCACCAAAGGTGAGGGGCACCTCGGCTGGGCGTCCTCCTCGTGGCGGGCGTGGTCGGGGACGTGGCCGTGGTGACCAGGGAGTAGGGGGACTCCAGGGTGTCCAGGGCGGCCACAGAGGGGGAAGAGGTAGGGGTGCGCCACTTGAGCACAATGTTGTGCCATGTGTCGGTGCAGTCATGCCACCACCCCCTGTGGTATCGGGGGATGCAGCTTCTGCATCTGGCACTGGCGCCCGTGTGACCCGGCAGTCCGTTTCATCGACTGCCACTGGCCCAAGGGTAGTGGTAGCTGCAGGTGCAGCTGTGGACACCGCCACCCAGGCTCAGGGTCTGCCAGCGCAGGCTGCGTTGGCACTTGAGGAGCCCTTGGCAGATCTCCAACAGGCCAGGAGGGAAACCATAGGGGCAGGCCGGGCTGCTCAGACCAAGACACGTGTCCCTGGGGCAGTCATGTCATCTGCTGCCCCGAACAGCCGGGTATTGGCAAGTGCAGGGGCAGATGCACCCAACAACACCCCAGTTGTGAGTCTGCCAAACAGGACAGTTGCGGTCAATGACCCTGCCACAGCTGATGTTGCTGCGCAGAGTCCATTAGTGGGCACCCAGCTGCCACTGACACAAGTCAGGCCTTTGGTCATCCCTCCACCTGCCACTCCCTTGGCTCAATCCACCGAACCCACTGGCCATACTGGTCAGGGCGGCATTAGCCAGCCAGGGTCTGCGCCACAGTCCAAGAGGAGGCAGGTTGCACCTGCAGCACAGGCTGGGACCCCACACACAGCCACGACCTCCTGTATGTCGAGGAAGAAGCCTTTCTGCAAGCAGGAACTGGACTTCCTCGTGGACTACGTTCGGGGCCACAGCCGTGACATGCTAGTGGGTGCCAATAGTCAGACTACGGCTGCCCAACGTGACACCCACTGGAAGCATGTTGCGGAACATGTCAGTTCATTCAGCCATGAGGTGCGCACGGCGCAAGAGTGCAAAAAGCGTTGGAATGACATCAAACGCAGCACTAAGGCTAAGCGTGCCTCTAATTACAACTTGACTCTGGTGACTGGCGGTGGGCCTGCACCAGAGGAGGAAGAGCTCACTCCGCATGAGGCACTCGTTGCGGAGTTCATACCACCTGAATTGGTCGAAGGAGTGGGAGAGATGCTGGACTTTGATGCCCAGTCCAGTGAGTGTTGATGCGTGTTTGTTGAGGATGTGTGTGTTTCACTTGTGGGATGTGTTGTGCATGATTGCCACTACATGTGACGTGTACATGGTTCTGATGTGTAAGTAATGCAATGCTTCCGTCATGCATGTCTCCTCTGCCTGCATGCGGGGACTCCATGTAGGCATGCTCCCTTGCCCCTCCTCCACCACTCTGCACCCCAGTTCCACCTTTACACTGGTGTTCTTCAATCTTGCCAATGTGTACTTTCTTGTTCATGCGTCCAGTGTAGATGCTAACTTCCAGCGTAGAATCTGCCAGACATATGCCGTGTGGTACAGCCTTAGTACTTGATGCAGGGTATCTCACTTGTACTGTGCATAGGTCACTTGTCCCGCAGGGACATGAGTGCCCATTCATGCTCCATGTGCATTGCACGCATGCCCTTATGTGTCCTTGACTGGATGATCACTGTAATACAAGTCCTTGGTTACATACATTGCCTGCCATCTCATCAGCCTTCCCATGTCAACTGTGGCTCAGTCCTGCGTTGCACACATGTTTAGGGTCTGATAATCTGTGTGGATCACAGGCCTCAGCCTGTTCAATGGCCGATGACTCTGTCCAACTGTTGTTGTGTCTTCTTCACACATGGGCGGAATCCAGAGTTTTCATCATGTGTCCTGCTTACTGTCCCAGCATCATTTGCAGTGTTGTCACTTGAATCACATTAAGCTGTTGATGCCAGTCAGCCTTTTGATACCATGCTACGCATCCCTGCTTTGGTACTGGGGTGGAGGGGTGCTTGGCTTCTAGATATGGTACACATTGAATGCACAATGCACGTGATGTCTGAATTTGACATTGCACTGCCTTCACATTTCCTGGCACACACCATGGAGTCCTTGTACATGTAGGTAGTGAGTGGCGTACACATTTTCTGCACTGCATAGACCCACTTCCATGGAAACTGCCACCTTTCAACAGGTCTGATCACAGAAGCAATTCAAAGTTGACCCAGCATGCATGCCAGGTTATATGTTGTGTGTCACATGTCTGCCTGATGCGTTTGCTGTCGGTGTGTGTGTGTGTTGTGTGCTTCTGACATGTGTAGTGACCTTTTTTCTCTCTATTTTTCAGGTGATGACGCAATGGAGGCGGAGGATGGTGTTGTCATGCCAGACACAGGGTTGTTACCACTACATCAACCCGGCACTAGTGGGGGTCGTGGGGTGGTAGGCCACGAAAACCCCCAAGTGCTACAGTCCATCTTGTCTCTGGCTGCCTATGAATCCAGCCTTGATGACGACTCTGACGTCCATGTTGAGTTGGATGAGCATGAAGTCCATGTGTCAGGGGTGAATGATTCTTATGTGGACACTCCTCTGTCTGCGACACCTGCACTGAGGGATCAGACAGTCTTGGTTCCTCCGCCCGTGGTGGATCGGGACGCAGGGTCACCCTCCACACCAGTCACTGATGTGCCTGGGACATCACGTCGATGGGGGCATGTAGTCGTGCAGCCGCGGGCGGTGCCAACACAGCGAGGACCCCCGGTCCTTGGGTCCCGCAGGGGTCAAGCCCGGCAACGCGGTCGCCGCGCGCAACCGCAGTATACTGAGTGGGAGCAAGACATGACTGCCAATTCAGGGGGCAGCAATGGAGAACATCGCTGAGAGCATGGAGCGTGTGGCCCGATCTGTGGTCCCCCCTGCTAGGCAGGTGCTTCTCCAGCAGCAGGCGGCACGGTCCACGGCCCGCTCGCTCAGGCTGGGCATGGCAGCCTCAGACAGGGCACGCCAGGCTG
Organism: Ambystoma mexicanum; assembly: GCF_040938575.1. Classification (NCBI taxonomy): domain Eukaryota; kingdom Metazoa; phylum Chordata; class Amphibia; order Caudata; family Ambystomatidae; genus Ambystoma; species Ambystoma mexicanum. Next base: position 232,818,590 of record NC_090929.1, read on the forward strand.
AAATGTCGTCTCTGCGTCAAGCAATTGCTGCTCACGCAGAGGCGCACATGGATGCCCTGAGGGAGGAGTATGCTTCCCTCAGATCCACTCTGGGTGTCCTTATGATGTCCCAGAGGCAGCGGGCAGAGGAGAGGTTTGCACAGCTTGAGCGTACCATCTCGGCTGAGCTACAGGCTTGCCGGGAGGTGCAGCGGTTGTCCAGCCAGGCCTTGCAGGAGGAACTCCGTGTTACACGTGCTACCTTGCAAGAGGAAGCACGTGTATCACGTGAGGTTCTGCATGCAGACCTACGTCACATCGCCACACAGAACCAGGCTCACCCGTCCGGCAGGCTTGCTGCTGACGAGGGACAAGCTGCGGCTAGGCGTGGCCAGGCTACTGTGCCACGTCCTCCTTTCCAGACTCGCCAGACTCGGACGACCATCTATCTCCCACATAGGTCGGGCTGTGCAGGTGTTGAGCCCATGGAGGTTTTTTTTTGGCTCAGCATCATCGCATGTGGATGTTGAGCAGCACCCTGTACCTCCCCCCCTCCTGGGTGCCTCCCCTCCCCCGGGTCGTATGTGGCCATTTTTGATTTTTCTTTTAGTTTAGTTAGTTAAGTTTCTGTTTGATAGTTAGTTTAATTAGGTAATGTAGGTTTTCCATAGTTAGTGTAATTAGTTAATATAGTTTAAAATTGCTTGTCTATTGTGCTTTCATGTGACGGTGCGGTGCTTTGTGGCTTTTGAAGGCATCCACTGTCTGTTCCAGCTGGGCCCTTCAGGCTTGTCTTGTGTATGTGTTTGCTGCTTGGGGTGCTTGACTCACATATGCCACTCCTGCCTCCCTTATCCATGGGCTCGCAAGGATGGTTCGGTGTCACAACCTTTTACACAAGGGCTTTGGACTGTCATATCTGTGGCATGTCTGGTGCTGTGTGACTTGTGTTTGCACCCCTAGTGGGGATGATTTTGGTGTTATTGTCCACTGTTCAGCTTTTGCTAGATGGGGTGTTTCATGATTAATGTGTACATTCATTGCTATGCATTGTGTAGTATGTTTCTTATCTTTACTGTACACATGCTTGTTGCAATTCATGCTGTAGATAGTGTTCCACACTTTGGATGTGAAAGACGGACTGATGGTGTGATTTATGATGTGACTCTCTGACATGGTCAAGTAATGAGATGCCTGAAGAGACACACATAGATGACTTTGAAGCATTAATCATGTGTTTCATGCCCTTTCTGCAGGGGGATGAGCCTCCAGAGCACCTTTGCCAGCAGACATGGCCCATTGGACGACGGAATTCTGGACACGTTTGTTGGTGCCCACATGTGTGCACAAGCAGAGGCACAGGGATTGCAGACCTACATCCTAGAACTGCTGACGTGTTCCAAGGAACTCCAGGCAAGGTGAGCAGCACAGGGGGGCCACAACACAGCAAAGCTTGCATCAGGCGAGTTGCACATGCAGGCTTAGTCACAGCACTGAGGGTGAGCTTGGACGAATATTGGTGTTGAAGCACACAATGCAGCTCAGATGTGTCGGTGGTTGATTGTAAGGTTGTCTGGGACACCTGCAGGGGCAGTGGCACATACCGTCCGGTACACCAAGGTCCATCGAGGCACTTGTATCAACCATGTAGCCTTCCGAGACATGGAAAGGGGCAGCTCACAGGGACATACAGCAAGGGACATATTTGGGTGCAGTGCATTTCATTTCTATGTACATTATGATAAATGCACTGCCAACTTTGTTTCGGTCATGGTGGTACACAACTTGCTCTAAAGTCATGGCTTGCTATATGGGTATGTCTGCTTACCCAGGGGACATTGCATGTTGTGTGAATTGTGACACATTGGTGTTCCATTTGCCACGCACCCACCGGCGGCTGACTTACTGCATTGACTGTGTATGACCCATCACAGGGGTAATGTTATATATGGGTACAAAGCATCTACACCAGATTGTCTGTTTGTAGAGTAGTTTGTTGCTATGGGGCATGTTTGGTGGTGTGTTTTTGTGTAATTGGCACGTACAGGTTGTTGACTGTGGCTCTCTTTGCAGCATTGCAGTGCTCCTGTAACCGGACCTGAGAGTGCGCAGGCAGGAGGCCAGTACTCAACCAGAGCTAAGTGTCTTGTTGTTTTTCTTTCAAACTGCTCTGCATAGGCTTGCTGGGGGGTGCACTAATGCATGGATGAATGTGTAATTCAATTTGGTATGTTTTTTTCCCCCTAATCACCCGGAATCCTATGCAATTTTGAACCCTGTACCCTCTACCCGGTGTTCCTGCTTCCCGTACCTATCCAAGCAACGTTCCCTAACCCTCTTTCCCCGCTGGGGTTGCGGATGCCTGTGTAAGCCCCAAACTTGCAGGCGCCAAAACCCTAGAGGGGGTGGTTGGTTCGTACCACTCCTAAGCCTGGACTACAGAAGGCCATGACAATGATGTCCAAGTTTGTTTGGATTGTGTATGTGTTCATGCAGGTAGTACATTTTCGTGCATTCCCTACTTTCATGTGTCATTCCTCCTCCCCTCCCCTGCCACTCATTCCAGTTATCCAGTGTGCCAACACCTGTCCCGACTGCATATCCCTGAACCTCCTTCCCCACCAGGGTCTCAGGGGCCTGTGTGAGTTTGACCATGCAGGCACCCAGGACACGGTGGGGGTGGTTGTTTCGTGACACTCCCGCGCCTATACACGAGACCTTTGACAGTACACATCCGTTCATGGTGCATCATTCTATGTTATGTACCACACATGGTTCACATCCTGTTGTGACATTATTTTACTGTGCTACCTTGGTTGTTGCATCATTGTGGTAGTACTTGGCCTTTGTGAGGTACTGCTATGTCAAGACACCTACTGGAGGGTGTTCTGGTTCGTTTTTATGCCTTGGATTTTGTGATTTTGGAAATGAGTGTGGATTCTGAGGGTGCAGGCACCTTTTTACACACAAGTTGGGAGATGGTGACGAAGGGTAAAGGTGATCCTGTGGCCAGGTGGAATTGAGGGTTGAAGGCTCCATGACCCAGGTGCAGTTGTTCAGTGGGTCATGGTCATTTGTGAGGGAGGGGGGTTGTTGTTTATAGTTGCCTTGCCCTGCAGTATGATGGGAACCCTGACATTGAAATGGTGGTATCCTATGTACATGTTGTGTTCTGCTGATCAATGCCTGTTCATGTGTTGTGTTTACCTTTCAGGTGCGAGGGGATAGATGTGGTTTGACATGCTGGGGTGTACACATGGTGAATGTTCACATGTGATGTGTAGAGAACACTGATGGTCACTTGATTGCACATGCATATGTTGAGTGCATGTCCTTGCTGACCCATACACTTGCACTCTGATGCACTACATGTACTACCACCCTTGCATATCCACGTGTACACTGTTGCCTTTTGGTGCCCACTGTGTCCCTGCAGCACATGTTCTGTGACCAATTATGCATCCTGTACATGCCTAATTTGCTTTTTGATGTGGTCTGTCGCTTAGATGTGATGCTCAGGGTGTTCATCACACACAATGGCTGTTCACTGTGCTGTGTGCTGAGCAGTGTGTTGCAGGAGTAGGACACAGCACACAGAAGCTGCAGTGTTGATTTTGCAATGCACAATGTGCATGTAGACAGCCATTCATTGTTCTGTTACGTCTACATCTCTTGTAATGCATTTGGAAATGACTTATTTTGGGTGGGAGGTTGGTGGTCAGTCATTTCATCTGATTCCAGGCCAGGCATCATTGTCTGATGCCACTGTACATTTTGGACATGGGAATGTGTACCTTATTGTTACTGTGTTGGTGTATGGGTATTGCTTGCCATGTCATGTTGTGGTTTGGGAGGGTTTGAGTGACATAACAGTGATGGCCATGGCCTGTTTTGCAGGTGTGTGTGATTCTCACCTTGCATGTCAGGGTCATCCGCTTCTCAAAGCAACTAGCTGGGGGTAGATCTCTCTCCGAGGCAGGGCCCTCCCTCTGGAACAGCCTTCCTGCCTGACTGGAACTTGAGGAGAACCATCTCCGGTTCGGGAAGCACCTCAAGACCTTTCTCTTTGCTTCTGCTTTCTCTCTGCCTCTCACTTGCAAAATTCTTCACTGGAACTGCACTGGATCTGCAACGGGGCCACTCTCACCGACCTCGGTCCCTGGCCCAGCCACTCCCCACTTGCACTGCCTCCCTGGCAACCCCTGCACTGCGGTACTGTCTCTCTATCCCTACAGCCCCCCCTTCCCAGCACTTGTCTGCACTTACCTTTGCAGTTGCCACCAGCTGGCCTATGTATTTGTTTTTTGGTCTACTTACCCTGTGCTGCACTCCCCCCCTCCCCTTCCCCTTGCACTTTTCCCTTCCCCCTACCCCTGCACTTGCACAATCTAAATGACACCTGGCCTAGTAGTACCGTTGTCTGTCTTCCTTTGTTCCCCCATTCCCTGCCTCATCGCACCTTGAAATACTTGTGTATAGGCCATATCATGTCATGTCATATGTGTGCCTTTTGGTCACACAGGATAGCTTGTGTTTAAGTAGCTAGGGATGCAGACAATGTGGCACTTCCATGGCAACTATCTCAAGGTGGTAGGGTTGTGACAGTTGACTGTCTCTTTGTCATCATCGATTGTCACCTGGTATGTGCCAGGCCTGTGTGCACTCCGCAGGGGTGGGAGTTTAGGTGAAAAATGTGGCCACAAGCTGGGTCCGGGCTTCCTCGCCACATGCCCTGTCCCCTCCCATGGGCAGCGCCTGTGCCTGTGGTTGGGGATGTGGGGGCACCACCATGTCCACCGGGACGCCCTGCCGTGTTGCAACATTGTGCAGGACACATGCTGCCACAATGATCCTGCACACTACTGGTGGTGCATAGAGTAGCTGCCCGCCAGAGCGGTCAAGGGAGCGGAAACGTGACTTGAGCACTCCGAATGTGCGCTCCACTATGGCCCTGGTTGCAATATGGGCGGCGTTGTATCTTACCTGGGGTGGTGTGGTGGGGTTCCGGATTGGCGTCATCATGTGGTTGCTCAGAGGGTAGGCACTGTCCCCTGGGGTGGTGTAAATGGTTGTGATTATTGGGGTTTGTTTATTTGTGTGTGTGTGTGACATGCATGCATGTGCAAGGGCATTTGTACTCACCTAGGAGCCATGTGTCGCCATGCTGCCCAGCTTCCAGGGCCCGGCTCAGGGCGGACATTCTGTATATGAAACTGTCATGGGTGGAGCCAGGGTAGTTTGCATAGACAAAGGTGATGATTCCCTTTGCATCGCATACCACCTGTACATTGATGGAATGGCAGTGCTTGCGGTTTCGGTAGATGTGCTCAGTGGCCCTAAGTGGACGTAGGGCCACATGGGTGCAATCTATGGCACCGAGCACTTCGGGGAAGTGTGCCACCCTGAAAAAATCCAGCCTGCCTTTCTGCTGGTGTTCTGGGCATGTATATGTGCCTGCGGACTGAGGGTCGTGCTGTCATGATTGCCAGTACCTGGTGTAGGCAGCGTGACTGCGTGGCCTGTGAGACCCCCCCCACTATGGCAGTAGTCCGCTGAAATGACCCAGTGGCCAAAAAATGCAGGACATTGAGCAGCTTCTCCAAGGGGCTCAATGCTTGGGGGCAAAGGGTGGGGTGTAAGGTCATCTTCCCATTCCCTGACCAGGTCTGGGATGATGTGGGGTGGAAACCTATACCTGCCATAGACCTGGTCGTCAGGCATCCCAAAAAGGCTTGTCCGTGGTGTGAAAATGCGTGCCCTGGCTATTCTCCTCCTCCTGCGGTGTCCCACGATCAGTGCTGCGACAAATGGGGCACTCATCGTAGCTGTATATACGTGTTTGTTGTTTGCGCGCACTTTTATACTGTGCGCGGGGACGCTTCTGCCTGCCTTCGTGTGGCGGACACGTTGATGCCTGTGTGCGTCTTTTGCCGTGCGCGGGTTTCCCGTATTCGAATACATGAATACGGGTTGTTCGCGTGCGTGTGGGTGTTCCGTGTAGTTCCCTGCAGTACTTCCCCAGTTACGCCTTCTTTTTCACACGTTATTCCCCATTCCGCGTGTTACGCCCACTGTTCCGCCCACTTTGGTTGTGTGCGCCGCGCTATGTGCGCTTTTGCTGTGCGCGTAGCACACGCCGTGTATGCCTGCGTGCGCCATGGCTGGATTGGGCGCACAGACAGCGGGAAACACGCGCAGCGTCTTCCTTGAATCGCACACGTGTGCATGCTCTGCGTTTCTCGCGCTTGTGCTACCTTGCGCCTGCTTGCACTGGGATTTTTGGCGCACGTTTGCTCCATGAATCGACCCCTAAATATTTCAAATGCATACGCCATTTCTATAGGTAAAGCATGCCAACTGATGGCGAAGCAAGCACCTCTAAATTAGGTCAGTAGCGAGATAGACACATTGGGAAGAAAAGGCAAATGTTCAGTAGACCTAGACAGAAAAGGTCATCTAGAAAGAGCTAGGAACAGAAAGGAGGAGAAGAAAACGGAACCTACCTGGAAGAAAGCTGTCCTGGAAATCAAAGGACTGGTTAGACAGCGCATGGGATCCTGAATATTCCTGAACCAGCAAGTACACGTTTGTTGTGTGAAGAATTGCAGTCCTAGGGCCCCATACACAAAGTAGAAAATCAATGGCTTCAAACCATCTGAGGAGGCCTATACCCACAGGCCCTATACCCATGCCTGTGTGATGCATGATGACTCAAAAGTACAACTGTATTCCCTGAAAGGTTGTGTGTGAACCCTTCATGCCAGATCATTGTTAAGATCAGTTCATGTGAGCAGAATTCGAACTGCAAATGGAATCTTTTGGTAGCAGAACTCTACTATTATCTATGTTCACCTAATGCGTCCTACATTGTGCAGTTAAGTGCTTCTATGGGGGCTACCAGTTTGATCACCATCTCAAAGATTGTGAAATGTAACATTATCCTTCATCCCCCAGTGCGGACTGAACTGGTGCTATTAAATTGTCCAGAAGTGAAACTATGACCTCTGAAGTTCCCACAGTTACCATTGAAACTGGCAAATCTCCTGGATATGAAGGTATAAAACACCAGCACCACAGAAGCCTTTGTGGAAGCATCAAAAAGGGCACTGCAATTGAACAAAAATCTACTGGAGAGAACACCAGACTGGCCAAAGGAAATTCAAACCCTACTGGAAAGCTCCATACCAACAAATGGGCGCTACAAACAGGCTGAGGAAAAACATATTTTCTTTTAACTCATTGAAAAGCATTTTGGACTTCTTTGGAAACATAGGCTTGTGGATCACACCTGTGTTCTACATCCTCACACCTGGGTTCATCCTGATCATCATTTTTCATTGTGACAAGTAACAAAGAACTTATTCAAAGCACCAAAGCTATATCCGGATTGACCAAGTAGAACTGTTTGAAACTTTTTAATGTGATAAACATCTACCCATCTCTGTGATGTTCAGCGACCATCAGCGACTGGAAGTTGCCCCTGACCGGTCAGTTCCTGGTGCAGCCTGCTCTTCTCAAGAAGATATATGTTTATGTTTTAATATTTAGTAACCAGTGAAGACCTTGAGTGAAAATCTTTTAGCGACTAAGTAGATGTTATGATCTTCATGTTATTTTGTCTCTTCACTCTTATTTCTGTGAGGAAGGCAATGCTTCAATAGTAGGCACAGACAAAATGGATACAAGTTTCAAAAACCTTTATTTATACTTTTAACAGGGGCAGTATGAATTCCTAACTGGCCCTGACTCTAAAATGGGAGTAATGTCGACCATTAAACAACAAAAAAAACACATCCAAGTCAGTCTGGTCAAAATAAAAAGGCCTATACTCAGAACACCTAACCGTGCCCTGCTTTTTAGAATACCAAATATGTTAAGGGAATATAAAATGAAAATACTGTCTCAAAAGGAAATGTCAGAATGGCTTCAGCACCAACTCGTTTCCCTAGGTTCAACCCCATGGGGTATAGCGAATTTCTCAAAACACAAAGGGTGGGTGGATGGCACAGTTCTGTCAGTCTTGCACACTTTGGCTTACTGGTACAATTGAACAGTTCACTCTTAGGCTTTCAACTGCCGGTAGCTCAATCATGAGGCGTCACCATCCTTGACATCCATACTCAGTTTATATATTCTCAATTTCTCACAGTTCTCACAGGCTTCCCTCTGCCAGGCTCCAACCTGTTTTGCTTTCATGGGGCTTCCCTTCCCCACATTTTAGTATCATATATCTTTCTCACTGTCAAAGAATTTCAAGACTGCAAGGAATTTACACAGACCCCTGCATGACCATTTCGACTTCTCTTTCAACAATCCTTCAATTTGTAATTTTCTCTGGTAGCACCAACGCCTCTTGGTACTTGCAGTTCTATTATCTCTCACTTGCCTTCTTGGCCTTTCTCCACAGTTCTTATTGTTTACGTTTGCCCTCTTAGCACAATTCTCATTTACTTTTGCCGTCCTGGTGTATTTGACTGTTCACAAATATCACTTTCTTCTTATTCAATCTTCTTTCCTTATTGCGGTTTCTTTTCCCTCCAATTGCAATATCTTTCAAATTCCAAAAACATTTCACAGAGAGTTTTGAAAGTGTGACTTTCCCTTGCAGGATCAATCTGCTACTTTGTATCTATGTCTCTTAACAATTGTCCTCATCATTTGTGTTTTACCGCCACACACGCAACCTTCAACTTTACAAATTACAGTCACTTTCCTTGTAACATCAACCAGACTTCTGTTTCCCTCATAACTCTGTGGCTATGTTAATTGGATTTCTTGAATCTTATTTCAGCAGCTAAAGGCCTTTAGCAATGCCTCTTATGCTCCTCCCCAACTCCGCCCTTCACCCTGGCGGGTTGCGGACCGCTTTCTGACAACTTGAAGGTTTCTTTCCTCCACTCGCTCGGCTTTGCTTTTCGAACAATTGCGGCCTCCCGAAAGCATGGAAATCTTGCCTGGCTGTCTCTTGCTCCGCTCCACTGCAGATCAGCCCGTTGGCCTTCTGCCTTCAACAGCCTGGTTCGCAACAGCCGCAGAAGAGCTGTTCCTTCTTGTCCCAAGCCTCACTCAAAGTGTGCTCGTATGCGCCTCCTTTTATATTCACAGGGAGTGCTACTAAGTAGCATGTGTACATTGTTGGAGTTAAATGCCTGAATCTGCCTGGCCTCATTACAGGGATAGGGCCAAAGCAAGTCAGGGGAGGCAATCCTTTTAAGCTAATTCCTCATCTTCTTTGATGCAAAACTTCTTTCAGGGAGAAGTGCAGAGGAATTATAAGAGTTGTAGTTTCCCATAAAATAAGTGGGAATAGGGGTTAGATGGGTTGTTGAAAAAGGGGCATACCATGTTTCGCCATTGGGTGTTTCTCCCCCACTCCCTGAGGACCCCATGCCCAGGTGATCCTCTCTTGCTTGTCCACCCCCAGGGTCGGAATCATCCAATAGCGATATCCTTACCCTGGCCACCAGAGTACGGGCAATCCCAGGGACTAGGTTGTGAAACACCCACTGGTTTTTCACATTTCCATGACTCCTCAGTTGCCTCCATGACTGTTGTATGATTTAACCATGCTTGGGGTATACTGGCTGAGCGTAATTCCCAACCATGTAGTTCTTAACATGGGTGCCTAGTGTAATGCATTTGCTATATTCATCCAATAAGTAAGATTCACGATTAAATGCAAAAAATAACATTGGGGGTTGGATTTCCGGCCCCCATGGCAGTCCATATTTCTATTGTGGTACTTGCAGGTACGTCGTGTAAACCAAGTCACTGACTGTATTCCCGACTTTTTGGGAAGTGTTCCAAGTTCCTCGGTTATAGTAAATAAAACTGAAATAGCAAAAATTGAAAAAACTACAGCACTTCCTGAAAAAGTTGTAGCTGCCGTGTGATAAAGACAGCAGCTAGTAGAATTGGGTGAAAGGTTTCGGCAATCCGCATCGGCCTTGCTTTTAACAGAAACACGCTTTTTACTGCCCAGCAAAGATGCTGAACACTGATACTGGGCCGGTGAGCTGAACAGCTTTTTGGACCAGTGTTCTAAACAGCTTGTTGCTTCTGTTAGATATTAGGCTAATAAAGGGAGCTGACAGCTAATGCTCAGCGAAGTATAAAAGGACTGACTTTGGAAGGCAGAGCAGGAGATTAGCTGTGATGGAGTTGGCTGTTGAAGACTGGAGGCGGACCGCAGGCTGGAAGGACCATTTAGAGGGAGAAGCACTGGGGACATTATCTTCCTCTCAGCAGAAACTCACGGAGAGGCGTTAATTGCAGGTTGGGACAGAATCTGGTCTACAGAGAGCAAAGGAACAATGACAAAGTTGCAGCACAGGAAATTGAAAGTGTGAAAAGGGGTCATAAATGGCCTCTGGAAGGAGCAAGCAAGGAGGGGGATGCCTTGGACTGCAGGGAGACAAAAAGAGGCGGAGCCAAGCGACCATCTGTTGCTCAACATGAACAAAGAACACAGTTTAAAAGACTTACAACTTGCTATTCAAAATGGTGAAAAATATAAAAATGACAGAGTTGTTAATTTAATTTCTGGCTGCATGTGTGAAGAGGCGGCAGAACTGTGTGACATGTTCTGGGCAGGAATGGCAAGATATGTGGTTTTATGCAAAAGGTATTACTGTTAGAATTGTGAAAATGTACACGCATGTCCCCATGTTAAACACGCATATTTGTGGAAATTTGCAGAAAAATTGGCAAATGTGTTCATAGCGAAAAGGGCAACATTCTTTAGAAAGGGGAGACTAGATCCGAACACTGCAGGGTTTTGAGGAGTAGCTGCTACATGAAATATGGCCTCTTTGTGTGTAATTTGTATAAAAGTGACTAATGTAGAAATGTGTGTAAAATCCGATTTTGAAACCAGTGGATAAAGGGAGGTCTCGGAGGATTGTAAAGCAAATCATAAAACCTGACATCACCCAGCCTTGATTCAATCACTCAAATTGCAAGGCGGAGATGAAGTGTGGTCCTATCCCTGCTCACAGGGGCAAGCTTAGCTAAGCCGGCATATACACCCCCTTTATGATGTCATTTTACAGCATAAATAGAGACAGTTGACAACACATAGACACACACAGATCCACTGACTTTCCTGATGCTGGCGGAGCGCCCTGCTGCTGAAATCTACATCTACCTTGTTCCAGACTAAAGAAACTTGCCAAAGCAAAGGCCTATTGCATAGCTGAACCATTATGAGCAAGGCCTCAAATTCTAGAACAGAACCCCAAAAGCCTAGGGGAAGTATCATAATACAGCCGGGTGTGCTGCTAATGCTTGCCTGCTGAATTGAAATATCCTCAGAACCAAGAAGGGCTGATCCTATCCAGTTCTGGTCCATGCTCTGACCAGAGCGCCTTGCTGACCCTGTCCAGTCCAATGTGCCCAGCTGTCAGTCCCTGATAGATCTGATTCAATGGTCCAGAATCCTGACGTCCAGAATCCTGACGGTCCAGAATCCTGACGGTCCAAAATCTTAAATCCATTTTGTTTTGTGAGTATTAACAGGAGCTAGAACTGTTGATTCTTGTGCATTATCTTGTCCCTTCCTAACCTCTGAACTATCCTTACTTCCATAATCAGTAACATTGTCTAAATCTGTAGTGAAATCTTATTCTGTCTATCTGTAAAAGCATCCTTTTCCTAGTCATTTTGTCTACTTTGAGCTATTAATTTTATTTGAGTGACCAGACTAGTGCTCCAAGGTGGACAGCGAGGAACCAGGACTGAGTTGCAAATCACTTCTGACTCTTACGTTGTGCCGTTCTGGTGGCTTAGCTGGGATGCTCTAGTCCATAGTAAATATTTATCTGATTTTAAAACTAAATCCTCTTTCCATTCTCGCGTATTAAAGTGTATTGAAGATATCATTCTGTTTTATGTCACCCCATTGGAGATTGTTGTTTATCTATTAAAATATATATTGTGATTTTCAAATTAAATAAATAAATAATACCTTTTACAAACCATCCTGATTCCTGGTCTAGCATGACCCGGGGTATTTTTAAGTAAGTTGTCTGATACGAGTGGTACATCTTTCAAATAATTGAATCTATATATCAAATAAGTTTTTCCATTGCGCTGTACACTAGGCCGAGAGCAGAGTGTATCGCCTGATTGAAATCCTTAACAGGTGGTAAGAATCATATCAATACGATAGACCAGACCATCTGTCGAGCTAGCCAGCCTTCTTTTGTACTGGATCTAATCAGTTCTTAATGGCCACACTTCCAGTTATCAAGGGTGAGCATGAATCCAATGCAGAACCTCTAAAATGCAGAGTGCCTCAAGGGCTGGCCTTTTCTTACTGTTTTTCATTGCCATCATGTCCCCTTTGAGCAAGTTGTCAGGCTCAAGATATTACTGGCAAGTACAACTGGGAGAAATCCACTCTGGATCCTGACAACCTTGGTAACTATCACCCCATCACCAATTTTCCCTTCCTAGCTATGATCATTTACAAAGCGATAGCCGCACAACTGCAGCAACACATCGACACCAACAATCTCCTCCAAACCTACCTTTTTTAAAATTATTATTATTTATTTGTTTTGGTTTTAAATGAAAAACCTTTACAAGCCAAATGTATGCATAAAACAAGACATCTAAAAGTGAACATATAGGAAAGATAATAAAACAGAAAATACTAAAGAAACCAGGGGCTACAAGGGGGACCGATCAAGGCCATGTTGCGCTCATCTAGGTGGCAGATGTCTAACACTTATAAAAGGATTGAGAATTTTTTCAAGACCTTTACTATTGTTGCCGTGAGCATAATCTCGCGACCTGCGATCAGCCTATCCCAAAAAATGTCATGTATTAGGCGCTCTTCTTTAGCCATAAATCTCCTAAGTCACAACAGTCTTGTTTCCCAAGTACCTTCGCACTCCATTAACAAGTGTCGTAGGGATTGTTGGTTTGGAGAGACACATTGTCTACATAACTTTTTTGCTTGGTCCCCCAGATTTCTTCTAACCAAAATTTCCCCAGTGTGAGCTAGATTAAGTCTCAATCTCATAAAGTCATTTCTTACTCCCTTCTCAGGAAAATTTTGGAGATAACGAGGGAGAGTACCACGTTTTTTATCCACCTTTAGAAAAGGATTTGGGGGATTAAGGTTCCTTACTCCGTCAATAGTGGTAATCCAGTCTCTTGTTTCTAATGACTTTTTTACTTTCATGGGGTTGCAAACTAAGATTTCTGATGTCAAATCAAGCCTGAGCAAGATACCTCTCACTTTTTTCTCCAGCCCAGAAAGTAGTTTGGACTTTGCATTTCCCAGATGTTCTTTTACATCGAAATAGAGGGAGGACTGGCCTGCTGATATTATTTCATGGTATAATGATATGAGTTTCCACTCAGCTCGACAACCGAGGGAGGTCAGACCCAATTCAAACCGAAGGCTCACAAGTGGGGTGCACATTGGGAGGGCTAGAGATTTTTTCCACAGGAGACCCTCCAGTTTGTTCAATCAAAATGCCAAAGCAGAGGCTTCGCTTCCAGACCATACAGAAGGACTGGAACAGCTTTGCCCATATAATACTTCATAAGCGGGAGTAATGAGAATTTACAAAATCTTCCACTCAGTTTCTTCATATGAGGAATGATTTTAATGGCTTTTTCCAGGATGGTTGTACTCACTTTGTTCTGAGCAGGAGAGGCGAAGATTTCCTAGCCAAGATAGGTGAGTTCTTCTACGCGGGGGACTGCTTTTCCATCCAAAACCCAGTTACCAAAACCTAGTTTCTTCTTAGGATGTTTAAAGATAAGAATCTTGGATTTCGAAGGATTGATTGAGAGCCCTTTTAGGGTGGCATATTCCCCCAGTTTGGACAAAAGCCGCTGAAGACCAAATGCCGATCTATCCAACAGGACCAAGTCATCCGCGTAAGCGAGCCAATGTATTCTCCTCCTGTTAATCACAGGACTTGCTAGTGATGATCAAGCCAGGAATTCTCCCAAATCTGACAGGAAAACATTTAAAAATAGGGGGGCTCCTAGAAATCCTTGCCTCACCCCTTTGAAGACCTGTATGATATCTGATAGGTGACCCTGCTCGTCCAGCCTCAGTCTTATGGTAGTGTTCTTATGAAGCTCAATAAGCATTGCTAGAAGTGGAGCTGGGATCCCCCAACTATGGAGTTTCCGCCAAAGGAGAGATCTGTCCACTAAATCGAATGCCTTGGACAGATCAACCCAGGCCCCATAAAGGGGAGTACCCTCTTTCTCATTTGACTTTTCACTCAGTAGATTTAAGATGAGCCCATTAAGACTGGTAGAAAGCCCTTTTCTGAATCCTGTTTGGTGCTGTGAGAGGATCTGCTTCGAATCCACCCAATGTGAAAGTTCTCTTAGGAGCAACCGCATGAAAACATTACTATCAATGTCAAGGAAGGCGATTGGAATGGAATAACTAAGGCATTTTTCCATGATGGACAAAAAACCCTAGTATAAAGAATTTCACGAAAAAGGCGATTTAACAACTTGGCCCATAGTTCCAGATTGTTTTTTAGGACCTGGTAGGTTAGGCCATTGGGGCCAGCAGCTTTCGATGAGGAGGAATTTGATATTAATTCCACAATGTCCTGTTCATCAAAAGTGAGAGACCAGGATGTCAGAAAATCCCTCTACAATTTTCCTTTCCGCTGTGAACTCCACTTTGTTTGTCCTGACTTGCCACTATAGGGGAAAATATGATCTGCATTAAAATCCCCTGCTAGTAAGATGTTTGTTCCCTCATACTCTGTTTTCACCATTGTTAGGAGGGAGTCCAATATATCTAGGAAATGCTGGAGTTTTGAGCTGGCAGGGTTCCAGTAAATATTGATGATTACCATGATAGGTTGAGGGGTGTCCATTTCCAGTTCAACCTTACATACTTGGATTCCCACGTCGTTGTTACAGATTGGCGTGATCTTTTTAATGCTGGAATTTTTTAGGGCAATTATCAACCCTCCCACTGGTCTCCATTTTAACTTTTGCAAAGCCGAAGGTTTTGGATTGTAAAACCCTCTATCTCTATAGGATTAACTAACCACGTTTCCTGTAGTATCAGAATGTCATTCTGCCCCAAAAGTTCCTCTTTCAGTTTTTTCTTTTTCAGGAAACTTGGGCCTCGCGTGTTCCATGAGACTAATTTCAGGCCCCTTTGACTAAAGGCTATTTTCCTCCACTCCTAATTTTAGGAATATTTGGGAGATGATCTCTGGGAGTTTTGCTATAAGGTTCCCATTTGTGCTTGAACCTGCAGCCATGTTCTTGTCTGACCCTCTTGTTTTCCCCATAACACCATCATTCGTAACATTTTCTTCCACCTCCAGTCCGCCCTCCTCCCCGGTCTTGTAAACCATCATGCCATCTCTAGCGAGCTCATTTTTGTTGTCAAATAATGCCTGCCGGGCTCTCCGCGAGTTAAGTCCAATTTCCACAAAGAACTTATCCCCTTTAGATGGAAACT